>NC_138770.1:125590298-125927798 GCF_965119305.1 Pelophylax lessonae
AGGGGTTTATTTACTAAAGGCAACTAGACTGTGCACTTTACAACGTGCAGTTGCTCCAAAGCTTAGTAAATGAGATAAAGTTTCTCTTTGCAAAGAATACCCATATACGGAATTGCAAGGAAAATAATAGAGAAAAAACAAAAAAAAACAGCATTTTTGCTTGCACATGTCAGCAGAGCTTCAGCTCATTTACTAAGCTCTGGAGCAACTGCACTTTGCACAGTCTATTTGCCCTTAGTAAATCGACCCCATTGCCTCCAACTGTCCCTCACTTGGAGGGACTGATCCTCTTTTGGAATCAAATTCCTCCAACCATCTTTGTCTAAACCTTTCACCCAGGGATTGCAGTTGTTCCTTTGAAAACACAGTGTAACTAGAAATAGTGTTTAAAAAAGGACCATCTTTACTGTTAATTTTGTAACATGGCTTCTCTTTAGGATAACATCAAACAGAAAAAAACTCTTCTCTTTAAGCAGCTCTTGCCCGCTGCCACTTGAGCCCCAGGTGCTAGAGGCAAGCTGGGCCAATCACACATCAACCAGAAGTCAAAAGTCTTCATTTATTGTATAAATCATCCTATAATTAAGCCCTGATTCGGTGAGGGGCGTCAGTGGGGCAGTCTAGGTCAGATTCTCAGCCACAGCTCCATGGATCCCTAGAGTTCCTCCAGAGATTTTTAAGGATTTATTGACCAGTGAGAAGTGGTTGATTGATCTCCTGCTTGACAGTGCTTGCATAATCCCTGCACCAACATCACACAGCAAGATCTAGTGTCATAGGCCCAGTAGAACCTTGTCTCTTTTTCTGAGGTAAAATAAGGTACTGACTAACAACTAAGAGGGCACTACACTGACCACAAATTGAGGCTTTTCATTTCTGACCATAAATATTAAAGTTGCACTACATTTTCTCTGTCGCCCATTGACAGACGTAGTCCTCTTTGATTCACATCAATAGGGTTATGCTGCCCTCTACAGGAGTAGGACTAGGCAGAAAGAAAACGTTCTGGCCACACCCTAGGGGCAGTCCCAGAGGGTATATCCTCTTCCTGTCTGCTACAGGAAATCAGTTTTTTTCTGTCTAGTCAGGAGTAAGGACCTAAGTTCCTTGCTGGGATCTCTGGTCCTGGCAAGATTTTTTAGAAAAAATTTTTCCTTTTAGGTAGTTTTATGTCTCCAGTTTTTCCTGTGAGATCTTCAAGCAAATCACGCCGGATCTGGGCGACGGGCTGGATGTTGAGATCCAGTGGTCACCCCAGCCGGCCTACGAGCGCGCGCAGACCATAGCTCCGCGCTGGGTCGGCCGCGACACATTCAAGTAAGTATGCGGGGCCAGGCGACGGGCTGGATGTTGAGATCCAGTGGTCACCCCGGTTCAGCCTACAAGCGCGTGCAGACTATAGCCCCGCGCTGGGTCGGCCGCGACATAGTCCCATTGGGGGACTGACCCTGCGAGTTAAACGTCTCGCTTGGACGCCAGGAACCAGAGAGTCAAGGCGTTCGTATTGGTCGACAGCCCCCCACCCCGGTGGAGAGGGTACTGTGAAGAGAGGGTGCCATCAGCCGGTATGGTGAGTAAATGTTCCCCCTTCCCCCTGTGGGGTCTTTGGGATACGGGCCCCTCTGTGTATGGTTGGATCCTTTCTGACATTAAAGTTCCCCCTTGTAGCCTATGACATGTTCACATATCCCCTGTGATAGTGTGATCTGGTTTGGGAGCTGACACTCCAGCAGGCTTGGTTTGGGAGCTAACACTTTAAACAAACCTCGGTTTGGGAGCTGACACTCTAGCAACCTTGGTTTAGGAGCTGACACTCCAGCAGGCTTGGTTTGGGAGCTGATACTTCAGAAAGCCTTGGGTTCTCTAGCAAGGAAGCCGAGTTCGATTTGCTATAGTAAACACATAGGAGGTATAGCCTACCTTAGATCGCCATACTCCCGCAGGCCGACAGGCCGCCATCAGCTGTTTTCAAAGCATGCAGGCCGCTGTACTGGAGGAGCCACACTAGATCGGCAGTCCGCCGCCATTTTGTTGTAGACCGCATGTCTGCATTGTCTACACAAGCCGCCCGCAGGTCACGCAGGCCGCCATTTTTTCGTAGCCTATTGTCTCCTTCATGGGGGCGGCCATGTTTGATGTGCCCAGCAAACCTCGAGGAGCAGCTGGGAACGCTGGAAGGCGTACACAGGGGGCGGAGCCACTTCCTTTCACCCGGGAAACCTAGTGCAAGACTTCCCAGTCTGCACAAGACAACGCTGACAGCAGTTTTAATAAGAAACTTCTTTGCATCTGGTGGTGAGCCCTTGGGGTCTCTCTCTCTCTATTTGGGGGTCCAAAGCAGGTACGCTGAGGGGCGCTATTGCGCTGGTGAATTAAAACAAAAAAAAATAAAGGTATTTTTTTATTTATTTAAAAAAAAAAAAAAAAACATTTTTCTTTTTTACTGGCAAAGTGTCCTGGATTAACATGGACCCTGCCACACATGTATCTCCACCTGATCCCCTCGAAGTGGCTGCAGGACCCTCCAGTTCCCCACTTAATAGTGAGTCATTGTCAGCAGTTTTGGAAACTTTTTGTCTATCCCGGGTGGAATTGGCTTGTCAGGGACAGGGCGCAAGGAAGCGACCCCCGCCTACCCCCATTTTCATCTGAAACTTCAGAGTCTGAGCCTATTCCTGCAGTTGCAGGTACCTAATCTGGGGTTTGTGACTCGGGTACTGTCTCTTCAGACAGTGAGGAAGATGTTTCGGCATCTACCATAGCCCGAGAGGAAGCGTTAGTAACGCATTAATTGTATCTGTTCGGAGGTTACACCATCAGAAGTAGCTGATACTGAGATCCCATTTGGTACTAATAAACGCACAAAAATGGCGAAAGTATTTCCCTTACCCAAGTGTTTCGGTAATGTAACTAAGGAGAAATGGGGTCATCCAAGACGAGCCCCTACTATTTCCTAAACGCATTAATAGGCGTTATCCGTTCGAGGAATCATTCCTCAAGAGATGGATAGTACCATCTGTGGTGGATTTTCCAATCTCCAGATTGAACTAAGCTACGGTTATCCTATTGGAGGATGCTCCATCCTTTAAAGATGATCGTAAGGTGGAAGCTGTGTCTCGCGCCATCTTTTCCCTAATTGGGTCAGCTTTCAGACCAGTACTTGCTATTGGTCTAGAATGGACCAAGTGGCTTAGAGGGGAGAGATATCCCCCAGGCGGTATCAGATCTGGTGGAACAGATGATACAAGAGTTACAGTTTGTCTGCGACGTTGCACTAGACGCCACTCCACTATTGGGGCGAGCATCAGTTTCAGCAGTGGTCCTCAGGCGTACACTGTGACTAAAATATTGGTCGGCAGACCAAGGCTCCAAGGAAGCTTTGGTTAAATCTCCCTTTTCAGGGTGTGCGCCTATCTTGGGGCCAATTTAGATGAGATTATTAAGGATCTCACTAGAGGAAAGAGCACTTTCTTGCCACAAAGTACTAAGGGTAAAGGATCCCGTCAGAGACGGGCGCCTTCTTTTTCCGCTCATAAAAAGTTTTTTCGCCCCACGGGCGAAAAAAGCAAAGTCCTCCAAAACTCCTTCGGCAGGTTTTTTTAAGGGGCGTTGGTCGGGCAAGCAAAAGTCCGGCTCTTCCAGACCTGAAGATAAGACTACTAAAGCCTGAAGGTGCGCCCCCGCCCATAGCTGGGGTAGGGGGACGTCTTCGCCGGTTTTCGGATCCATGGCTTTCCAGAACCTCGGACAAATAGTTCGCGAGGTCATACGGTCAGGTTACAAGATTGTATGTCAATCTCTCCCAGTGCGATTCTTCCTTTTCAATGTTCGACTATCTCCGGATCGCTTAAGAGCTTACGGGGGGCAGTCACGGATTTAATGCAACAAGGAGTGGTGGTCCACGTTCCTTGGACAGAGCATTTCAAGGGTTCTATTCAAACCTTTTCACAATACCCAGAAAAGAGGACAAGGTGCGTCCAATTCTGGACTTAAGAGCATTCAATCTTTTTTGTCAGGGTACAAAAATTCAAGATGGAGTCCATTCGCACAGTAGCGGCCTCCCTGCGTCAGGGGGATTTTCTGGCGTCCATAGACATCTAGGATGCCTATCTTCACTTTCTTATTTATGCAGGACATCAGCGTTTCCTGCGTTTTTCCGTAGAAGAGTACCATTATCAGTTTGTGGCGTTACTCTTTGGTCTCGCCTCGACTCTCCGGGTCTTCACAAAGGTGTTGGCCCCAGTCTTGGCGTTGTTACGACAACGGGACATATCGATTCTAGGTCACCTAGACGATCTTCTGCTCCGTGCGGCTCTATTACTAAACTTAGAGATCACCATGACCTCTTTTGCAAGAGTTCGGGTGGCTGGTGAACCTGCAGAAGTCATCTTTGGTTCCCACCAGGAGGCTGGAATATTTGGGTCTAATTTTAGACACATCCAGGCTTGCATGAGGGTCCTGGGTTTGAGGGTGGCTTCCTTTGAAGCAGTACCATTTGCCCAGTCCCATACCCGAATCCTTCAAGGAGAGATTCTTCTCAAGTGTAACCGGAATCCAGATTCCCTGGACAATCGGATCCGGCTGAGCGAGCGGACCAGGGAGTCCCTGGTCTGGTGGCTTCGGTCTCCGATGCTCAGCCAGGGGAAGTCATTCCTACCAATATTTGGACGCTTATCACCACGGATGCCAGTCTATCCGGGTGAGGAGAAATTCTCGGCTCAGGGGCTTTGGTCCCTGGAAGAGTCCAGGTTACCGATAAATGTATTGAAACTGAGAGCGATCAGACTTTGTCTGATTCACTGGACCGAGCAGCTCCAGGGCAGCCCGGTTCGGATCCAGTCGGACAATGCCACAGCAGTGGCTTATGTCAATCATCAAAGGGGCACCAGGAGTGTCCTGGCGGCCATAGAAGAACAGGAAAGTGCGGAGGTTTGTGGCTCGCTCCCATGATCCTCTAGCAGACACCGCAGACATGCTGATCGCCCCGTGGGGGCAGTATCAGCTACTTCCCTCCTCTCAAGTTACTGCCGAAGCTTCTTCGCAGGATAGAGGTGGAGGGAATCCCAGTTATCCTGGTAGATCAGGACTGGCCTAGTCGGGCCTGGTACGCCGACCTGGTCAGGCTGGTCGCAGACGTTCCTTGGCGACTTCCTCTTAGGGAGGATCTGCTGTCGCAGGGACCGATCTTCCATCCTGCTTTACGATCGCTGGTTTTAACGGCCTGGCTATTGAGACCCAGGTGCTGAAGGACAAGGGATTGTCAGCTTCAGTTATTCCTGCTCTAGTTTAAGCAAGGAAAGCGACTTCCAGAAAGATTTATCATCGCACATGGAAGTCTTATATTGCGTGGTGTGAATCCCTTGGGTTCCCTCCACGTTCTTATTCGGTGGCCCGAATATTGTTTTTTCTGCAACAGGGAGTTGAGCAGAAGCTGGCCTTGAGTGTTATCAAGGGTCTGTTTTCAGCATTAGCTATCTTCTTTCAGAAGTTTTTGGCTACTCATTCCTTGGTGCGGAATTTCATCCAGGGGGTGCGACACCTGGCTCCGCCAGTGCGCGCGCCGTTACCACCCTGGGATCTTAATTTGGTGCTGTCGGTTCTTCAGAAACCTCTCTTTGAAAATATCAGGGAGATTCCCTTGCTTACTTTATCCCAGAAGGTGGCCTTCTTGGTGGCTATCACTTCTGCACGCAGGGTGTCAGAACTGGCTGCATTATCCTGTTGTTCCCCATATCTGGTGGTTCATAGGGATAAGGTTGTTCTTCATCCGAATCCATCCTTCCTTCCTAAGGTGGTTTCAAAGTTTCATTTGAATGAGGACATTGTATTGTCCTTCCTATGTCCTAAAGCCCAATCATCCTCGAGAATTTGCGTTGCATCCCTTGGATGCAGTTCGGGCGATCAGGATATATTTGAATACTACGGATTCAATTTGTAAGACGGATTCACTGTTTGTGATCACGGATGGCCCTAAGAAGGGGTTGCCTGTTTCTGCCGCGACCATCTTTAGATGGATCAGACAGACGGTGGTATAGGCTTATTCTATCTAAGGGTCGGGATCCCCCGTTCCCTGTTAAGGCGCATTCTACTCGGGCGCTTAGTGTTTCCTGGGCCTTCCGCCATCAGGCATCAGTGGTTCAGGTTTTCAAGGCGACTACTTGGTCGTCGGTTCATACCTTTACAATATTGTATAAGGTTTATGTGAGGGCATCGTCAGATGCCTCTTTTGGCCACAAGGTTCCTGCAGGCCGCTGTTTGAGGAGACTGTTGGTCTACCTCGAGGGTTTGTTGGGTAGGTCTCATCTGTTTGCTCGATGAGTCCCTTGATACTTCTGGTTGGCTCCGGTTGGGCCTTCTAGATTGGATTTTGATTTCTGTCAATCCCACCCCTCATTTGTGGCACTGCTTTGGGACGTCCCTATTGATGTGAATCAAAGAGGACTACGTCTGTCAATGAGCGACAGAGAAAATTGGATTTTTGTAAGATTTTACCGTAAAATCCTTTTCTCTTAGCTCATTGACAGACGTAGTACCCGCCCCTCTATCATTGAGTTGGGTTGGGTTAAATTCTCTGACACTGCTTTGTGACAGAACTGATTTCCTGTAGCAGACAGGAAGAGGATATACCCTCTGGGACTGCCCCTAGGGTGTGGCCAAAACGTTTTCTTTCTGCCTAGTCCTACTCCTGTAGAGGGCAGCATAACCCTATTGATGTGAATCAAAGAGGACTACGTCTGTCAATGAGCTAAGAGAAAAGGATTTTATGGTAAGATCTTACAAAAATCCAATTTTTTTAGTTTCTATATTTCGCTTACTATTATTATTAATAGAAATCTTTTCTTTTGTGTTTACTACTGAAATGAAAGCTGATTTCCAGTAATCCAGCCAGTTTGAAAAACTTGAAGGTGTACTAATTGTTAAGTCCAAGTAGTTGCAAGACATCACCTGGGCTTTTCTCTATTATTTACATTTGACAGGCTGTGTCTGCCCTTCCCCTCTTTTGCCCATTCACAGAAGCCTTTGTATCTTGTGAATGTGTTCACATGATACCAAGGTTTCTGTGATTGGCCAGGAAAAGGGGCGGGGGGACATAGCAGCTGCAGTGACTCTCCTGTTCAAGATGCAGAGCTCAGAAGGATCAGTATCTCTCGCCTCAGGAACTACAGCATTGGCTGTCTTCCAGCAGTACTATATAGCTGTCATATACAGTCAGGTCCATAAATATTGGGACATCAACACAATTCTAATCTTTTTGTCTCTATACAACACCACAATGGATTTGAAATGAAACAAACAAGATGTGCTTTAACTGCAGACATGCAGCTTTAATTTCAGGGTATTTCCATCCAAATCAGGTGAATGGTGTAGGAATTACAACAGTTTGTATATGTGCCTCCCACTTTTTAAGGGACCAAAAGTAATGGCACAGATTATCAATCATAAATCAAACTTGCACTTTTTAATACTTGGTTGCAAATCCTTTGCAGTCAATTACAGCCTGAAGTCTGGAACGCACAGACATCACCAGATGCTGGGTTTCATCCCTGGTGATGCTCTGCCAGGCCTCTACTGCAACTGTCTTCAGTTCCTGCTTGTTCTTGGGGCATTTTCCCTTCAGTTTTGTCTTCAGCAAGTGAAATATATGCTCAATCAGATTCAGGTCAGGTGATTGACTTGGTCATTGCATAACATTCCACTTCTTTCCCTTAAAAAACTCTTTGGTTCATTTCACAGTATGCTTCGGGTCATTGTCCATCTGCACTGTGAAGCACCGTCCAATGAGTTCTTAAGCATTTGGCTGAATATGAGCAGATAATATTGCCCAAAACACTTCAGAATTGATCCTGCTGCTTTTGTCAGCAGTAACATCATCAATAAATACAAGAGAACCAGTTCCATTGGGAGCCATACATGCCCACTCCATGACACTACCACCACCATGCTTCACTGATGAGGTGGTATGCTTTGGATCATGAGCAGTTCCTTTCCTTCTCCATACTCTTCTCTTCCTATCACTCTGGTACAAGTTGATCTTGGTCTCATCTGTCCATAGGATGTTGTTCCAGAACTGTGAAGGCTTTTTTAGATGTTGTTTGGCAAACTCTAATCTGGCCTTCCTGCTCTTGAGGCTCACCAATGGTTTACATCTTGTGGTGAACCCTCTGTATTCAAATCAGGGAGGTGGGCCACCGCACTACTCTCTTAGAGCAACGCACTGAGGTACTAGAACTCACAGCAGGCAATCATTCTGAGGACTTGGAAGCCCTTCGAGAGGAGAATTCATCCCTACACTCCCGCTTGGAGGACTTTGAAAACAGGGCCAGAAGATCCAATGTCAGGATCAGAGGTATCCCAGAGTCTGTGGAGGACCTTCAATCCACCATCACTGCCTTATTTCAGGAACTATCCCCATCAATTCCTATAGAGCGTTTGGAAATGGACAGGATCCATAGATCACTGGCCCCGCGCTCAGATGACGGTCCCCCTAGGGACATCATAGTGAAACTTCACTTTTTTCGCACTAAAGAACAACTCATGGTGGCTGCCCGTAATAGGGATTCCCTAATTTTTCAGGGTCACCGTTACCAACTCTTCCAGGATTTATCCCAAGCTACCCTGGCTAAACGTAAGGCTATGAAGCCGCATCTCCTTGTTCTTCAACACCACAAGATTACCTACAGATGGATCTTCCCCTTTGCTGTCCGCTTCTCCTACAAAGGCTCCTCTTACCAATGTAAATCTCCTGAGGATCTCCATGGAACTATTCGTGAACTCCACCTGACACCCCCCGATCATTCTCCTGAAGGCTCCAAGCGCCGTGCTGCATCATCCTCTCCACAGAAGACCCAAGCTCGCCAGGATCATATCTCCCAGCACGGGATCCACAAGAGAGGTCGCTATTCAACACCAGCTCCAGCCCCGGCTCCTGAGGACACCATGGACTGAGGACACCCCGCGGTGTTCACCTGCTCTTTTTTGTTACTAGGACGGTTGTCTAGCTGCCCTGCTGATCCCTTTCTTTGATGCCACCTTTTTTGGTATCCTCCTGGAACCGTAACTATAATGTTTTCATATATTTACATATGCGTTTTTTTTTTTTTTTTTTGGTACCTACCAGGACGTACCACGTCTGTAGGTGAGACTGGTGGCAGAGTTTCCCTATATTGGATTTTTTTTTTTTTTTTTTTTTTTATTATTTTTCTCTCATTGTTGCTTCTATCGTATTGCCCTGATTTGTATTACTGTTTGTGCTCTGATATGTTATTGACTCGTTACCTCCACTTGCCTTATGCTTGCTACTAGGCTGTCCCTACCCCAGAGACTGCTCATTGCACCCCACTTGTAGTCCTTCAGTACCCGACCTTTTTGGACTGGTATCTCTTGGACAGGTTGACTCCTCCTGGCGGGAAGTTTACTTCCTTCCAGAGGATCCTCTTTTCTCATTTTTCCTTCCCTCCCCTTCCATTCTTGAGTTCTTTCTCTCCCCCATTTCCCTTCCTCCCCCCTTTCCCGCCCTCTCGATCCTGCTCCTCCTGTCTTCCGTCCCCACCCGGAGAGAGTCCCCCGCCCGCCGTTCCTGCCTCCTACCCCTGCCACGCTACACTTGCACTCCATTATGTCCACCTTAAACGTTCTTACTCTAAATGTACAAGGCCTAAATTCCCCCTCCAAACGTGTGAAGGCATTCCGATCGTTCTCTTCGCTATCGGTTCATGTGGCTTGCCTTCAGGAAACGCACTTTTCCACTCATTCGACTCCCAAACACTTTGGTCACCAATACCCACAGGTCTACACTGCCTCTGCTCCCACGAAGCAACGGGGTGTGCTGATAGCATTTCACAGAACTACCCCATTTACTCTACAGAAGGAAATAAAAGACCCTGAGGGTCGCTACCTCATACTGCTAGGACGGCTCCTTGACTCGGATGTCACTATAGTTTCATACTATGCTCCTAATAAGAAACCCCAGGCCTTCCTTTCCCACCTATTGTCTGTCTCGGATACCCACAAACGGGGTACCCTCTTGCTTTGTGGCGACTCCAATCAAGTACTCTATCCTCTGCAGGACAAATCTCCCGCTCCACTATCCGCTCAGCGCCTCTCTTTCCAACAACTCCTAACTCAACATTCCTTAGTGGATACGTGGCGTGAACACAACCCACGCCGACGACAGTACACGCACTATTCCCATCCACATAAGCTGTTTTCGCGAATTGACCACATCTTGATCCACATGGGCACATCTCCTCTCCTTTCCACCTCCACTATCATCCCCTGCGCCTGGTCTGATCATGATGCGGTCATCTCCTCCTTCTCTTCCTTGGTACCTAAACCCAACCTTCGCTCTTGGCAGATCAATGACGGTATGCTGGCTAACCCGACCCACCGTCTTGAATTGGAGCACGCAATTTCTGACTATCTGTCCACCAACACTCATCCGGACACGTCCCCACTCCTGTTGTGGGAAGCCCACAAACCGGTTATACGGGGGGTTTGCATTAGACGAACCTCTCACCTCCGTAAGGAACGTCGCCTCTTACTACAAAACTTAGAAGCTGCCTTCTATAAGGCCTCCGCAGACTTCCAAGCCGCCCCCTCGCCCTCCAGGAAACAAGCCCTCGATAAAGCTCGACTTGAGCTTGATCTTCTCCTTTCAGAATCGGCGGAACAACTACTCCGAAAGTCGAAACACACTTTATATATGAAAGCTAATAAACCTGACACCTTTCTTGCCTTGACGCTTCGCAAAGCCGATTATACTCCCAAACCTATACGCCTTAAGCAGGCTAAGGACACATACACCTGTAATCCCCTTAAAATTCTCCGCACCTTCCGTGATAAACTATCCACGCTCTATAAGGACCCCTCCACATTTGACCGCACTCGCTTAGATGCCCTCCTGTCTTCTGTCCATCTCCCTGCACTGTCCGCTTCCCACAGGGAGAATCTTGATAAACCCATAACTGCTGAGGAACTCTTACAGGCAATTAAGACTTTGAAACCACGTAAGCGTCCGGGCCCTGACGGCTTTTCTGCTACATACTATAAACGCTTTGCCTCTGTTCTTATCCCCCCGTTGGTAGGGGCACTTAACTCCCTGCTGGACGGTCACTCCTTTCACACGGATTCGCTCATGGCTGCTATTTCCATGATTCCTAAACCCAATTCGGATGATACCTCCTGGTCCAATTATAGACCCATCTCTATACTCAACATTGACATCAAACTGCTTGCCAAGGTCCTGTCCTCTCGCCTCAATGTGGTCATAGGCACTTTGGTCCATGCTGACCAGACGGGTTTCATCCCATCCCGCCAGGCTGGCGATAATATTCGTCGGGCCACCCTGCTGGCACACATTGCCAGGAAACGCCGAATTCCCTCTTGCTTTCTCTCCCTGGACATTAGCAAGGCATTCGATTCTCTGTCTTGGCCATACCTCACCTCCATCCTTGATCGCTGGGGTTTTGGCTCCCACTTCCTGCAATGGGTGAATGCCCTCTACAAGAATCCTAGAGCGTATGTCTATTATTCAGGCTATAGGTCGGACCCTTTCCCCATTGAGCGCGGCACGAGACAGGGTTGTCCCCTTTCCCCCCTGCTATTTGCCTTGGCCATTGAGCCCCTTGCGATCCTCATACGATCCAATCCGAATATTCGTGGAATTGAACTGGGGGGTCACCACCATAAACTCTGCCTTTTTGCGGACGATGTCCTGCTTTTTCTTACTGCCCCTCTCACGTCTGCCCCTAATCTCCTTGATACCCTAACTAAATTTGGATCACTTTCGGGCCTTGTTGTCAACCCACGGAAATCTCTAGCCCTCAATGTATCCCTCTCAGCCGAAGACCTTAACCACCTCAAGTCTTCCCTCCCGTTCCCTTGGGCCAACTCCTACATCCCCTACTTGGGCGTCAAGTTCACAGCTGACCCTGTTGAGCTCTTTTCTGCTAATTACCCTCCCATGCTATCAACGCTTACATCGCTTATGAACAAATGGTCCTCCCTACCTCTTTCCTGGATGGGGAGAATTACAGTCCTCAAAATGTCGATCTTACCCAAGATCTTGTACCTGTTTCGGGTTCTCCCGATTGGGGTACCAGCTTACTTCTTACGCATTCTACAGAAACGGGCTTTGGAATACATTTGGGGTAACGCCAAACCCCGCTAACCCCGACCGACGCTGTATCGACCACGTATCCGAGGCGGGCTTGGGGTGCCACAGTTCTCCAAATACTACTATGCTGCACAGTTGGCTCAGCTCCCTAAGTATCATGCAACAAAGGAAGTCCCATTGTGGGTCTCCATAGAAGCAATGGACTGTGATCCTCTCTCTGTGGCTAACCTCCTCTGGCTCCCACCCTCACAACGGAGATGTGTTACCAATCCTATCACTAAGCACAGCCTAACCCTTTGGGATAGACTTAAACGTCGTTTTCACCTTCAGTCCCCCCATAATCCCCTACTTTCTTTTCTCCGCAACCCCTCGTTCTACCCAGCCTGGTACTCCCGGACTTCTTTCTCCGAGTGGACTAGGGTTGGCTTGATACGTGCTTACCAGTTCTTCACTCCCCGGGCTTTTCAAACCTTCCCAGCCCTGCGTGAGGCCCACAACCTCCCTCCTGGCGAATTGTTTCGCTACTTGCAACTGAAACACTTCTTTAGCCAGAACGCACCGGCGCGCGATAGCTCCCATGCGTTCTCCACCTTTGAACAGGCTTGCAAAACAGACCCGCATAGGAGGGGGCTCATTTCTGATCTCTATGCCCAACTCCTGTCGGTTCAAGAGACTACCCCCCCGGCATATGCTTCCAAATGGGAAAGGGACCTACACCTCTCCTTGGAAGACTCTGACTGGATCCAAATTTGGCAAGCCACTAAATCGGCTTCCCCAAATATTGTAGCCTTGGAGACAAATTACAAAGTCCTTACCAGATGGTACTTGGTCCCAGCCAGAGTCTCCAAGTATGTGCCACAATACTCACCTCGTTGCTTTCGTGGTTGCGAGTCTCTAGGTACCCATGCACACATTTGGTGGGAATGCCCCACGGTCCGTACCTTTTGGTCCGAAGTGTATCGGGTTTTATCTACAATCTTCCACACACCCCTTACCCCCGATCCTGCTTCTGCGCTCCTGAACCGCAAGCCACCTGACCTCACACATCGCCAATTTAAACTTTTCCTGTATGTCACCACAGCTGCCAAACAGACCATAGCGAAGGCCTGGAAAACTTCCTCCCTTTGTTTCCTGACCATGAAAAATAGAGTCACTCAAGCTATGATCCATGCTAAAACTGAAGCTATCCTGCTGGATAAACGTATACCTTACGAAAAGCTCTGGAAACCATGGATTGACAACTGTCTTCCGATAGGCTTTGATGAATCTCTTGTACTAGCTTGACCTGTGGTTACCGACTCCCTGTTGGCTTTGTCGATCTGAACCACATCAGTGGCCCGGGACTCCCTCCGGGCACCCTTCCTCTCCAGCATGACCCCCCCCCCCACTGTTTTGCCCTTCCTCTCCCCCCCGTCCTTCTTGCCTCCCTTACTCCCTTCTTTTTCTCCCCCCCCCCCTTGTTGCCTCGAGTTGGCCGCTACCTAATTTGTTTCCCTATTGTGGCTGGACCACAAACTTTTGCTGCACTACGGCCTCCCTTTTTGCCCTACCCCCAGCCGCCCCTGTGCACTGTGTTTATCCCTTGTGCCTGTATTCCGGGCGCCCAGCTTGCCCCTTTCCTATTCCTTAACCTGATTGTTATGCTACTACTTGCTGTTCATGATGTCATTTTGACGTGTATTCATCTGTTATGCACCACTGTTACCTATTGGTATTGTTTTGTACTACATTCCTTTTGCCTTAATAAAAACCGTTTGAACAGAACCCTCTGTATTCACTCTGGTGAAGTCTTCTCTTTATTGTTGACTTTGACACACATACACCTACCTCCTGGAGAGTGTTCTTGATCTGGCCAACTGTTGTGAAGGGTGTTTTCTTCACCAGGGAAAGAATTCTTCGGTCATCCACCACAGAGGTTTTCCGTGGTCTTCCGGGTCTTTTGGTGTTGCTGAGCTCACCAGTGCGTTCTTTCTTTTTAAGGATGTTCCAAACAGTTGATTTGGCCACACCTAATGTTTTTGCTATCTCTCTGATGGGTTTGTTTTGTTTTTTTCAGCCTAATGATGGCATGCTTCACTGATAGTGACAGCTCTTTGGATCTCATATTGAGAGTTGACAGCAACAGATTCCAAATGCAAATAACACACTTGAAAGGAACCCTGGACCTTTTATCTACCTTTATAAATGGGATAATGAGGGAATAAACACAACTGGCCATGGAACAGCTGAGCAGCAAATTGTCCCATTACTTTTGGTCCCCTAAAAAAGTGGGAGGCACATATACAAACTGTTGTAATTCCTTCACCTTCCACTTGATTTGGATGTAAATACCACCAAATTAAAGCTGAAAGTCTGCAGTTAAAGCACATCTTGTTTGTTTCATTTCAAGTCCATTGTGGTGGTGTATAGAGCCAAAAAGATTAGAATTGTGTTGATGTCCCAATATTTATGGACCTGACTGTATAAATAAGAGAGCTAAGCCCTGGAGGTTTCATGCACCCTGGTGGAGTTAACTCATTGTGGGCCTTCATCTTTTACAAAGGAGCTGAATTCCTTGAATTCAGCTTTAAATTTGCCATTAAGAGCTGGGGAAAAGATTTAAAAAAATCTGTTCTAGTTATTAAGAACACCGAGTATGCAACATACCTTATTCTTTTATTTAGGAGTATATGTACTAATTGTATATACTGTTCTCCTAACACTGAAGTACCGTGAGTTGAGATATAATATTTTAGCAGGTGGTCCCCTGAGTCCTGACATTTTTTCAAGGGTTGCACCTGGGTTTAAAAAAAAGTTAAAAAAGATTGGTCTGGTTATTATAAAACTCTTCTGAATAAGTTCCCAAGGGCCTTTTCCCTGAAGTTTATCAAGGCCAGTTATGCAGCTTTGTGAATTACCTGTGTGTGGATGCCTAAATGTGGTAAAACATTGTAAAGCAATTTTTTCACTACTGCAGCACATTTAATCCTAGGAATTAAGTCTGTGCCTGTGTGTAGAGCTAGGGTTTTACAAAGTGATTGTTATCTGTACTTTGCCCTCTAGTGGTACATTATTACACTAGCTTTCGTTTCAGATGTGATCATATTTTTAACCAGCACTAAGGGACAAGAAAGGGGCATTTTATCACAATCAACCAAGTTTAACAGATTTAAAGACCCTATCTCCTGGAAATCCTAAAAATACTCCTTTGCATAGGGCTGCACCCGTACTGTGAGGATTACCTGCACGTTTATTCTGGGGGAGAGTAAAAGCACTTAGTGGATTCTCCGCTCCCCTGGCAGACGGCGCTTCCCTATGCTCCAGGTACCATTCTTGATGATGTGAGAAGACGTCTGTAATGGAACCGCGACCCCACAATGCGCTTGTGTGCTTCCATCAGTATACCGCTTCCTTCAGTCTTGAAAATAAGTATCAGATATTACAGCCGCCCCCATACAAAACTAGCTGAGACTTCGCTTGTAGAAGATCTGGAACATTTATTGAACAAACTCACACTGAATATATACCCCACCAGGTATAGCAACTAATAGATGACAGTGATTTAATTAACTTGAGCAAATTAACTAGCAGACTTGCCATCCTTGAGCCCATGAAGTACAATACACATGATTATAAGTGTAAACACACCCCCACAGTAGACAATAGGTGAATTAATCAGCACAATCAACAATGTGTGAAAGACAGGTAGTTGAGCTGATGACATTAGCATCTGCCATGAGTCTGACTATGCGGAGCAGTCTTCTATTGGCAATAGGCAGTTAGGCCGTTAACATGGATCCTAGATCTAGAGTCCCAGAGTCTGTGTGTCTTGGGGGGATGTAACATTACTCCAAGGGTCCCCCCAGCATACACTCCACAAAGAGCAGTGTTCCCTCACAAGCCAGGGCCCATAGTTAGTAGGGAAAAGGCTAGCTTGCAGTCCCCTCCAAAAGCCCCTGTCCTTAATGAGTTCATCACAACGTTTAATAGTAGTGCTGTATAGTCGCTTGCCTGATTAAGGGGCCTTGCATGGCTCTGAAACGTTGCTATATATAATGTGACCATGGAATAAAGCTTTTGGGAATATTGCAGTTTTTTTTTAGTAGTGCAGAGGATCGCATTCTTTTTTTACCCCCTACAATTTTCATAAAGTGGGCAAAGTTTAGCAACCTTGTCAGGTTTTTCCTCCATCCCATGGCTTCATTAGATTTCCCTTCACTTTATGTCCTGGTGAGAATGGTTTTACCTGGAAGGAAGTAAAGGAATATCGGTAACAGGGACAGATAACAATGGTGTTGAATTGTCTCCATTTGTACTCAATCATTCTGACTTTAGACTGGTGCAGTCCAAACTCCTTAAAAATAGTATGTTAACCTTTTTCTGGCTTAATGAGGATAATTAACTGATTTTCAGAGGTCCTTACACACTTTAAACTGTGTTATTAAAGTCAAACTTAGCGAAGAACCATATTTCTGTTGTTTAAATATGACAGGGCCTTCCATGATCTAATTTGATTATCATGCCATTGATTCAAACACTTTACTCTAATTTTCCCTTCAAAAGAACTGAGAAACCTAAAGGTTCCCATATATTCCCAGACAAATACAGTGCCTTGCGAAAGTATTCGGCCCCCTTGAACTTTTCGACCTTTTGCCACATTTTAGGCTTCAAACATAAAGATATAAAACTGTAATTTTTTGTGAAGAATCAACAACAAGTGGGACACAATCATGAAGTGGAACGAAATTTATTGGATATTTCAAACTTTTTTAACAAATAAAAAACTGAAAAATTGGGCGTGCAAAATTATTCAGCCCCCTTAAGTTAATACTTTGTAGCGCCACCTTTTTGCTGCGATTACAGCTGTAAGTCGCTTGGGGTATGTCTCTATCAGTTTTGCACATTGAGAGACTGAAATTTTTGCCCATTCCTCCTTGCAAAACAGCTCAAGCTCAGTGAGGTTGGATGGAGAGCGTTTGTGAACAGCAGTGTTCAGTTCTTTCCACAGATTCTCGATTGGATTCAGGTCTAGACTTTGACTTGGCCATTCTAACACCTGGATATGTTTATTTGTGAACCACTCCATTGTAGATTTTGCTTTATGTTTTGGATCATTGTCTTGTTGAAGACAAATCTCCGTCCCAGTCTAAGGTCTTTTGCAGACTCCATCAGGTTTTCTTCCAGAATGGTCCTGTATTTGGCTCCATCCATCTTCCCATCAATTTTAACCATCTTCCCTGTCCCTGCTGAAGAAAAGCAGGCCCAAACCATGATGCTGCCACCACGTTTGACAGTGGGGATGGTGTGTTCAGGGTGATGAGCTGTGTTGCTTTTACGCCAAACATAACGTTTTGCATTGTTGCCAAAAAGTTAGATTTTGGTTTCATCTGACCAGAGCACCTTCTTCCACGTGTTTGGTGTGTCTCCCAGGTGGCTTGTGGCAAACTTTAAATGACACTTTTTATGGATATCTTTAAGAAATGGCTTTCTTCTTGCCACCCTTCCATAAAGGCCAGATTTGTGCAGTATACGACTGATTGTTGTCCTATGGACAGTCTCTCCCACCTCAGCTGTAGATCTCTGCAGTTCATCCAGAGTGATCATGGGTCTCTTGGCTGCATCTCTGATCAGTCTTCTCCTTGTATGAGCTGAAAGTTTAGAGGGACGGCCAGGTCTTTGTAGATTTGCAGTGGTCTGATACCCCTTCCATTCCAATATTATCGCTTACACAGTGCTCCTTGGGATGTTTAAAGCTTGGGAAATCTTTTTGTATCCAAATCCGGCTTTAAACTTCTCCACAACAGTATCTCGGACCTGCCTGGTGTGTTCCTTGTTCTTCATGATGCTCTCTGCACTTTAAACGAGCCTCTGAGACTATCACAGTGCAGGTGCATTTATAAAGAGACTTGATTACACACAGGTGGATTCTATTTATCATCATTAGTCATTTAGGTCAACATTGGATCATTCAGAGATCCTCACTGAACTTCTGGAGAGAGTTGGCTGCACTGAAAGTAAAGGGGCTGAATAATTTTGCACGCCCAATTTTTCAGTTTTTTATTTGTTAACAAAGTTTGAAATATCCAATACATTTCATTCCACTTCATGATTGTGTCCCACTTGTTGTTGATTCTTCACAAAAAAATTACAGTTTTATATCTTTATGTTTAAAGCCTGAAATGTGGCAAAAGGTCGAAAAGTTCAAGGGGGCCGAATACTTTCGCAAGGCACTGTAAATACCTCTGGATTATTCTCTTCAGTAAATAAATTTACAAGTACAACTCAATTATTTAGTTAGGTTCTTGTTATCTAATTTTGGAGTTGTAAATAAAAAGAGATCATATCTTAGGCCATATTTATGTAGAAATATAAAAATTATGCAAGGGAATTTACACTCTCCAAAGCACAGCTGCAATGTAGCCAAACACTCAAACATGGTCTGTCTGAAAATAATTTGATGATATATTGGTAGCACCATCTGTCTAAAAGAAGAACTGTATTGCCATGACAGCCAATGAAGTTCCAGCTGCCATTTTTCCTTCTTACAAAAATAGTTCTAATCTTCATTTTTTTTTTTAATGTTTTTCAGGTTTTAAAGTCAATTTTACTCTTTCCTACTATTGAAAGAATGGCTCAGTCACCACAAGGCAAGATCATGACTCCGATTCTGTGTAGCCTACGATATGTTGTCTACATGCCCCTGTACCTGCTCTCTTTCTTGCCCGAAGTCGTGAAGGCATCTTTGGTGAAGTTTGCCCTGCGCGGAATCAAATCAGTAGATGAAGCTTCAGTGACTGCTTCGTTGGACCTCTTCAGAGTGGAATGTTCTGGTGAGCAATACATCAGCCGTTGTGAGTCAATTGGAACCAGGACTTGAGGCATTTCTGTTCTACAGGAACTTCCTATGTTCTCTGTGCATTGATTTGTAGACAGGAAACATAGGCCTTGGCACAGGATAGAAAGACTGCTATGGTGGTAAAATAAAATCAGCTATTACTACAGCAAGATTAAATTGTCAAGACCTACCACAAGCAGTTGGAGAGCTTTACCTCTGCACATGTGGTAGGCCACAGCCTGCTCCCATGGTGTACAGCACGGATTAACAACTTTGTCAAATTCTAAACCACGCTCCACAGTATAGTGGTTAGCAACACTAATTAAAAAAAGTCAGAAAAATATTTTAGGTAATAAACATGATAATTAATTAAGGGGCAAATCAAAAATCATATTTCTCTTTTGTTTATTGACAGACACAGCTCTGGATCTTCTTAACCATTAGGTTATACTGCCCCCTACAGGAGTAGGGTCTGGTATACCCCCTCTCTCTGCTTTAGGTACTCCATTTTTTTCTGCCTAGTCAGTAGTAAGGACCTAGTTCCTTGCTGGGATCTCTGGTCCTAGCAATTGTATCTTTTTAGATAGATTTTTTTTCTGCTGTTCTTCTTCCTGTGAGATCTACAATCAACTGCCGGACTGGGCAATGGGCTGGATAATCTAGATCCAGTGGTCACCCCAGTCTGGCCAGTAAGCACGCGCAGACCTCAGCTCCACGCTAGGTTAGCCGTGACATAGCCCCACCGGAGTCGCAGCATTCCTCCTGGGGAGGAGGTTCTGTCTGGAGCAGTGCCCGTCTGGTATAGTAAGTAACTATCCCCCCTCTCCCCCTGGAGGGTTTTGGGGTGGATGTGGACCCCTCCATGGGACAGTCAGATCCCTGGGTTCCCCTCCTTTCCCTCATTGGTCTGGTGTTGCCCTCCATTCCCCCCCCCTCCTTTACAGATGCTGGGGCTGTGGGGTGGCCTGATCCACCGCCTAAAGTGGGAGCAGGATGCTGTCCTGGCGATGGGAGAGGGGGGTGCACCGCCGGCGAGTGGGCGATCAGCTGTGGGGGGGGACTGTACCTGGTGGGGGCTCCTGCCAGGGCCCCCTTCCTGCCTGTGCTGTTTTCTGAGGCCTCGGGATCCCTCCTGGTGCCACGCAGGGCCGCCATTTTCTCTTAGCCTGTGTGCCCAATGCACGGCGCCCATGTTTTGCAGTTCGGCTGCCATTTTGTGGTGGTTTGCCATTGAAAATAGTGGCGGCCCTGACAGTGGAGCCCTCTGGTCGACGATTTCTGTGGTGGGAGCCCCTTCTCATCCCCTGGTGCTGACTCCTGGATCTTTTCATTTCCCGATCGCCGCACGTCCATTGCAGATTCTTCTGGTGGCTGCGGTGCCTGGTTTTTGCTGTGTGGTGAGTCTGGTGGGGGTCCTCTCCCTCTCTGCTGAGGATTGATTGGGTGCTCTGTTCCTGGCGACCGGGGGTGCTGCCAGAGTGGTGGGGGCTGTCCCTTAGCAGTGTTTTTACACCTTTTTGTGGGGTCCCCCCGGTGACTCATGTAGTCTTTGAAGCACATCTCCTCACCTGATCCCCTCTCTGGGGCTGCAGGGCCCTCCGGGTCCCATCTATCCATCGATGCACTGACAGCGGTCCTGGAGTCCTTTGTGTCCTAGGTGGAGGGGGTTTTTGGGCGACGGATTGGAATAAAGCGCCCCCCCTTCCCCTGCCTCATCTGTCTCATCACATCCTGAATCGGATTTGGCCGCCGCGGGCGTGGGTCTGCGACCATGCGCCCTGAATCCTCAGATAGTGAGAAGGATTCCTCCACTTCTGCAACCGCGCATGAAAAGGCACTGGTGGACGCACTGATCATATCTGTGCTTGAGACTTAGAGTTGGAGGACGCAACTGTGGCTGCGACAGAGGCGCAGGTTTCCTTTGGCCCTCACAAGCCATCAAGAGCGGCAAAAGAGCAGGGACGACCAAAGCATACCTTTGGGGTCCCTAAACGAGTTGTTAGGCGATACCCCTATGAGGAGTCCTTTCTTAAGAAGTGGACTGTTCCAACGGTGGTGGACCCTCCAGTTACAAGATTAAACAAGGCAACAATGATTTTGGTTGAAGACTTCCTGGCCTTTAAAGACCCGGCTGACAAGAAGGCGGAAGCTGTGGCTCGCAATATGTACACCCTGGCTGGTTTGGCACCGAGGCCGATATTCACCATTGCCCTGGTGTCGCAGACTCTGACCGAATGAGCTAAGCTTTTGCTCTGTGACCAGGAGGGGGAGTGGCTCCGCCCTGCCCTTTCTGAGCTGGTGGACCAGCTGGTCCAGGGGCTGCAGTTTATCTGTGATGCCTCTTTGGATGTGGCTCCCCTAGTGGCTTAGCTCTCTTTTTCGGCAGTGGTCCTTTGGCGTGTCTTTTGGCTCAAATGCTGGTCTGCGGACCAGACTTCTAAAAAGGCCTGACTGATCTTCCCTTTCAAGGAGATCCCCTGTTTGGTGTTACCCTGGATGACATCATTAAAGGTCTCACAGGGGGGAAGAGTACCTTTCTTCTGCAGTCTACACCCTTGTCATAGACGTGGGCCCTCCTTCTCAGCTCATAAAAAGTTTTTTCGTCCCTCAGGGTCGACTGACAAGGGATCAAAGCACTTCGGTGCCTCCTCTGGAGGATCCAAGTGAACTTGGTCTGGCAAATCAAGAGCGGGCTTCTCCAGACCTGCGGACAGGGCCCCTTTCGCTTTTGAATGAAGGTGCGCCCTCTTCCATATCTGGGGTTGGAGGATGTCAGGCCTGTGGACTCCCCTGGTACAAAATAGGTGGGTCTACAAGGTCTTTTGGTCCTGCTACAAGATCAAGTATCATTCTTACTCTCCGGTAAGGTTCTTCCTTCTAACATGCGACTGTCCCCGGTCCGCTTACAGGCTCTTTTTGGAATGGTGCAAGACCTTTTACTTTAAAGGATGATGGTCCCAGTTCTGACTTCGGAACATTTTCAGGGGTTTTACTCAAACCTGTTTACAGTCTCCAGGAAGGAAGGCAAGGTGCATCTAATTTTGTACCTCAAGGCGCTGAACTGTTCAGTATGGAGTCCGTTTGCACGCTGGTGGCTTCCCTGCATCAGGGGGATTTTCTTGCCTCCAGTGACATCAAGGACGCTTACCTTCACATTCCAATATTTGTTGGTCTCCAGCGCTTCCTCCGCTTTGCTGTGGGAGAGGAGCATTATCAGTTTGTGGCGTTACCCTTTGTTCTTGCCTCTGCTCCTCAGGTCTTCACGAAAGTGTTGACTCCGGTGCTAGCATTGTTACGCCAATGGGGGATTGTGGTACTGGGCTACTTGGATGACCTCCTTCTGTGAACGGAGTCTCCTACTGCTCTGGTAGAAAACCTTGAAATCACCATATGAGCTTGAGGGAGTTTAGCTGGATTCTGGATTTTCAGAAGTCTGCTCTGGTTCGGTCCATAAAGCTGAACTATCTGGGTCTGACTCTGGACAAAGTCCAGAAACTGCAGGCTGCAATTCATCTCCTGCTGTCCAGCCAATGCTCATCCCTACGGACATGCGTGCGGGTGTTGTGCCTAATGGTGTCTACCCTAGAGACGGTTCAGTTTGCACAGTTACATATGAGGTCCCGGCAAGGGAGATTCTGGCCGAATGGGACAAGAATCCGCATTCTCTGGACAATCAGATGTGGCTGAGCCTGGTGACGTCGTTCTTCGGCGCTTCAGCTGGGCAATACCTTCCTCCCTTTGTATTGGGCAGTGGTCACTACCAATGCCAGCCTGTCTGGCTGGAGAGGCATCCTCGGCAAAATTCTGCTCAGGGTATCTGGACACTGGAAGACTCCAGACTACCGGTCAATGTCTTGGGACTCTGAGCGAACAGATTGTGCCTCGAACAATGGACGGATCGTCTTCAGAGATGTCCAGTGTGCATTTAATCGGACAATGCCATGGCCGTGGCTTATGTCAATCATGGGGGGGAGGCACAAGATGTGTCCTGGTGGCTCTGGAGGTACCTGACATTCTAAAGGTGGGCAGAACGGATCGTTCCAGCCCTCTCCGCCGTACACATTCCCAGGGTGGAAAACTGGCAGACGGAATACCTTAGTTGGCAGGCGTTGGACCAAGGGGAGTTGTCTCTTCATTTGAGGGTGTTTCATCAGTTGTGTCTCTGGTGGGGCATCCCCGAGGTGGATCTGTTGGCGTTCCTTCTAAACAGAAAGATGCAGGCTTGGTCACAGGATCCTCTGGCATACGCCACAGTGGGGTCAGTATCGTCTGATTTGCGCCTTCCCTCCTTTCAAGCTTCTGCCAAGACTTCTACACAAACTTGAGGCAGAAGGGATTCTGGTCATCTTAGTGGCCCCGGACTGGCTCGCCAGCCTTGGTGTGCTGATCTGGTGCAGCTGGTCGCCAACATTCCTTGGATGCTTCCTCTCAGGGAGGATCTGCTGTCCCAAGGACCAATTTTTCATCCTCTTTACGGTCACTGGCTTTTCCGGCTTGCCTATGGAACGCCAGGTGCTTATAGATAGAGGTTTGTCTAAGTCAGTGATTCCAAAGCTGGAAGACGTACATTGCGTGGTGTGAGTCTCTTGGGGTTCATCCTCGCTCTTTTTTTTGGTGGCTCGGATCTTGACCTTCCTACAACGGGAGTTGAGCAGAAACTGACCTTGAGTACTATCAAGAGTCAGGTGTCGGCCTTAGTAGTCATCTTTCAAGGGCCCTGGGCCACATGCTCCCTGGTACATACTTTTCTTCTCTGTTGTCTTCTACTGTCTCTGTTGCCACCTTGGGACCTCAATTTGGTGCTCTGTCTTCCAGAAGCCCCTTTTTGAGAATCTTCAGGGAGATTTCTCTGCTTACGCTGTCCCAGAAGGTGGCCTTTTTGGTGGCTATCACCTCTGCATGCAGGGTGTCGGAATTGGCTGCGTTATCCTGTCATTCACCTTACTTGGTGGTTCACAGATATGAGGTGGTTCTTCGCCTCTGTCCATCGTTTCTTCCTCAGGTTGCCTCTGGTTTTCATTTGAATGAAGACATTGTGTTGCCTTCCCTGTGTCCCAGGCCAAAACATTCGAAGGAAATTGCTTTGCGTGCCTTGGATGTGGTCAGGGTATTTAGGGTGTACCTGGCAGCTACAGAGTCCTTTAGGAATTCAGACTCCCTATTTGTGCCCACCGATGGGCCTCAGAAAGGGTTGTCCGTTTCCTCTGCGACCATTTCCACATGGATCAGACAGCCGGTGGTTCAGGTCTATTCCATTAAGGGTCAGGTTCTTCCTTTCCCTGTCAAGGCGCATTCTACTCGGGCGCTCAGTGCCTCCTGGGCCTTCCGTCATCAGGCGTCAGTGACGCAGGTTTGCAAGGCAGTCACCTGGTCGTCGGTGCACACTTTCACAAAGTTCTAGTGGAGGTGTTGGCACCGTTCCTTTGGCTGCAAGGTTTTGCGGGCTGTTGTTTAAAGGACCAAGTCCTCTTAGAGGGTGTATTGTTTTTTTTTTCAGGTGAGCTCCAGTTGTTTTGGTTGAGCTCCTGTTTACCTGGCTGGTTATAGTTAGCCTTGGGAGTTTATTTTTCGCTTTTCCTACCCCTCATGTTTAACACTGCTTTAGGATGTCCCAATGGTTAAGAAGATCAGGAGCTGTGTCCATCAATGAACGAAAGATAAAATGGTATTTTTGACTTACCATAAAATCCATCTCTCTGATGTTCATTGATGGACACAGCACCCACCCTCTGTGGAGTTGTAATTCTTCTAATACTGTAACAAAACTGAGTACCTATAGCAGAGAGAGGGAGTATATCCCCTGGGACTGCCCATAGGCATAGCCAGGCTTTTTTTCTGCCTAATGTCCTACTCCTGTAGGGGGCAGTATACCCAGTGGTTAAGAAGATGAGGAGCTATTTTCGTCAATGAACATCAGAAAAATGGATTTTATGGTAAGTCTCTCGTTTTAACACAACAGTTTTCCTAGCCCCCCACATAACAGTTTTATTACCTGTTGATCCCACCAGTAGATCCATAGATTTTTCCACTTCCACGCCATAGGGTGGTAACACTGTTTGTTTTGCAGTGAAATCCCCGTGGCATTGTCACAGGGTAGTCTTCTATGGACTGGCTTACCTAAACAACAAAGCCCAAATCCATTTAACATTTTTAAGAAGTTAGACAGCAATTTTTCAATTCTTATGGGAAAAAAGCTTTAAACCACTTGAATAAAAGCTGCATATTGTAAGCACTCCTGGCAGTGTTATCCTTTGTCATAATCCCTTAAACTGTTATGTTTGCTGGACATCCTGGTCTGCATGTAAATTTAAAGAAGAATATAAATGAAGGCATGTGAAATAACCAAGGGAATTTGTATACTAAATACTATTAATACTAGTATAGAGTTATCTCACATAGAGTTACCAAAATACAATATTTTTGGCGGTAGTGGTCCTTTAACCACTATTTAGTCTAATGTTAGCAGATGAATAGAGCTAAAGTATTTGCACAAAACAAGTCTGAAATATAAGATATGTGAAGAAAGTGCAGTATTCACCTAAAATTTTAATGAATTAGTGCATTTTGGAAATGGCAGAGTTTAGCTCAGGGGAGGTAGTTTTCAAGTTTGAGATGTCCAGTGCTTAACCAGTTCTTGCCCAGCCTACAGCAAAATGACAGCGGGGCAGGACTTTCTTCTGTTGGGGTGGACATCATATGATGTCCCCCCCAGCTCACGTCTCACCTGGGGCCACGCTGCGGCGCAATCTGTCACCGGCTGTGCCTATCGGACACAGCCAGTGATTGATCAGTGTACTGGCTCTCTGTTGGTTCCATGTAATTGCTGTGACCAATCACAGCAGATCACATGACAATTGTAAACAATGGATGGCTTCTTTTTATGCCATTCATTGTGTACATTTGTGTTGCTACTTGTGATTGGTCACAGTGATCACATGGTACAGACAGGGCCAATCGCAGCCCATCTGTATCTTGCGATTAGCTCTGGCCAATCACAGCTAATCGCAACAAAACAAACTGAATGAATTCATTTCATTCAGTAAAATGCTTACTTATAGTGATGAAATTCACTGCTTTAAGCAATCTTAGTGTGTAAAAAAAAAAAAAAAAACTCATCACTCCCCCCTATGGACTCTATAACTTATCTACAAACTAAATAGTATACACTTATTTATTAAGTTATTTGGTTATTTTCACCAAAGAAATGTAGCAGAATACATGTTTGCCTAAATGTATGAAGAAAAATTATTTATTTGCAAAATTTTGTAACAGAAACAAATATTGAAGAAAAAATTGGCCTGGGCAAGAAGGGGATAAAAGTGACCGGTATTGAAGTGGTTAACAAGATAAGCATGTTTTTTTTTTAAAGGGTTAGTCCACCTTTTAGGAAAAAATTAAGCTGTCAGTGCCCACGGTGCAGCGGTCTGGGGATTTGAAATCCATGCTTTCTTCCTCTTCTTTCTTTGGGGCTTCTGAGATGGATCTGAGCAAATCTGATTGCTCAGCACCATCACGTGGCCTCTTTGACCAATCGGAACCGGTCTGATCTGTCCCCAAAGCCCTGTAGAAAGAACAAAGACATTTCCAGATTGCTTCATCGAATGCATGGGCCCTGACAGCTTATAATCCACAAAGGTAAGAACAGGAGACACTGGGGTTTTGGGAAGGTTTTGAAAAGGTGAACATACACTTTAAAGGTTCAGCAGGTTAAAGGTGACTGTACAGTCATAGAACATTTATCATTTTTTCCCTTGACCTAACCTAAACTAACTTCTCTTCTTCCACCTGTAACAAATTAATGCCTAATTCAAACTGCCTCCACACACAGGAATCTACAACATATCCGAACAAGATCTTCTTTCTGCTGACTATCCCTGCACAGTAAAACCCCCAAAAATTTCTATAAATTTTGTCTCTAGAGCAGTTCCTGTAAAGCATGGACATGGCCAGGAGAAAACAAGGTTTTGCTAAAAATGTCTTGGCCATGGTTGTCTGACTGAATAAAAACTGCATTCACCCCTGAGCATAAGTGCTTACTGGTGATTTTGGAGTATTTTGTTTCTGGTGTATTCAGGCTTCGGTATTTTAGTTTTACCAGTGTAAAACTAGTTACTAGGAGAAGGTAATTTTTGCTTGAAAAATGTTTTTTTTTTTCAGGCATATTTCTGGCGCTCCAGTTTGTCTATGAAGCTATAAATGTCCTATTCTGCTTCGAAAATAGAGCTTCAAGTGTGGAGCTACAGGCACCTGAGCACTCCTATATCAACAGGCACAATTTAAAAGCATTGGAATTTGGTTGCTGAGCATTGTGGAGCTTTGAGCTTAAAGCGGAGTTCCACCCTAAAAAAAAAACTTTTCACCGTCCGATAGCTTACACAAATCTCAAAAAGAATTGGATAATTAAAACATTTTTTTTGTTTCACTTACCTTGTTTTTAATGAAAATATACTTACCTTCCTTCCTTTTACTCCCTCTGCGGCCGCGGCCCGCGCTGTCACTTCCTCCTTGCATTGACTCCTGGGAGTTGAGCGCCATCAATCCCAGGAGTCAATGCGCCTCCACCGGCCCTGCTCATCACTTCCAGTGCAGGCGCGTCATTCCCTGCTGAACAGCCTCTTGGCATGCCCAGAAGCTGTGCAGGGATGACGCGCCTGCACCGGAAGTGGCGAGCAGGGCATTCTGGGACTCCGACGTCACCGAAGAGGACGCTCTGGCTTCAGATGCCCACACCTGAGATGGCAGCGCTGGACAAGATATTTTCAAGGTAAGTATTTCTTCTAAAAGGTAAGTGGAGCAGGGAACAGTCCAGAGGCTATCGTTGCTTAAATGCACTAGCCCTGACTGTCCCGGGATTATTTTTAGGTAAATTTTTTTTGCCTGGAACTCCGCTTTAAGCAACAACATTTTCAAGTGTGAATCAGGCAAAGTATACACTGGTGAGGGGGGTAAAAGTGTACATTTCATTATTTAGGAGAAGGGTTTGAAAGCTGTAAAAGCTCTGTTAGCAATGCAAGTGCTTCCAATGGTGTGAGATAATCATTAGCAGCCCCATGAATGGCTCTAAACACAATGATCCTAAAACAAGTGCCTAATCTTGTGTCAAGTCAAGGGCCACATTGAGCCATTTAGAGTCCCCTTTGTATTGTTTACAAAAGGTGACAACAGCCCTATCAATGATCTTCGCCCTGTTCTCACTAACTTAAAAATGAGGTCACTGTTGGAGAGCATGTCACTACAAGGATAGCAGCAGCAGTACAGGTATAACAGTTGATCATATGGCCATCAGATTGTAGCTTCATGTGTTAGGGGGGCTGTAGAGCATTTCCTGCCCTGGTTGTAGTCACTTTAGATATGTGTTGGCCAATAAAACAACTGCTTCTAATGTTTGTTTGGCTCTTTTGCCTCCTACAAACATCATATGTCTATGCTTACTAAATGTATGCAGCTTTCAAAGTATTCTAGTTATTAATGAATGCCAGATTTACAAGTCTAGAGAAAAACAGACTCCGCAAACAGGGCCAGATATTGTTTAGGCATTTTTATTGAAATTAATTCCATGTTCGTACCTTATGTTTAAGCAAGGTTTGTTCTCTGCAAATGTGTAATAATAATTGCATATTTTGTTCTGCACGTGAATGGTCTACCATTTTGCATTTGGAAAATAAATGTGAAAGCACCCTAAAGCTGTTTAGTTACAGCAGATCCACCTTGTGATTGAATTTTGATAACATGCCACTGGGAAATATTGCAGAAACGACCTCAGGTTCATATCTGTAAACCTCTATTACTTTCAAATTCTTATTTTTATTTTTTACTAAAATCAACTTTTACACACTGAGCAGACCATATGCCATCTGAACATTGAAATTAGACTTGTAGTGGTAGTTCCTTCTCTGTAAACTCACAGTTGGTACACTATTTATTTATTGGTTTCTGAAAATGAACGGCCATTACTATTTTAAACCTGGAGCATCAAAGCAAAACTTGTTAACGCACGATGATCCTGTCAGAAATCCAGCAAGCAGTATTATCAGCTTTACACAGTTTACTTTTTTTTTTACAAAAATGCCTGGGGTGGGGAGGGAGGGTCACCCTAGGGCACGAAGTGTGTTACTGGCAGGATCCCCAGGTTAAAATAAGGCTAAAGAAGCCTGAAAACATGAAATTATGCAACCCCCACATCTAAGGACTCATAATCTGCAATATGTTACATTTTTGTTCTTGGGTTAATGGTTTATAGAAGATACACTTTAATCTAGGTTTTTGTCTCATAAGCTGCATTTAAAAATATCTAGGATAACCCCCAACCACTATACTCTACCCACCCCAACTCACTCTAGCTAATTGCCTAATTACCGTTTCTTTTAAAAAAACTAAAAGGCCCAATTTCATACTTGAAATACTTGACAGACTGTATCCTGAGCCCCCTTCCTTATAGACTCCTGCGTAAAAAGTTTCTTCTTTAAGCACCCACATCGCAGTCTGATGGAGTGCACACTTTTCATTGGTTATGAGAAGAATCCATCTGAGGGCTTCTCACAGGTATTTAAAAACTTGAAGTGGCAGCTTTATGAGGTCATGATGCGGGGAGGGGTGGGGGGGGGACAACAAGACCATTCAGCTGGCTAAGAGAGCAGTGGAAATCAATGATCTTCATTACTAGAAGAGGGATTGCAGAGGATAGAATTATAGCATACTCAGGTGAGTTAAAATGGGTCTTAAAAATTTGTAGGGTGGATGGAAGTGGGATTTATTTTCTTTAGTTCAAAAACCTGCATTGTCTTCCAAAATTACTTCAGTGTCCATAAACAAACACAAAAACACTTAAACAAGCACACATTTGTAATATACACAAGTACAGTGGGTACGGAAAGTATTCAGACCCCCTTAAATTTTTCACTCTTTGTTATATTGCAGCCATTTGCTAAAATCATTTAAGTTCATTCTTCTTCCTCATGATTGTACACATAGCACCCCATGCTGACAGAAAAACACAGAATTGTTGCCATTGTTGCAGATTTATTAAAAAAGAAAAACTGAAATATCACATGGTCCTAAGTATTCAGACCCTTTGCTGTGACACTCATATATTTAACTCAGGTGCTTTCCATTTCTTCTGATCATCCTTGAGATGGTTCTACACCTTCATTTGAGTCCAGCTGTGTTTGATTATACTGATTGGACTTGATTAGGAAAGCCACACACCTGTCTATATAAGACCTTCCAGATCACAATGCATGTCAGAGCAAATGAGAATCATGAGGTCAAAGGAACTGCCTGAAGAGCTCAGAGACAGAATTGTGGTAAGGCACAGATCTGGCCAAGGTTACAAAAAGATTTCTGCTGCACTTAAGGTTCCTAAGAGCACAGTGGCCTCCATAATCCAAAAATGGAAGACGTTTGGGACGACCAGAAACATTCCTAGAGCTGGCCGTCCGGCCAAACTGAGCTATCGGGGGAGAAGAGCCTTGGTGAGAGAGGTAAAGAAGAACCCAAAGATCACTGTGGCTGAGCTCCAGAGATGCAGTTAGGAGATGGGAGAAAGTTGTAGAAAGTCAACCATCACTGCAGCCCTCCACCAGTCGGGGCTTTATGGCAGAGTGGCCCGACGGAAGCCTCTCCTCAGTGTAAGACACGTGAAAGCCCGCATGGAGTTTGCTAAAAAACACCTGAAGGACTCCACGATGGTGAGAAATAAGATTCTCTGGTCTGATGAGACCAAAATAGAACTTTTTGGCCTTAATTCTAAGCGGTATGTGTGGAGAAAACCAGGCACTGCTCATCACCTGTCCAATACAGTCCCAACAGTGAAGCATGGTGGTGGCAGCATCATGCTGTGGGGGTGTTTTTCAGCTGCAGGGACAGGACGACTGGTTGCAATCGAGGGAAAGATGAATGGGGCCAAGTACAGGGATATTCTGGACAAAAACCTTCTCCAGAGTGCTCTGGACCTCAGACTGGGCCGAAGGTTTACCTTCCAACAAGACAATGACCCTCAGCACACAGCTAAAATAACGAAGGAGTGGCTTCACAACAACTCCGTGACTGTTCTTGAATGGCCCAGCCAGAGCCCTGACTTAAACCCAATTGAGCATCTCTGGAGAGACCTAAAAATGGCTGTCCACCAACGTTTACCATCCAACCTGACAGAACTGGAGAGGATCTGCAAGGAGGAATGGCAGAGGATCCCCAAATCCAGGTGTGAAAGACTTGTTGCATCTTTCTCAAAAAGACTCCTGGCTGTATTAGATCAAAAGGGGGCTTCTACTAAATACTGAGCAAAGGGTCTGAATACTTAGGACCATGTGATATTTCAGTTCTTTCTTTTTTAATAAATCTGCAACAATGTCAACAATTCTGTGTTTTTCTGTCAGTATGGGGTGCTATGTGTACATTCATGAGGAAGAAGAATGAATTTAAATGATTTTAGCAAATGGCTGCAATATAACAAAGAGTGAAAAATTTAAGGGGGTCTGAATACTTTCCGTACCCACTGTACGTATACACACACATATATGCTACAAAAACCTTTTCTCTATCGTTCATTGACAGACGCAGCTCCATATCTTCTTGACCTTCGGGTTATGCTGCCCCCTACAGGAGTAGGACACTAGGCAGGAAAAAGCTTTACCATGCCTATGGGGCAGTCCCTGCTATAGCCCTCAGTTTGTTTCTGCCTAGTTTAGGAGTAGGACCTAGTTCCCGGCTGGAACTTCGGTCTTAGCTTGTCTTTTTTATTTTAATAGGAACCTTTTGTTAAAAATTAAATTTTTTAGCTAATTAGCTGCAATCAACAGCCGGCCTGGGTTTCAGACTGGATATGCTAGATGCCTAAGGTCTCCCAGCCTGGCCAGCAAGCGTGTGCAGGTTATAGCCCAGTGTTAGGCCTCGCCAAGACAGAGCCCCAATGGACAGGGGCTGGCCTGCGAGTGAAACAGCTCGCAGGGACGCACACAACCTGGTTTGGCTTAAGTCGCAGCATACCCTTGGCCGTCAGCACCCCCACCTCGAGTGGAGAGGTAGTTCTTCAGTAGTGGCGCCCACCCGATGTCATTGGAATGGTGAGTAGTGTCCCCTCATAGCTCTTGCAGTCTTGAGGTGGATGTGGGCCCCTCCTTGGGATGGTTGGACCCCCGGGTTTTCTTCCATTCCCTGAAAGTGATAAAGATAAAAAGACAAGGCGCCTCTAAATGCAGTAGGCTCTGAGTATTTATTAGGTTAAAATTGTAAAAGCACTCACATTTGGTAAATGTGACATGGGCATTGCAAAGATCTGTCTGGAGTCTTCCTATCCGCTGTGCTGAGTGGCTTCAATGAGGACATCCGGTGATCTGCTTCCTGTAGATGCGTCCTTTCGTCTGTGTCTCAGCTTAGTGGGCATGAGATTTCCAAGATGAGAGTTCAGCGGCAGCGCAGGCAGCAGCAGCAGAGCTCTGCAGGTGCAGCAGCTGATTGATCATTCTAAAACAACTCCCATACAGATTCACTCTGAACATGGACACAGACAAACAAACATCTACTCCTTCTGAATAACAAAAGGCTGACGGTATTACACTATCCAGTCCTTTCTTTTTCTATGACGCATTGAGCTCCATCCTGTGACTGGTTTTGTCATCACCATCTCATTGGCTGTGTCTTGGAGGCTTGTTGCTGCGATCCTTTTTGAGTGGCGCTGCGAGGAAACACTACTGAATGCTTATTTGCATATTCATCTGGTAAGGAGATATGCATGTCACTTGTGTGCAGCACCGTAGTGATTAGCTAGATTGGATTTCTTCTTCACTCCACCGATCTTGGAACTCATTTTCTGGGACTCTATGACAACTTTTATGAACTTTTATGAACTCTTTATGGTTTTGTTTTCTAGTCAAGCATTAACTCACCATTATTATAGCATTTTTGTTCATGTACAAGTTCATCCTGCAATGCTCATGATTTAGCAGATTTTTGTCTATCCATTGTAGTTTGGGTGCACATCTGGCACCTGTTGCCATTACTGTTTTTCTCTAAGGACTTTATCTATCTTTATGAGATTGGTACATTACATCTATCAGGTCACATTAGCGTGGCTTTTCTCTTCTACTTCTTGTGTTTGGTGCTGTCTCACCTGAAGCTGCAGCTTGAGTACATTGTTAGCGCGGTTATCCCCCCTTTTACAGGACATCCGTTGATCTGCTTCCTGTAGATGCGTCCTTTCGTCTGTGTCTCAGCTTAGTTGGCATGAGATTTCCTGAAGGCAGGGTGTGGACGCAGCGGCCGGTGTCCAATAGAGCGGGCGGTGGGCGGTTACATGTTTCGGCGCTCAGCTCCTTCTTCAGACCTCCACTTGCTGGAGGTAAAAAGACATTTATATAGGCAACTGAAATCGTTATTACATGGGACAGGTGCATTCAGGCAGAAGATAAATGGATAGGAAGTTAATATCAGCATTTGCATACCCCTGATAGCTGGTAACTATTGCACAATTATCGCACATGTGAATACTACATTACCATGTTAAAAATATTTAAGAAATGTATAAAAAAAAAAAAAGAAAAAAAGAAATTACACATATATACAGTATATATATATATATATATATATATATATATATATATACATACACATATACACAAACAATGTGTATGAAGACACAGTTCAAAGAGTATGCACCCTCAGGACATTGTCCAGAAATAATTTGGAGCTCAGAACGATAAAGCTTTGTCTGAGTGTCTTGGCGGCCCAGGAGCTGGCCGAGATCCTGGATTGGGCAGAAAAGTTTGTTCCAGCCCTCTCTGCTGTGCACATCCCAGGTGTGGAGAACTGGCAGGCGGATTACCTTAGTCAGGTGCACTAAATTGATATGTGTCACAAGTCAAAAGTGGAATTGACACTATAATAAGCATCAGTCACGCTTCTGGGATGTGTGCCGTGATTGTTGTACAGTAAAAACTGTGTGAACAATGTGAACAAATATACACTGGAGGTGCAAAGAAGTGTATACAATACGTGGTGATAAGTACTCAAAATAACTGTGTTAACATAATAAATCATTAAACACACAGGTGGTGAATATATGATGTACACAAACAAACAAAAAGAAAAAAACCCTCAACGGAGTTGTGACACACAGTTCAAGTGGTATCACCACTATAAAGGTGTAAAAAAATGAGGAAAGGTGCATCAAGTCCCAATTCAAATTCCCAAAGGGATGTGGAGAGATCCAAAGGAAAAAAAATTCCCACTCAAACTTGTCAGGTGCAGATAGATCCTACCACCGTATTGGGGACTGGCCCCTTACCAGAAGGAAGAAGATTCAAGGGCGTAATTATCAGCTCAGACGTGAAGTAAGTGCTCGGGAGGGGAAGTGAATCACTCAAATGGGACGTTCAGCCACTTACCAGATCTTAAAATTAGCAGGGCTAGTATATACACTCTTATATTGGTGTGTCTCCTCAATCCTGGCTGTCCACACTCTGGGCAATGTCTCTCTGTGGCCAAAGGTGAAGTCTCCCACAAGTATCAGATCTTAAATTTAGCAGGGCTAGTATATACACTCTTATATTGGTGTGTCTCCTCAATCCTGGCTGTCCACACTCTGGGCGATGTCTCTCTGTGGCCAAAGGTGAAGTCTCCCACAAGTATCTCACAAAAACAGAAACCAGACCATAGTGCAGTACCTCTGACATTTATTGTAAGACAATACAAGGTGCACTTACTTTGGTAGTCTTGTTAAGATCGCATAGAGACCTGTACCGGTTCGAGAGAGGCCGTGGCCGCCTGCAGCGCGGTCCGCGGCGACTGGTGATGACGATGCGGCGCTCCTCTCTGACGCGTTTCCTCCTAAAGCGGACGTCAACGGAGACAGGAGGAAACGCGTCAGAGAGGAGCGCCGCATCGTCATCACCAGTCGCCGCGGACCTCGCTGCAGGCGGCCACGGCCTCTCTCGAACCGGTACGCATGCCCTGATTCACACCTTTATTCAGGGGGTCGCCATATGGTTCCCCCGAGACGATCCCCGCTACCTCCGTGGGATCTGAATTTGGTATTCTCAGTTCTTCAAAAACCTCCCTTTGAGAACATTAGGGAGATTCCGCTGCTTGCCTTGTCTCAGAAGGTAGCTTTTTGGTGGCTATTACTTCTTTCCGCAGAGTATCTGAATTGTTGGCGTCAGGGCTCGACAATTCCCGGGCACCAGGTCGCATTGGCGACTAGAAACTTAGTCCGGGCGCCTAGGATTTCAGCCATCTCCTGTCAGGCATCGGGACGCCGCTCTGTGATGCAGAGATTTGAAATCCCCGCGGCTCCTATCCATAATTCTCTGTGTCCTGACAAGGCATTTTAATTGGTCAGCATCGTCACATGGACGGCGCTGACCAATCAGAACCGGCTGCCTCTTCACTTTCAGCACATCCATAGGACGCACTGCTCGGCTTCTGCCACTGTCAGCCCTCCTCGTTGCGGTCACCCGGTGTTGTAAAATTTTGTCGGACCCGTGAAAAAATCGGACCTCGTCACTTCCGGTGGACAGAGCATCACAAAACAGCTGATGGGAGTCGTCCGTGCGCATGCGCAGAAGAAATTTTTCGAGGTTTGGCAAAATTATAACAGAGAGCGGACAGCTGATTGAGAGGAGGCGGGGCTGAGGTGCGACGGAGGACACCGCCGCTTCACTGAAACATTACAGGGACGGAGGCACATCTGCAGAGCTGAATAGAGGAGGCGGGACGGAGGTGCGGCCGTAATAGATGCAGGGCTTAAGCGACTCCTTCTGTTTTATTATCTTTATTAATTATCGTATTATTTATCCTTAGGATTTAATAACATTTAGTATTTCTTATTTTGTATTATAGAAATAGTAAATGTTATTAAATCCTAAGGATAAATAATATGATAATTACTAAAGATAATAAAACAGAAGGAGTCGCTTAAGCCCTGCATCTATTACGGCCGCACCTCTGTCCCGCCTCCTCTATTCAGCTCTGCAGATGACGCGGCGGTGTCTTCCGTCCCACCTCAGCCCCGCCTTCTCTCAGTCAGCTGCCCGCTATGTGTTATCATTTTACCAAACCAAGATAATGTCTTGTGCGCATGCGCACTTGAGACTCCATCAGCTGTTTCATGACGTAGGACTACCGGAAGTGACGAGGTCCGATTTTTTTCATGGGTCCGAGGAAATTTTAGAACACCGGGAAGGAATCAGCCAGCCAGCCAGTGTATCCGAAGTAAGCAGATTTGCAGCTACAGTTGAATTTGCATACTCTGGGTGGTGGGGTGGGGGGCAGAGGTTATATAATTACCAATGGTAATATGCAGCATGAGGGGGTTAATGTATTGCCACTGGTCACTAATGCATTAGTGACCAGTGTCAGAAAATTAACCCCTTTGTGCTGCATTAGTGGCATTAGTATTGGTGTTCATTTATGCTGCAGCATGTAGGGGTTTATAAACACTGCCACTAATGCAGCACAAAGGGGTTAATTTTCTGACACTGGTCACTAATGCATTAGTGACCAGTGGCAATACATTAACCCCCTTCATGCTGCATTTTACAAATACCATTGGTAATTAACCACTTGCCCACCTGCCGCAGTACATATACTGCAACAGGGCTGTAACTACAGGACCTGCAGTGTACCCATGCATCACTGCCTGTTTAAGGCGCATGCCCTCACCCGTCAACTCCCTGGGAGGGCTCTGTACAAAGGGAATGGTTGCTTTGTTTCTTCTCCCTACTAAGCAGGGAAAATAAACAAATCAATCCGCATTAAAAATCAGCACACAATACATACATTGCACATTGTTATATACACTCTAGAAATGTGCTTTAAAATGCATAGACGTGTGTGGGGGAGCAGAGCAGGCCATTTGGGCGCGGGGCAGCTTTTTTTAAAAAAACTGGCTCCTAACTTTTTTAGCTGGCTCCTAGATTCAAAGAAAATTTGTCAACCCCTGGTTGGCGTTGTCCTGCCGCTCACCTTATCTAGTGGTCCACAGCGATAAAGTGGTACTCCAACCTAATCAGTCATTTCTTTCTTCCTAAGGTGGTTTATGATTTTCATTACAAGACATTGTGTTGCCTTCACTTTGTCCTAAGCCCAAGCATTCCAAGCAAATGGCTTTACATTCTTTGGATGTGGTGCAGGCAATTAGAGTGTACCTGGCGGCTACTGAGTCATTCAGAAAATCAGATGCTCTATATGTCCTTACTGAAGGATCTCATAAAGGATTGGCTGCGTCTGCTGCGACCATATCCAGATGGATCAGACAGACGGTAGTTCAGGCTTATTCGCTGAAGGGTCAGGTTTCTCCTTTCCCTGTGAAGGCACACTCTACTAGGGTGCTGGGTGCTTCCTGGGCTTTTCACCATCAGGTGTCAGTGCTGCAAGTTTGCAAGGCGGCAACTTGGTCGTCAGTGCACACGTTCACAAAATGTTGGCATCTTCAGATGCCTCTTTTGGCCGCAAGGTTTTGCAGGCTGCTGTCTAAAAGAGATTTTTTTTTCTCTTTGAGGGTGTATGTTTTTTCTGGGTGAGCTCCAGTTGTTCCTGGTTGAGCTCCTTGTTACCTGGTTGGCTAAGTTTAGTCTTGGGGACTTACGTTCTTTTTTGCATTGTTTTTCCCACCACTCATGCAAATACTGCTTTGGGACGTCCCGATGGTCAAGAATATATGGAGCCGCGTCTGCTAATGAACGATAGAGAAAACTGGATTTTTGGCTTACCGTAAAATCCTTTTCTCTAAAGTTCATTGACAGACGCAGCACCCTCCCCTCTAATTATGAGTGGGATGGGGGATGGGTTTTTTTTTCTTCTAAACACTGCTTGCAACAAAACTGAGGGCTATAGCAGAGTGAGTGAGTGTATGCCGGCAGGGACTGCCCGACAGGTGTTGTAAAGCTTTTTCCTGCCTAGTGTCCTACTCCTGTAGGGGGCAGCATAACCTAGTGATCAAGAAGATATGGAGCTGCGTTTGTCAATAAACTTCAGAGAAAAGGATTTTACGGTAAGTCAAACATCCAGCTTTTGTAACCTTAATAGTAATAAACTCCCCATTTAAAGTATCTTTAGAGTCTTAGATTCACAAAGCATCACAATATTCATTCCACCTTCCCTAAGCATGCCTGCTAGTAGCCTTAAGACAAAGCTACTGGCAGAGTTAACTGGTATCTGATAGTTACTTTACCTTATTAGAGTGATACTAAACACACACTGTGGAGCTCCTAGTCCTCTGCTGCTGGTCACATGTTCAAAATAAAAAAAAGAGCCTTTGGAATAAATAAAAAAAAAAAAAAAAAAATATATATATATATATATATATACAGTATATATCTCAATACACATTTAACTTTGCATACAATTATATATTTGATATCAAATTGTTATTATTTTGTGGAAATAACATGGTGTGAGTGGATTTCTGCCAGTCACAGGCAGTGTCATGCCCCTCCACCTTGTATATTAGAATAAGAGGGAAGTGAAGCCTCCAATACTCTAAATGTAATATTCCACCACCCCCATTGTGTTTAGCAGGTTAGTGGGCATGGGGGAGTAGGGAGGGAGTAGTCTGTGATTTACCACTGTGTATACATTCATATGGGCTGTTCAGATGTGGTAGGGAGGAAATGATCCGCATAGAAACTCACTCAAAACTGAGCATGTGCACAGTTGCCAACACTGCTCTGCAAAATCCCTAGCTGAATTGGGGACATGGACAGAAGGTAGAGACAGAGAACAGCAAAATCAACCAGGCTTTCTGCAGAATACAGAAAACTAATCTCATAGTGACTGAGTGAGAATGAACAGCATGTAGGACAGCATTTGAGAATTTTTTATGATGTGGGTTTAGTGACACTCTAATCAAGCGCTTCCAGTGGATATCTATTATTCTGATAGGAAATTATACTGTGTCTGTTTATGGGTTGGGTTTACAAACACTTTTAATCTATTGCCAGCTATAGTTTTCTAATGTTCACTGCTTTTTCTAGCAGTTTTTCTCTTATTACGATACTTTTACTAACCATGTGGCTTAAACAAGAACAGTCATCCACTTAGCACTCAGGAAGAGGAAGTGACTGGAATGCATGTGTCAGTATTCACATAGAAGAATGAAGTAAGAGTCTGCGGTGGTGTTTGCTATAATCCTTGCAATGTACAATATATAAATGATCATCAGAGAATTTTTGTTTTCTCAAGAAATGTGGAACTTTTCTTCCAATAATTATTTCCTAGTCGCCTGGTCTGAGGCCAGGTGCTGGTTAACCAAATTAAAAGAAAGAAGCCATCCTGATTTATGGTTTATTGTGGCTTCAGCTGGCATCCAGGGAGGAGTTTTCATGCGACTGTTCCCAATCTTTGATAGAAGGTTACTAGTGTAAGAACAAATGATGTCATGTATGAAGAGTGTTCAAACAAAAGTGTTTTTGTTTAATTTCCAACAAGCATTGTTCTATTGTCTGGTAGAAAATTAAAAACAGGGGGAATTTACCAAGGCCATTACAGGGGAAAATCCTTGTCTTTTTTTATGTTTAATGACTTGTGTGGTGTTTAAAAGTATTTTTTACTAAAAACTAGCAGTGCTTATAAAATTAGGTTGACAGAGCAAATACTGTGCACCAAGTAGGCCACTGGGGTGGTGACCATCTAGGTGAGTGTGTACTTGCTCTGAACAAAGGAACACTGTAAGAGCAGGATGATGGTGTGCCAGCTGGCCTTGGAGGACCACCAGACAAGCAGACTGTAAGAGCTGTAGAGAAAGTGTAAGCTGTCAAGCTGTGGTACTCCAGTCCAGCCACAGATGGCCAGTTTCCTCCTAAAATGCCAGACCTCCTCTGCACATGTAAACAGCACTTTAACAGATTGTTATACACGCTGCAGCTGACTTTTGGCCCAGGGGCTGTACTAAATAGTCCAGAAAGAAAATTACGATGCTTGGCACCCTACTCCTGCGCTCAGAATCAGATTCTCAGGCTGCCTCTATCCCAGGAACTCTAACTTGACATCCACTAATGGCTAAGCCTTGCTGCCCTCTACGACCAGGGTGGTCCACAAAATACTGTAAACATAAACAAAAAGAAGGGCGCACCAGCCTAGCGCATTATCCTCAGTAGGCTTTTATTGGTAAAATAATAAAAAGTGGCTACTCACAAGCATGCAATGTGAACCAGCATATCAATTCCATTGAACAACGTCCATGTTGTAAAAGTTCAATGTCTCTGAGGAAGAGGCACTGCCTCAAAACGCGTTAGCCTTTCATCTTTACGAGACATTGGACTTTTACAACATGGACGTTGTTCAATGGAATTGATATGCTGGTTCACATTGCATGCTTGTGAGTAGCCACTTTTTAATATTTTACCAATAAAAGCCTACTGAGGATAATGCGCTAGGCTGGTGCGCCCTTCTTTTTGTTTATGTTTACGCTGTACTAAATACACCAGATATAGTAATGTCAAGTATGCAGGTAGAATTTAATTTGGAAAGGGTAATTGGAGGGCTGGTTGTAGCTTATAAAACTCAGTCCTGTGTAATCATGCAGGAAGTTTAATATGCAGTTTTTAATTTAACTATGTAAGATGACTTATGAATGATTGCTATTCCTACTTATTTAGCTTTGCTTACTTTGTCTAGTGCATTCTTCTTGCTGTCTGTCATGTCATGCCTCTTCCCTGACTGTCAGGGGTTGGTGATGTTTGTTAGAATGTTGCAGCTTCCTTGCTGCCCCTGCTGCCTGGCAGTGGTGGTGGGTAGGTTGCTGTGTCCTACCAGATGTCTCCACTGCCTCACAATGGTGGTCAGTGGACTATTGCTGCCTACTAGCTTTCTCTTCTGCCTGGTGGTATTAGTCAGCTGCTGTGGCCTGTTAGATGTCTTATGATAAGCCGAGAGCTGTAAGGTAAAACATTCCTTCCCATGCTGACAGTGTGCAGCTTGTCTTGTAGTAAAATAAAGCCAACTTAGACTTTTCCTGCTTTTTGGCCACCAGCACTAAGTTTCCACTGCCTCGTTAAGAGAAAAAGTGGTACTGGATCCCACACTTGTCTAGTGGCTGAGAATGTGTTAATATACCTGGCGTCCTCTACTGGCATTGCCACTCTTACCCTGCTGTCACGCTCTCCAACTCCTAGGATAAGTGAGTTGTAAGTGTTAAGAGCCAGCCAGTGGCCAGTCAATGTGCAGTAACTGTCATATGAATTCATAGTGGTGGTGTGATTTTGGGAGGTTGGACCTGGATCTCCACACCCATGCTTGAGATACATTTATAAAGTATATAGGTATAGATAAATAATTGATCATTGATGGGTATAGATAAATAAGAAGTCCAGTCGCTTGCTGTTACTGGGCTAACTTTGCTTTACAATTACTAGTACATTGGAGACATATCCAGTGCATATGGCATGTAGAGAAATGCTGTGAATAGTGCAAAATAGGTTTTATGAGGAAAACCAGTCGGGGAACCAAATTCAGTGTTTCTAGAGAAGATGGTTTATCAAAAACATTACAAAACAAAAAGATCAGGAAATCCACAGATTTCAGATGCTGGCTGAAATTCTCCAGGTTCATGTGAGGGCAGGATGTTATCTAAAATGTGCCTTTGAAGCCCAATGTGACAGAATTAGACATGTGTAACCTGTTGCTGGAAAAAATCACTGGCATTTGGCCTGTAATTCAAAGTGAGTCACTGGCACCTGCAGTGCCTTGTCCGAGGGTACCAGTAAGAAAAACTTTACATCCGTTGATCCAGTAATTTTCTTCCTTGCTTGTTTTTTATCCAAGACTTTGCCCTGCGACCATCCTGCTGTCATTAACTTTTCCTGTACTATCTCTGGAACCGTTACACTTTTTCCGACTCTGCCTCAGTAATTTCTCTCAAAGTGTTTCTTCAGGTTATTAAAGAGCGTTTGGTCTCTGCAAGAGGTCTATGAGTGATGGTCGATGACCTTTCCTCTCTTCCTGTGGTTTGTTTATTATCCGTTTCTAGTGACGAGCTGAGGGAGAGGGACCCAAGCCAAACCTTTTTCTCAGACTACCTCTTCAATTCCGTTCAGCAAATAACTTCTGCAGGACCTGAGCCAAACAACATTTCAAAAAAATGACAGTGCTGGGCAGAGTATGCACAGGATGCAGCTCATTTTAAGTGCAAGGCACACAGTGCATAGAAGTGCTCCCAATATTGAGATAGCTTGTTAAATGGGCTGCTTCTCAAGAGTATAACTCATTTTTGTTATGTCAAAGACCACCTGTAATGTAGAAGAAGGTATTGTGCAAAAAAGGTAGGTAGGGGATGCAAGCACTAATCCTTCTTTTCTTTTAAAGATCTGTACTGTGGATATCTTAGCCACAAAGATAAACATACACAAAGTTCTAGTCACCAGCATTGCCAGTATGTTGCTTGCAGCTGATGTTTTTTTTTTATTACTGACTTGCCAGGCCTTGTTCTACACCTTGCCTTTGTGTGGAGACAACTTGTCCGTCTGGCTGACAGGGTATTTATAAAGAAACCACAGCAGAGTCGGAGAATACACAGATGAATTAAGCAGAAGCTTGCACTACGGATATTCAGGCACATATTTCTCTTCAGTAAGGTTTAAGTGGTTATAAAGGCAATTTTTATTTTTTTCTTAAAAAAAAAAGGAAGTTATACTTACCTGCTCCGTGCAATAGTATTGCACAGCATAGTCTCTTACCTCTACTACTGGGAAGCTGGCTGCTGTGGGGGCACTCATGTGAGTTGTTTTGTGTGTGGGTCCATAGACACATACAGTGCGGGTCAGCCCTGCCTCCGTCTCCCTCCTGACATAATTTGATTGACAGCCAATGGCTCCTGCTGCTGCCTCTGTGTCCTGTGAGACATGCTGCAGACAGGCACAGCATTGGATTGAGAGAGGAAGTAATAATTTAGGGAGGTGGAGGGGGTGGGGGCATACAAGTACTGGGACATTTTTTACCTTAATGCAGGGAAAATAATAAGGTTAAAAAAAATGTCTTGACTTTACAACTGCTTTACCAATGAATAGCACAGTAGTGATATTACCAAATCTTGTGGGACTAGCAGTCACAGGTAGCAGTACCTTTTAAATCCACCCAGCAGATACATCTTTTAGGCTCAAGGTACAGGAGTGCTGTTTTTCAGGAGGAATTCAAAACAAAAGGAACTGCTTAGGTACAATATATATTTCAAGATGTTCCCTTTAAGATAACAGATTTTCAGTTTTTGAGTTCAGCTACTTTTTAACTAGGTTTGCCAAAGAGTTTGCTGTCCCACTTTCAAGAAACTGAAACACAATCCAGACCCACCTTTTACAGTCCCTTATCCTTCCTACATTGCCAATAGACAATCAAGTTGAAATCACAATGGAAACATCAGTTATTATTTAGATATATGTGGGTGTTATCAGTTTAAAGTGATCAATTCAACTTGCACCTTTCAGTGCCTGAACCCCAGAACCCAGGGCTTTTTGATAACCAAATAAAGTAAATAAAACCCTTTGTGATTTTCTCAAGCAAACCAGAAATTCAGATGGGAAGGGAGCTTGTCCCTCTACTGACTCATTCAGCTGAGTATAATTTGAGCTGCTGCTATCATAAAGTTACCAGTTTTTTTAAAAGAAACTTTACCTTTTGAATTATACTTGACTGAACACTAGAGATAGGCCGAATGTACCTTGGTTCGGTTCAAGGCTGGTTTTTTGAGCTTACTAAAGTTTGGGTGCCAAATTCAATCCTTATTGAAGTAAATAGTAGCTGAATGTTAAAAGCCAGCAATGGCCATTTTTCTAGGCTAACAGACAATGGATTGAGCAAAAAAAGGCATAGGTGCTGGGCAATGCCCTGGAGGGCATGTACCAAAGCAAAGAAAACGTTTTTTACATTCCATTTGACAGGGAGCAGCAATATTAAAAATGTTTAAACTGAAACATTAAAAATGCTAAATATTGTTTTAATACCATGCTTGGGGGATGCCCTTCATCAGCAAGCAGGCAGTTTAATTGTTTTAATTAAAATGTCTGAATGTTTCTTTTGTTTATGTGGTTCATTTTGCATGCCTATAGGTGCATGAGGTGCTGTAAATTTCTAAACAATTTAATGGGATAGACCCTACATTATATGGATAAAAGTTTGTTGATATCTGATCATCACACTCATATGAACTTGTTAGACAGCTCATTCCAAAACCACGGGCATTTTGATTTGACTCCGCTCCACCCATTTTCAGTTGTAACTGCTTCCATTCTTCTAAGAAGGCTTTCCACAATATTTTGGATAGTGTCTGTTATAACTTCTGCCCAATTGGCCAAAGTGCATTTGTTAGGTAAGGTATAGTACTGATCCTGGATGAGAAAACTGCGGTTCGCATTCTAGTTCATCCTAAATGTGTTCTGCAGGACTGAGTTCAGGGCTTTATGTGGGCCGCGTGAGTTCCTTCCCACCCAAAACATTGTAATATGTCTTAATGAACCATGGCAGAGTAATGCTGGCCTTCCCCACAGTATTGTGACAAGGTTAACAGCACACAATTGTTTAAAATATTTTTGTATGCTGTAGCAAGAACACCACCTTTCACTGGAAGCATGAACTCAATGGTGTGAAGGGATGTTCATAAATCTGCCATGTGGTGAGAGGATAAAGTCATGGTCAAGACAGTCAGCAAGTATTACTACTGTCATCACCACTGATGGGGAAGAAAGGAGAAAATGGGTTTGATTTTCTAAAGGCAGACTGTTCACTTTGCAAGGGAAGTTGCACTGTGCAAGAAAATTTTCCCCAGAGCTTAGTGAATGACGTGAAGCTCTATTGACTGCCATCATCCAATAATGTGCAAACAAAAATGTTGTTTTTATTATTTCCTTGCACGTAATTATGTATTCTTTGTAAAATGAAATTTCACCTCACTCACTAAACTCTTGGGGAAATTCCCTTGCAATGTGAAGGTTCCTATTCCAAGTGAACAGTCTGTTTGCCTTTGGAAAATCAAACCCATTCTTTCTGACTGTCTTGACTCTGACATTGTCCTCTCACCATGTTCACCATATGGCAAGTTTAAAGACATCCCTACTGAACCATTTGCCTTTAGTAAAGCATCCCTAGTGTGTGTGTGTGTCAGGAGTCACCCACCAAAAGAAAACTACAGAGTTGTTCATGTCCTCTTTGCAGAATACATGACTTTTTTTATGCAGAATTTTGATTTTAGTACAAGAAAGAAGAGTAGGGATAACAAGAAAAAAGTGTTCTTGATCTAAAAGTCCTCCCTCAACAGCTGGAAGAAAGTCTGAGTGACACATTTTGGGTGGGCGTCTCGTCAATCAGAGACCCGTGCATATTGACTTAATAAAACACACACTTGTACAACATGTAGGAAAGTTCAGTTTTATTAAGGACTTACTCTTCAAATAAAAAAATCTGTGTGCATTGAATCAACACTTTCCTTAGAATTGTTTCATTTAAAAACTGGGATCCAGTTAAAACAAAATTAGAGGGGGTGTTGCGGCTCAGCACAAATCAAGCCACTGATTGTTCTGTTTGTTCTGACCTCAGTGGAACAAGTAATGAATAATATGAGGAACACAGGGTGTGTGTTTATCACAAGCGGTTGGAGAAATTCAAATCAGATTGTGGACCTCTGTTATTAGCAGTTCTTGGGATAGCCAAAACTATTCATTGTGTCCAGTAGGAATTGTTATTCCATTTTGGTGTCTGTGTTTCCTGTGGGGTTAACATATGACAATAAAATATTTTCGTAGAGCAGTTTGGACCAGCATTGTTGGCTGCTGATGCAGTTCTCCTCAAAGAAAACCTTTTGCCTTGTGGACAATAAAACTTAAAGTGGACCTTCACCCTTTCCAGCCACTTTCCACCTTCTGATGATCCCTAGATGCTTCCTCTTTCAAAATTGCTAATTGTATTTTGTTTTTTTTAAATTACCTTTTTAAAGAATTTTCCCTGTACTTCTTAGATTCTCGCTCAGGCAAGAATTACATTTCACTTGCCTGTAGCCTGCTGGCATACCCATGTCTTGCATCCCAGGAGGCCTCATGGTATGCTACTGCGCATGAGCCAAGGTGCCTCATCAGTGGACCAGCTGTATTTCCTCCCGGCATATGCACCTGGCCTTTTAATGGCGGGATATGGCCCATGCACATTATCAGGGGGCTGGCTGCAAAAAACTTGAAGAGACAGCTGTCCTCTTGATGACATCACAGATAATTGACAAATTCAGGGTATTCTATATCAGGATATAGGAACCAAAGTGTGCTGGCAATTCCACTAAAAACTGATAATTTTAAAGCTGAAGTTTTATCTCCTTAAATTTTGCCTGTCCTACTTTTTTACCTCCCACTTTATGAATGTATTAATGACATTTTAAATAAGATATTTCCATTTTGATTTCATGCCTTTCATGCCTATGTTATATAGGCAGACCATGGCTGGTGGTAGAGCTACCAGGGTGTGTACAAAGTTTCCTAAAAAACATCATAGCATCTTCCCTGAGTACACCAATAAGAGCCATCAGCCCTGATGCAATCAGTGGGCTGGGATTTGGGAGGATGTATGCAAATATCAAATTGCTTTGATGGGTGGATGTCATTTGCTTGCAGACTGCCCTAGGAAACACCAACATGTGATGCTGAGCCTCCATGATTGAAAGAACAGAAATCCAATGAATTAATTGGGCAGGCTAGGACAGTAAGGCTGGGAAGTGTGCTGGATGGCCTCTAGCCCGAAAATTAGACTTGAGGACAGTGAAATCAGAATAATAATTTTCAGCACAGGAAGAGCTTATAAAATGTGCAGTACCAAAGATAAAGCTTAAACATCATCAATTGGACAAAGGCTGTTTAAATTATCTGCCATCTTCTTGATACTCCAGTGAAAATATTACCTGCAGTAGTTTGTCTCTATTCTTTATTTCTACAAGAACATAACAGGTGTGTTCATTTCGTATTGGATTTTCCAATGATTTTTTTACCTTAAAGGGTATCCAAAGGAGCATGTCACCGATATTTTCCTTTTTAGTGGTTTCAGCAGGTAGGTATGGTTTGGGAATACAGCTAGAGGCATCTCATCATTGAGCACAAATTTACAGGCAGCCACCAAGAACTGAACAGTTAGGTATTGGTAGAGTATGGCAATAAACAAGTTATTACTGATTACTAGTAGGACAGAAAACTGGCTCATGCAACTTTGAAGAGAAACGTTGATGCAACTTTGAATGGGAGCGACTTGGATGTGAATTGTTGTCCCGCTACAAAGTCTGACCTACTGCTGCATGTAAAACATTCAGGTACAACTTTATGCAACTTTTGAGGGTTAACATTTAAGTCTATAGCCCTCAAGTTGCATGAAAGTCGGACCAAAGTAGTGCATGAACTACTTTGAAGTTGCTATAACTTTGAGTTGCACATATATAAATGGTTATCATTGGAAAACATGGGGTACAACTTTTCGTGCTACTTTTATTTCCAAAGTTTTATGATACAGTTTGTAACACAAGTTTGAATGGGGTTACTGTGAAGTGAAAAGCACACAGTTGCATATAAAAGACTAGTGCTCTGAAAGAAACCATAGTGTTAGGTAATTTTTGCTTAAAAGTAAAGCACTGTGGAAGTCCGTAATTTATTGTTGGTTGACACTAGAATAAGGAGATTGTCCTCAGGAATGTACAACTTTATTGTGCAGAATTTATGAAGGAAGTTGCAAACACAAGAAACTCTGTGGTTACAGTATTTATATAAGGTTTACATTAAGATAAGGCCAAGTTATCCCAGGAAGACTGTAAAAATGTTGCAGTAAAGTCATTAGCTATTATTTAACTGGTGGATGTGATTTCCTATCTCTGTTAATCTGTCCACCATCATATGTTCTGGAAAATGTGACTCTAGGCAAAATGAGGCACACAAGTGCTGGTGACAAAGATGTTGTACCATGCATGTATTGTATATTAATGATTATTCAGGATACAGTATGTCCACTATATAAAATATTTCCAAGGTTCTGATGACATAGGGCATGCGCAAATAGTTGGTGTCCTTCAGTAGTGTACAGATTAGGATAATACCAAATGGTGAAGCCAGTTTTTCTCTTTCGTTCATTGACGAGCACAGCTCCTGATCTTCTTAACCATTGGTCATAGTGTCCCCTAGAGGAGTAGGACACTAGGCAGAAAAAAAGTCTGGCTACGCCTATGGGCAGTCCCAGGGGGTATACTCCCTCTCTCTGCTATAGGTAGTAAGTTTTGTTACAAGCAGTGTCAGAAGAATTACAAATCAATAGAGGGGTGGGTGCTGGTACGTCAATGAACATCAGAGAAATGGATTTTACGGTAAGTCAAAAATCCCAGTTTTTTTTCTGCTTAGTCAGGAGTATGGACCTAGTTCCTTGCTGGCATCTCTGGTCCTGGCAAATTTTTTTCTTTTTAGATAGATTTTTTCTCCTGTTTTTTTCCTGTGAGATCTACAATCAACTGCCGGACTGGGCGCCGGGCTGGATAATCTAGATCCAGTGGTCATCCCAGTCTAGCCAGCGATCGCGTGCTGACCTTAGCTCCATGCTAGGTCGGCCGCGACATAGCCCCACCGGATGAGAGCGGGCCTGAAAGTCAAACACCTCGCAAGGTCACATATGACCTGGTCTCGGCCCCAGTTGCAGTGTTTGTCCTGGCCGACAGCCCCCCATTTCGATGGCAAAAGATTCTGTCCGGAGCGGTGCCCGCCTGGTTCCTGGTATGGTGAGTAGCTGTCCTTCCTCTCCCCTTGGAGGGTTTTGGGGTGATCATGGATCCCTCCTTTGAATGGTTGACCCCCGGGTTCCCCTCCTTCCCATCTGGCACCCCCCTCATCAGTCTCCCACCCTACCCCCCTACACTTATGCTGGGGCTGTGTGGGTAGTCTGATCCACCTCCTGGGGTGGGGGGCAGGGCACTGTGCTGGCAATGGGAGCGGGAGGTGCTACCGGCGACCGGACGATCGGCTGTGCATGGGGGGCTGTACCTGGTGGGGTCTCCTGCCAGGGCCCCACCGGATGAGGGCTTTCCTGCAAGTCAAACACCTCGCAAGATCGCATATGACTGGGTCTCGGCCCCAGTCCCATTGTTCCTCCTTGCCGACAGCCCCCCATTTCGATGGCAAGAGTTTCTGTCTGGAGCGCTGCCCCTCTGGTTCCTGGTATAGTGAGTAAATGTCCCACTCTCCCCCTGGAGGGTTTTGGGGTGGAAGTGGGCCCCTCCATGGAATGGTCGGACCCCCGATTCCGCTCCTTCCCATCAGGCACCCCCTCATCTGTCCAACTATCCTACCCCCCTCCACTTATGCTGGGGCTGTGTGGGTGGTCTGATCCACCTCCTGGGGAGGGCAGGGCGCTGTGCTGCCAATGGGAGCGGGAGGTGCCGCCGGCGACCGGACGATCGGCTGTCCGTGGGGGGGGGCTGTACCTGTTGGGGGGCTCCTGCTGGGGCCCCCCGTCCTGCCTGGGCCTGTCCTTGAGGCCTAGGGATTCCTCCTGGGAGCCTCGTGGTGCCGCCATTTTGTTGTAGCCTTGTGCTTCACTGTATGGCAGCCATGTTTGTGTAGTCCGGTGGCCATTTTGTGTTTTTTTTTTACATAGAAAACAGCAGGGGCCATGTCTGTGGAGCCTTCTGGACGGCGTTTTCAGCGGTGGGAGCCTCTCCTCATCCCCTGGTGCTGACTCCTGGATCCTTTTATTTCCGATTTGCCGCTCATGCAAATTCTCCTGGTTGCTGCGGTGCCTGGTTTCTGGGAGGTGGTGAGTCATTAAAGTCAGACTAAAGTAGAGCAGGGACTAACTTGAAGTCACACAGATATAAATGGTACTCATTGGAGATCATGTGGTATGACTTGTCATGCGACTTTGCAGTCCCAAGTTGCAGGACAAGTTGCACAAGTGTGAAAGGGGCCTAAAGTGTCACTAAACTCAAATCGTAAAAAACTATGAATAAATGCTGTATTGCATGCTGTTCATATTCACTCAGTCACTGTGAAATTTGTTTTCTATATTCTTCCAAAAAATCGGGATGATCCCGCTGTTCTCTATCTCCCCCTCTTGATTATATCCCCAATTCAATTAGGGATTTTGCCGCTGTGGTGGCAACTCTGCACATGCTCTGTTTTTAGTGAGTTTCTATGCTGAGCATTTCCTCCGTATCACATCTGAGCAGCCCATGTGACTATAGAGTCACACATGTGGGCGTATATACAGTGGTAAATGACAGCCCACTCCCTCTTCTCCTCCATGCCCACTAACTAGCTTAACACAATGTGGGTGGGATATTACATGTAGATTAATGGCGGCGTCACCTTCCTCTTATTCTAAGACACAGGCTGGAGGGGCGTGACACAGCCTGTGACTGGCAGAAATTTGCCATGTTATTTCCACAAAATAATACCAAACTTGATTTCAAATATAAATGACAATTTAAAACAGTTTATTCATTGTATTTATTTTTTACTCATTGTTTTTTTTTTAACATGTGATCAGCAGCAGAGGACTAGAAGCTCCTACTGCTTATGTTTCTCTGCAGACAGGCTGGCAGAGAGCTGGGTCATGTAACAACTGTATATCACATAGGAAAAAGGTACTTTTTTTTTTTATTATTATAATAATTACAGTGCCATCATCCATATACAGAAATGGAAGGAACAATGTAAATTAAAAAGTGTGTGTTGAGTATCACTTTAAACCTACAGCCAACAGTTCATATGTATAAAGCAATGTAGCAATATAAGCAACTGTATGTAGACCACGTTAAAATACTATTTACAAATACTGTTAAATCTTCTTAATATACCCTGTTCACTCGATGTTATTTTACCTGTTCAGCACTGCACTGTGGGATTGAGGGGAGAGCAAGCAGGAAGCCTTTGACGCATCCTGCAGATGTCACTGTGGGAATTTTTTTTTTTCGTTTTCCTGTGGCCGCACATAGCAGATTGGCACTGATGTGAGCATGTAGGTTAAAAAAAAAAAGAACAATTCTAACTAAAACACATGGTAGCTCTCATTTACTATGCAAAATAGCATCTGTATTAGTGCAGACTTTGCTGAAATTCAGTTGTATCCACAATCTGTGCAAATCAGTGCTGGATCCGACTCAGTGCTTGATGTATCTAAACTTTGTTTTGGCTATGGCCCTTTCCAGGGCCTTCCTCCCTACAGACAAGTTCCTGACTCTCTGTTCTCATGTGCTTACCATGTAGTCCAGTAAACCACCTGGAGAAAGAATGGTATTTTACCTGGAGGTGTTTTAAGACCTCTGATACAGTAGGGGGGACACCAGATATGAATCGTGTGGCATCCAGGTTCAACAGTATGGACAGATTTGTCGCCAGGACCGATGACCATGGAGCCTTCACAATGAATGCCCTGGTGACTCCATGGGATCAGTTCAATTTAATCTACACTTTTCTTCTGATAACGATTCTTCCTGCTCTGCTTCTCAGGATTGAAAGCAAAGGCACAGGAGGACATGGTACTCAAACTCGATTATTGGCAGACTCTCTGTTGGCCCTACAGGATCAGTCACATCTTTTGTCCTGGGGCTGGATCCTCATCAAGCTTATTGGTTGCTGGCCTTCACAGCATGGCTGTTGAAGCCCAAGGCCTGTGGGAAAGTGATCTATTGAACTCTGTCATTCCTACACTCCCGAAAGCTGGGAAATAACATTTTTGCTAAATGTATCATCACACCCAGAAGGTCTACTTATGTGGTACAAGGTAGGTCTATTTCAGGAAGTACTCTGTGGGATGAATCCTGTTTTTCCTCCAGTCTGGTCTGATTAGCATTCAGCCTTAAGTACTATTACAGGTTACATTTCTGTCATGGCCGGTCTTTTCTACTTGCTCCTCACTCATTGGTAAAGGCCTATGTGCAGTGCATATCTCTAATTGTTCCTCCCATATGCTTCTCAGTGACTCAGTGGGGGCCTCAACTTGGTTTTAATGGTTCTTCAGAAACCGTCTTTTGAACTTTTAAGGTATATTCTCCTGTCTTCCCTCCTCCCTGTCTTCCCTCCTCCCTGTCTTCCCTCTTCCACTAGGCTGCCTTCCTTGATCCCTTCCTAGTGTTATACAGGAATAGGGCTGTCTTGAGGCCTAAGTCCTCTTTTTGTCCCAAGGTAGTATCCTTCTTCCACCCTAACCAAGACATGGTGTGTCCTTACTTATGTCTTGCTCCATAACGTTCCAGGGAGAATGTTCTCCACTATATGGATGTGGTATGTGCTGTGCCCTTCTCTCACCTACAGTTTCCTTTAGACTATCAGGTTTTCCCATCTGTCCTGATGGTTAAGGTACAGGACATTCTCAATCTTGTTCCACCATTGTCAGATGAATTGGAAAAGTCTTTTCTCAAGCCCACAGTCTGAAGGACCAGGTTCCTCATTTTCTCTGACAGTGCTTCATGGGGTTTTCAGCATCAGGCATCTGTTTCCTAGATCTGCAAGGCTTCTACTGGGTCTTCTGTCCAGTTGTTTTGTTCAGTTTTACTAGGGGTAGGTTGCTTCATGCTTTTCTCTGGGTTTTAATCACCTCTGTTTGCCCATTTATTACATGGGCTTGATGGCATTTGTTGCTATGTTGCCCACCTGTCAGTTGCATTGTTTTAGACATCCCAAACATCAAAGACTAAGCCCCTGTGTCCTATAAACTATAATCTTTAATTGGTGTACATTACAGGACATCGGTCCCTCTCCCCTGTCCTTAAGAGTCATACCTTATTGCTTTCTACTAACCTGATGATTGCAGGGAGTGGGAGGGGCTATGCTAGGGCTGTCCTTACAGCTGTGTTTGCCAGTGTCCAATCACCTGAAGGTAGATGAAAAAATCGAGTTACGTAAGACTAATTTCCTATGTCCTGTAATGTGCTCCAAAATAAGGATTTTACAGGTAAGTCAAAAATTAAATTTTATGCATAACGTTTTGTAGCTGACTTTGGTCCAGTCACAAGATTTCTAAATGATGCAGAGAGGGGTGCAACATAAGCACTACACTCTGCTGTATTAAACCCACTACTGACATAGGAGGAAGTGAAAAAAGAGCTGGAAATGTTATGTAATCAGCCAGAAGACTAGACCAGGATTGAAGAGAATTTAAAAAAAAAGCAGCGTGGATCAAGAGACCAAGGTGAGGGTAGGGCATTGTTAAAAAAAAAAAAAAAAAAAAAATTCCTCCTATGCCTATCCAGTCCTACGGTAAGCACTAAAGGTTAGAGGGCCATTTGGCCTTACCTAGTTACGCCTTGTGCAACGTGCAGTAGCCTAAATCGACAAATCTACAATCATCCTATGTTCATCTGCACAGGTATAAACCAGGTGAACTTGAAATCTATTTTTTATAGCATACTATTTTGGGAGAAGCAAGCTGAAGCTAGGACCTAATATTTCCAGAGGAGTGGATTATATCAGTCCACCTGAAGCGGTATAAACTGCTTTATGAAATCTCATTGGTTGTCTAGCATTATGTATATGAATGTGTTGTTAGCGCTACCTTATAATACATTTATAATTTATATTTAAAAATAAAAAATCAGTACGGACGACACATAGGGGTTGATTTACTAAAACTGTAGAGTGCAAAATCAGGTGAAGCTGTGCATGATAGCCAATCAGCTTCCAATTTCAGCTTGTTCAAAACTAACTTTGACAAAAAAAAAAAAACTGGAAGTTGATTGGTTTCTATGCTGAGCTGCACCAGATTTTGCACTCTTCAGTTTTAGTAAATTAAGCCCATAGAGACAAACATTGGTTTTAGACTACCAGGGTATTCATTATACTACTCTTTATACATTAAATGTCTTCAGTTTTTCGCTGCTGCTCAGTTGCTTTGCCTGTGCTAAGTGTTTCTGTCAATATAAAACATGTTTTCTTGGACTGTAGGCATTTCTGCTTTCATATGACACCACTGTGTATCCATGTTATGTCACTAAGGACCCCAGATGCTTGGCCAAACAAGACTATGTAGTGCGGGTTTTACATTTAGGAGGAAAAAAAAAATAATTGGCCTGAAAATGTGACAGCAGTGGATGGAATAACAGCACGATAGTCAGTTACTTATTGTTTAAGACATAAATGTCTTATAATATGTCGAAATTAGCACACTTGAGACTTTTACGTTTTAATGGAGCTGATCACATTGGTGTAACAGAAGCTTGGCGCTTGTTTGACAGATGAGTTCCAGACAACTTTAAATGGAGGAATTAGTAATGTACTTAAAGGGGATGTCCGCCAAAATTATAGTTAACATTTCTGAATGTTTTCAGTCTTTAAAACAGGTAATTGACTCTCTTTATTCATTTGCTATTTGGCAACATAATGCTTTTTTTTATTATTATTATTATTACTGTGCCAGATTTTTATCCAGGCAGCTTGGTTGCTATGTAAGAGGGATTTTGGCGGCCTGTGACCCGAGAATGTATGAGATTCACTGTTGCTGATCTCCGGCTGAACCAACTTTTCAAATATAGTGTGGATCTTTGTAACATTAAGCATGATTGGTTGGCATTTAATGTTGTTTGGAGCTCATTTGCCAGGTTGGACAGATACTAGACTAGAAAATCTCCAGTCCCCTTGCTAGCCCCTAGAACAGGGATATGCAAACTGTGGCCCTCCAGCTATTGCAAAACTACAAGTCCCATCATGCCTATGCCTCTGGATGTCATGCTTGTGGCTGTCAGTCTTGCTAGGCCTCATGGGATTTGTAGTTCTGCAACATCTGGAGGGCCACAGTTTGCATATCCCTGCCCTAGAATATTCTAAGTGGAACCCAAGGTGTTTACAGCTTGGTGCAGAGATCATGTCTGAAGCTGCTTGTACGTGCGCAGTAACTTTACAGACTTATCAGGGACCTTACTCCAACAAATACAGGAATCAAGTGATATATTATATATACAAAGTACCATATACACCAATCAGCCATAAATTTATGACCACCCACCTAATATTGAATAGTTCCCGCTTTGCCGCTGAAATAGCCCTGACCCATCGAGGCATGGATGCCACTAGACCTCTGAAGGTATGCTGTGGTATCTGGCACCAAGCCTTCAGTAGAAGTTGGACTTGTTTTTCCAGCCCATCCCACAGATGCTCGCTTGGTTTGAAATCTGGAGAATTCAGAGGCCAAGTCAACACCTTAAACTTATTATGTGCCTTAAATCATTCTTCTTTCCATGAAGGCGGGTGCTTGGTCAGCAACAATGTTTGGGTAGGTGGAATGTGTCAAGTTACATCCACATGAATGGCTGGACCCAAGTTTTCCCAGCAGAACATTGCCCCAAACTTTGCACCCTCACCCTGAATCCTGGTGCCCTCTCTTTCCCCGGGTAAGCGACGCACATGTACCCAGCAGACCACGTGGTGTAAACCTGGTTTTCCTGGCTCCTCCATCCAGCCGAGTGCCCCCATAGCAAGCAATTTGCTATAGAGGACCTGTGCGAGCTCAATCCTAAGCCAGGCTCTATGTGTCCATTGACAGAGGGCTAGTACATTTTTGGTTTAATATGAACCTGGCTTTAAAGCAGAAGTGAGGTAGGGTACCCAGCTGCACTTACCATGATGTGCAATTATGCCCATGGGAGAGACAAGGCTGTCCTCTGCTAGGTGGCTGGCTGTCATGCTGCATACTCTAGAGATTTACTCCATTATTTTTGAAGCCATTTATTTTCATTTTGATTAGAATAGGGAATAGTTAAAAACCCTGTCAGGTTAGCATGTTTTTCTTTTTTTTTTATTGGCCATCTTTGTCACATTGAAAAGATTTCCCTTTGCTTCATGTCCAGTAGATACATAGAGAAGTTAACCAAAATCCCTCCAAAGTAAGGTAAATTCCCTCTTAGACAGTTGCCAGCAGATTAAATGTCCTAACTGGAAGAGTTCCCCTTAATTTTTATTCTGGTGACAAATCAAGATTTTAAATTACTTCCAGTCCCGGTAACAATGGTCACCAAGACAAATAGACAGGATACACACAAACAAAGAAAAACTGACAGAGGTTCTAACCCATCAACAATGTAGAAAAAGGGTTTGATTTTAGATACACTCTGACTTTGAAGGGTTCTCATATCCTTTGAGCCTCATACCTTTAATAAAAATGTAGCCTTCTCTAACTTGTTGCAGCTGGCAATTATATCCCACTGGCCTTTTGCTTGGACACAGCTGATCACATGTTAGTCCCGGTTCACACTTGTGCGATGCGGGAAGGCTGCGAATTCGCAGCCTATTCCCGCATCGCAAACGCACATCTGGCAGTTCACACTGCCATATGCGATACGCAGGGGGTGTCAATTAAATGTTAACGACACCCCCAGTTTGATCGCATATCGCAGTGCGATCTGACAGTTCGCACAGGATCGGATCGCACAAGTGTGAACCACTGTGCGATCCGATCCTGATGCGGCTGGAAAAAAGGGTCCTGTGCTTCCTTTGTGCGGGTGCAGTGCGAATTCAGCCATACAAAGTGTATGGCTGAATTCGCACTGCACATCCGATCGCATGTAATGAAGGAGCAGTGCGCTCCGATATTATATGCGTTTTCCGCACTCGCAAGAGTGTGAACCGGCGCTTAAAGAGCTGCTGATTGGCTCTTTACTTCAATAAGTGATCAGCAGTGTGCGGAAGACACTGCAATCACATAGCGTGCTGCCCGTGCCCAGCAATGCGGCTAGCGCGATCAGGGGAGACTGTCCTATGGTGGCCTTCCAGAACTAGCCAGCCGCCCTGTTAATGTAATTCAGCTATAGCACAGTCAGCAAGTGGTTAATTCAGATATCCCTTTATATAGTATGACATGTGAGACTAGGAGGTGCCCAAAAAAATTAGCAAAATCATGGTCCAGATGGGTTGATTCAGATGCAACGGTGGCTGAGAACCCCTGAAGCAGAATGCTGATGATGTCTGTGTATCAGAACAGAGGTGATGTGTATAGTTTGAGGACTGAGATGGGCAATAACTCAGTTTCTTCTCTTTGTTTTGTTTTAATTGGTAGCACTGTTTAGTGCAGTTTTTGTACCTTTTGTAACAAAGGAAATAATATTTAATGAAAGGAGAAAAAAAAACAGTGCTATAAGTAACAGAGACAGCTTTGATGTGTGGTACTCAATTTGGACATACACTGTATTGCCAAAAGTATTGGGACGCCTGCCTTTGCACGCACATAAACTTTAAGGGCATCCCAGTCTTAGTCCATAGGTTTCAATATTGAGTTGGCTCACCCTTTGCTGCTATAACAGCTTCAGCTCTTGGTATAGGAGTGTGTGTATATTAATGTTTGACCATTTTTCCAGAAGTGCCTTTGTGAGGTGAGGCACTGATGTTGGGCGAGAAGGCCTGACTCGCAGTCTCCGCTCTAATTCCCAAAGGTGTTCTATCATGTTGAGCTCAGGCCAGTCAAGTTCCTCCACCCAAAAACTGGCTCATCCATGTGTTTATAGACCTTGCTTTGTGCACTGGTGTGCAGTCATCTTGGAATAGGAAGGGGCCATCCCCAAACTGTTCCCACAAAGTTGGGAGCATGAAATTGTTCAAAATGTCTTGGTATGCTGATGCTTTAAGAGTTCCCTTCACTGGAAATAAGGGCCCAACCCCTGAAAAACAACCCCACACCATTATCTCCCCTCCACCAAATGATTTGGACCAGTGCACAAAGCAAAGTCCATAAAGACACGGATGGGAAAGTTTGGGGTGGAGGAACTTGACTGGCCTGCACAGAGTCCTGACCTCAACCCAAAGGAAATCCTTTCAGATGAATTGGAACGGAGACTGTGAGCCAGGCCTTCTCGCCCAACATCAGTGCCTGACTTTACATATGCGCTTCTGGAAGAATGGTCAAACATTCCCATAGACACACTCCTAAACTCTGTGGACAGCCTTCCCAGAAGAGTTTAAGCTGTTATAGCTGCAAAGAGTGAGCCAACTCAATATTGACCCCTACCGACTAAGACTGGGATGCCATTAAAGTTCATGTGCATGTAAAGGCAGGCGTCCCAATACTTATGGCAATCTAATGTATGTTACTCTTTCCTTTGCTTGTGTATTTTAATTTATATATATATATATATATATATATATATATATATATACATACCAGGAGTACCTTGTCCAACTGTATTTTCTCTTTTGTTTATCAACGGACACAGCTACATAAATCATAACTACTGTGTTATATTGCCTCCTCCAGGAGTAGGACTAGGCAGAACAAAAAGCGCTTAAGTACACCCATGGGCCGTCCTCAGATGGCATATAACCCCCCTCTCTGCTCTAGGTTTTCAGTCAGCCAGTGAACGCGTGCAGACCACAGCTATGCTTAGGTCAGCCACGACATGGCCTCACAGACAAAGGCTGGCCCACAAGTTAAATGTCTCGCAGGGTCGCATATGGCCGGGCACTGGTCCGAGTCACAGCGTTTCCTTGGCCAAAAGCTCCCCCTTTTCGGTGGCGAGGAGTTCTGTCTGGAGCGACACCTGCACAATGGATCAGTAAGTACAGTTCCTGCTCTCCCCTTGGACCCAGATGCCCTCCAGGGATGGTCAGACCTGCCTACAGGCTCCCTGCTTCCATCCTAAAGTCCCTCAGTGAGCTGGGCTTTCCCCCTCTTTCCTGCAGGCTATTGGGGGTCCCGGGGCAGAAGACACAGCGGAGACCCCTGGGGTCTCCCCCACCACCCCCCCTCTGTAAAGGTCCTAGGGTAGTGTGTGTTCTGCCCTGGTAGTATGGAGGAGTATCAGTATAGGAGACCCCTATTCATGCTCTACTGGTTGGTGCAGTGTAGGTATAGTGCAGGGCGGGTCCCAGTACAGAGAGCAGTGCAGAGTGCAGGGCGGAGTCTCCCCCAATGTATTCCCTGCCTGGGAAGTACAGTACCTTCGGGGGGGTCCCCTTGCATAGGGTATAAGGCGCAGCAGTGCAGAGGGCGCAGGGAAGATTCTGGCAGCATGCATTCCATGTCTCGAGCTGCCAGTGGCCATGTTGGAGAAGTCTGAGGACGTCACAGTGACCATTTTCCCTTGGTCCTGCGAGACACTGGAGACGGCCGAAGCCTCGTGGGGATGCCGAAGCTCATTCCTGGTGTTGCTGGGTCCAAATTGTGGTGCTCCTCCGGCTAGTAGGGGGGTCCCTGTGTATCTCGCACTATGCTGATAGGTACCCAGCAGTCACTTAAGTCACATAAGTCACCTTGCACACCAAGGATATTTCCTTATCTGCCTTGTTTTGTCAGGTTTACTGTGGGAACAACCAAAGTTACCCTTTGTGGTACTTAGACGTTTTGCAGTACATTACCCTTTTGAGGAATCACTTTCAAAAAAGTGGACTAGTCCACCAGTGGTGGACCCTCTGGTTTCCAGGTTGAATAGAGCAACCATGATCCCAGTAGTGGAATTGCCAGCCTATAAAGACCCAGCTGAAAGAAAAGCGGAGGCTATGGCATGCAGCATGTTTACTATGGCTGGTTCGGCATTGCTGTGAGTCTTAGCGTCAGCCCTGGTGTCTCAGACCCTAACTGAATAGGCCAAGCTTTTGCACCAGGGCCTGGGGGGGTGAGCAGGTTCCCCCTGCTTATGTTGATTTATCGGACCAGTTGGTCCAAGGGCTACAGTTTATTTGTGATGCAGCTCCTGTACTGCTACTCTGGATGACATCATTAAGGGTCTCAAGGGAGGGAAGAGTCGCTTCCTGCGACAATCTAGCAGACGGGGGCCCTCCATCTCAGCTTATAGAAAATTATTTTGTGCTACCAGGACTGCAGACAAGGGAAATAGATCTTTCAAGTCTTCCCCTGTAGGTTCCAAGCAACCTTGGTCTGGTAAGCCTAGAGCAGGCTTTTCCAGACCCACAGACAAGACCCCTTCAGCATGAAGGTCTGCTCTCACCTATTACTGGGGTGGGGGGACATCTTTGCTGGTTTCCGGCCCCCTGGACCTCCTTCGTAAGCATCAAGGGGATCCACGAAATTATTATTTTGGGGTACCAAAAGAGGGGGGCAAAGTTTGTCCATTTTGGGTTTTTTGCCCCTGAATGCTGGTGGAAGGGTGGTCCTTCCTCTGGACAAACTTCAGGAACCACAGGCGGTGATTCACTGGCTACTGTCACTCAGACAGTTTTCTCTCCCGACTTGCATGCAGGTTCTGGGTCTGGTGGTATCCAGCATCAAGACAGTTCTGTCTGCACAGACCTGCATGCAGCTCCTTCAGCAGGTTCGGCTCCATGGGAGAATACCGAAGTTCGTGGCGAGGTCACGGGTTCCTTTGGCAGACGCCGCAGGCATCCTTGGGACACAGTAAGACCAGTACCATCCTCCGCTCAAGCTTCTTCCGTGGTTCCTGCGATGATCTTCCAATCATTCTGGTGGCCGTAAACGTCCCTTGGGGGCTCACTCTCAAAGGAGACCAGTTGTCCCAAGGGCTGATCTACCATCCTGCTTTACAGTCGCTGGTTTTAATGGCTTAGCTATTGAAAGCCCGGTACTGAGGGATAGAGGTTTGTCTGGGTCTCTGATCCCTACTATGGTGAAGGCGAGGAAGTCGACTTCCAGCAAGATATACCATCGTACGTGGAAAGCGTATATTTCTTGGTGCGAGTTGATTGGCGATCATCCTCAGTCCTTTTCTGTTTCTTGGATCTTAGCCTTTCTTCAACAGGGCGTTGAGCAGAAGTTGGCCTTACCATCAAGGGCCAGATGTCTGCCTTAGCAATCTTCTTTCAGCGACCCCTAGCCATGCACTCTATAGTTCGTACTTTTATTCAAGGGGTTCAACGTGTGCCTCCACCTGTACAGTCTATTTTGCCACTGTGGGATTTAAACTTAGTGCTTTTGGTTCTCCGGAAACCCGTTTTGAGAATATTCGGGAGATTCCCTTGTCTACATCGTCCCAGAAAGTGGCATTCTTGGTGGCTATTACATCGGCCCGCAGGGTTTTGGAAGTTGGTGGCGGCACTATCCTTTCGTAGTCCCTTTTTAGTGGTCCATAGAGATAAAGTGGTTCTTCGTCCCTGTCCATCATTCCTGCCCAAATTGGTCTCTGACTTACATTTGAAAGAAGACAATTGGGTGTATTTACTAAAAGCAAATCCACTGTGCACTACAAGTGCACTTGGAAGTGTAGTCACTGTAGATCTTATGGGGACATGCAAGAGAAATAAAAACAGCATTTTTGCTTGCACATGATTGGATGATAAAAATCAGCAGAGCGTCCCCTCATTTCAGATATTCCCCTCAGATCTACCTCGACTGCACTTCCAACTGTACTTGCAGTGTACAGTGATTTGCCTTTAGTAAATAAACCCCATTGTGTTGCCTTCCTTGTGTCCCAAGCCGGCTCATCCCAAGGAATTTTCTTTGCATACCTTGGATGTGGTTCAGGGGACTCGGGTGTATCTGGCAGCTACGGAGTCCTTTCGGAGGTCAGACTCGCTTTTTGTGGTTACAGATGGACCAAGGAAAGGGCTGGCGGCTTCTTCGGCTACCATCTTCAGATGGATCAGACAGACGGTTACTTTTTTTTTTTTTCACTTTTTTTTTTTTTAGATGGGGCTCCTGTGACCCGGTTAGGGCTCCTGTGTCCTGGTTAGGGCTCTTGTGTTTAGCCTTGGGTTATTTTCCCTGAACCTCATTTTCCTTTTTGCACTACGTCCCAGTAGTTTTGATTTATGGAGTGCTGTGTCTATCGATGAGTGAAAGAGAAAATTGGATTTTATACTCACCATAAAATTAATTTCTCTTAGTTCATTGACAGACACAGCACACACCCCTCTAAGGAATTGTGATACTTCTAATACTGCTTGCTACTAAACTTAATACCTAGAGCAGAGAGGGGCACATGGGCGTAGCCAAGGGGTTGTTGTTCTGCCTAGTCCTATAACCCAGTAGTTATAATTTATGGAGTGCTGTGTCCGTCGATGAACTCAGAGAAATGGATTTTACGGTAAGTACAAAAATCTAATTTTTAACACTACAGGTTGTGGGTTGCTATCTAATGTATATATTGTATATGGCTTCTTATGTGAGATATGTTTTTTATTTATCCAGTTTTGTGATATGCATATTGTGCAATGTACCTTGTTTACATACGCCAATAAAATCTTTATTAAAATGGGATGGGGATGAAGGGACGGGTGAATATAAAAAAAAGTGGGGAAGGAGGAAGGGGTGAAAGAGCCAAAGGCAGGTGGGTGGGAAGGAAAGGGGAGAATGGCTATGGAATGCCACACATCTCTTACACTGGTAGGAAACAAAGCTTCACAATTCATAGCAGCTTACTTGGACATCCAGGGGAGCCAGCCTTATCATACTTTTAAGTTAAGGGCAGCCACAAATAATATAGGTAAGTTTATACATCAGCACTGCAGCACTGATGATGGCCTCTCAGAGCTGTAGAGGTCCATTTACACAAATGTTCATTCTTAGCCGTAGTAATATACTATATATATATTATATAAAAATCGTTAGATTAGAAAGGAGTTCACAGGAAGGGTGTGTGAAGATATAGATGTCTACATCTTCACACACTCTTCATGTGAACTCCTTTCTAATCTAAGAATTTTTATATGGACTTTTTTTGATTCATTGTTATGCACATCATATTGATTTCAGTTATTTTATTGTTAGCCCTACACGTTTATGCACATTTTGTTTGGATTTTTCTATAGGTCTGTGTATGCGGCTTCTTTTTTTTTTTTACAGAAATTCATCTGATTTTATCACTATTGAGTTTTCATTCCTAGTGCAGAAATTCCCCTTGTTTTATATATATATATATATATATATATATATATATATATATTATACTAATATCTAATTTTGTCTAGTTTATTTTATCTTTGGAGGAGATAATCAGCTTAAAGCACACAAAGCAGTCATCCCAGCCTTCCCTATACAAGGCTGGGATGTCAGTCTTCCAGAGATGCCACAGACACTCAATCTTCTAGGAGTCAGTACAGTGAAGGGCAGCATATAAGGCAGAGAGAAGCTTACATAGGTCCCCTTGAGCCAACAACTCTTCTATGGGGTCAGCTTGAAGGACTGGCGTATGCGGAAACTGGGATCTGGCAGCATGCCGTAATTGGAAATACCTAAACAACATCTAACCAGGTAACCAAAACATCTGAGATAGTTGGGGAAAAGATAGCAGAGAACCAGCTGGGCGTGGTCTTGAAACCTTATTTTGCCTACACCTGGCGATCTGGAATGACACGAAAATGGGCCAAGGAGAGATTCCCCCCTCAATTATTTGCCCTAAGGAGCCAACGCCTAGCCACCACCCAGACCTGCATAGTGGCCCTAGTGGGACACAGTAGCACACCATAGGCCCCCTAATCCCTCAGATTACGGACTTCAGAGAGGAAGCCCAGGAAGGCAGCCTCCAAATAAACAGCTGCATTAGAACAGGAATGAGCAATCCACCAATGAACTGTAACTAGAATCGCCGTCCAAACATAAACATGGAAATTAGGAAGAGCCAGACCTTCCCAGCAAGGCTGGAGATTCAGACTGTCCCAACTTTTTGAGAAGTGTTGCTGCCATCAATTTCAAAGTTACCTTATTTTTTCATAAAATGTTACATTTTCTAAGTTTACACATTTGATAAGTTTTCTATTTTCTGTTGCAAAAGAAAAATAGGTTTATAAAGTTTGCACATCATTGCATTTTGTTTTCATGTATATTTTATACAATGTCCCAACTTTTTTGGAATTGGGTTTGTAATTCTAGTAAATAAAGCTAATTTTTAATGTACTGTGCTGTAATGCTTGATGAATTTCAAGCTGTATCCAGCCATTTGCAAAAGTCACATTTTGGTGGGACTTAACCATTAGGGAAAAAGGTTTAATACACACATATTTGAGGCATAGTGATTTATGATTCACTGGCCGTCATTAATCCCAGAAATTCTACAGCCATCATTTTGTGACCCAGTATTTGAGAGGAAGAGGATGTACTTTTTCTTACAAAAAAAGAAAATTACGGACCCTAAGTGCTTTCGTTTTATTGCATTTTCCCAGGAATACACCATTCAATTATTCAAACAATTAAAAGGACTTTCTGTTAAATACTTAGAATATTTTTTGTTTTGTTTATTGGAACCAATTAGGCTTTAAAGTGAACCATATTAAAAGAAAAGATCATACAAACCACTTATTGTATCTTGTGCCTGATTAATCCTTAAAATGTTTTTAAAGGTACCTCGTTCCTATGGGTTTGTACAATGTGACATATAAAATAACTAAAAGCTCCCTAATAGTGTAGGTAACCTATACTATGAATAGTGAGAAAAAGTATGTAAGGGGCGCTATTAAAAATAAACCAATGACCTATCAACTTGCAGTAATAAACATATGATGACAAAGAATGCAATAATTGAAACATAGACAAATAATACCATGGCTTATTCAGAAAGTGCAACACATTAACCAAAGTGGTAAAAAAATGTCCTCTGGAACAGTTCATATAGTCTTCAATATTAAGTCTTCAGTAAAGTAAGATGTGGGAAACCATCACCAGCTTAGTACATATCCAAAAATACCCCAAAGTGCTCAGGGGGATGTGCTACTCAACAGAAGCCCATGAGCCCTTTAGCTAAAAAAAAAGGTTCAAATGGTGCTTAAGTGGTTGAGTCATGGATCCTGTTTGGTTACTCCCTGAAGTGGATCAAGAATATCTCCTCCTCTTCACCATAAAATCACATTAAAATGAGACAAAGGGGAACCAATAGTGTGATACCGTTTATTATAAAATAATATAAAAACATGAAAATGCCTGCTTACATGTAGATTGCCCGCAGTCCTTAGTACCGGGTTTAGGCACCAACACATGTAAGCAGGCATTTTTAGAGAATACCCAAACAGGATCCACGACTCAAACACTTAAGCGGCAATCGACCCTCTTTTTAGCTAAAGGGGTCATGGTCTTCTGATGAGTAGGACATCCTACTGAGCACTTTGAGGTGTTTTTGGATTTGTGCTAAGCTTGTGATAGTCTCCCACATCTTACCATATTGAAGACTTAATATTGAAGACTATATGAACTGTTCCAGAGGACATTTTTTTTATCACTTTAGTTAATGTTTTGCACAATCAATTTAGTACTTAACACTTTATGAATATGCCATGGTATTATTTATATATGCTCCAATTATTGAATCCTTAAAATGCAAGGAATACCTGAGCCATAGCATGCATTATATTTACATACATAGTTACATACTTTGTGAGGTTAAAAAAAGACATCAGTCCACCCAGTTCAACCTATGATGTGTGTGTGTGTTTGCTGTTAACCGTACATTGTATACCCCTTTATGGAAGAGAATGCCACATCCTTTCTGCTCTGACCATAAAGAACCCCTTACGTATTTTAAGGTTAAACCGTTTTTCTTCTAGTTTTAATGAGAGGCCACGTGTCTTATTGTATTCCCTTTCTCTATATAGTTTGTTCCTTATGCTAGGGTCATCACCTGTACAATATTTGTACATTGATATCATATCCCCCCTCAAGCGTCTCTTCTCCACAGAGAATAAGTTCAATGCTTGTAGTCTTTCCTCATAGCTGATGTCCTCCATTCCCCTAATTATTTTTGTTGCCCTTCTGCATGCCACTGCCAAGTCTATTGTCCACTAGTACCCCCAGGTCCTTTTCCTTTTTAGATTTACCCAGAGGTTCCCCCACTAGTGAGTAGCTTGCTTTTGTGTTTCTGATGCCCAAGTTTAGGCACCAACACATGTAAGCAGGCATTTTTAGAGAATACCCAAACAGGATCCACGACTCAAACACTTAAGCGGCAATCGACCCTCTTTTTAGCTAAAGGGGTCATGGTCTTCTGATGAGTAGGACATCCTACTGAGCACTTTGAGGTGTTTTTGGATTTGTGCTAAGCTTGTGATAGTCTCCCACATCTTACCATATTGAAGACTTAATATTGAAGACTATATGAACTGTTCCAGAGGACATTTTTTTTATCACTTTAGTTAATGTGTTGCACAATCAATTTAGTACTTAACACTTTATGAATATGCCATGGTATTATTTATATATGCTCCAATTATTGAATCCTTAAAATGCAAGGAATACCTGAGCCATAGCATGCATTATATTTACATACATAGTTACATACTTTGTGAGGTTAAAAAAAGACATCAGTCCACCCAGTTCAACCTATGATGTGTGTGTGTGTTTGCTGTTAACCGTACATTGTATACCCCTTTATGGAAGAGAATGCCACATCCTTTCTGCTCTGACCATAAAGAACCCCTTACGTATTTTAAGGTTAAACCGTTTTTCTTCTAGTTTTAATGAGAGGCCACGTGTCTTATTGTATTCCCTTTCTCTATATAGTTTGTTCCTTATGCTAGGGTCATCACCTGTACAATATTTGTACATTGATATCATATCCCCCCTCAAGCGTCTCTTCTCCACAGAGAATAAGTTCAATGCTTGTAGTCTTTCCTCATAGCTGATGTCCTCCATTCCCCTAATTATTTTTGTTGCCCTTCTGCATGCCACTGCCAAGTCTATTGTCCACTAGTACCCCCAGGTCCTTTTCCTTTTTAGATTTACCCAGAGGTTCCCCCACTAGTGAGTAGCTTGCTTTTGTGTTTCTGATGCCCAAGTGCATTACTTTACATTTTTCAACATTAAACCTCATCTGCCATGTAGTTGCCCACCCCATTATTTTGTTCAGGTCTGCTTGTAAGGTTTCTACATCCTGTATAGAAGATATTGGCATGCTTAGTTTAGTATCATCCGCAAATACCGAGATTGTGCTGGATATCCCCTCCTCTAGGCTGTTTATGAATAAATTAAACAGGATTGGTCCCAGGAAAGAACCTTGGGGGACCCCACTTTCCACACCCGCCCAATCTGAGTACTCCCCATTTATCACCACCCTCTGGACTCTCCCCTGGAGCCAGTTCTCTATCCAGATACTCACCCTATGGTCCATACCTATGCACCTTAGTTTGAACAGTAAGCATTTGTGGGGAACTGTGTCAAATACCTTTGCAAAGTCCAGATACACCACATCCACAGGCTTTCCTTTGTCTAGAGGGCAACTCACTTCATCATAGAATGTTAATAGATTGGTCTGGCAAGAACGATTTTTCCTGAATCCATGCTTATTACTACTAATAATACCGTTTTCATTTCTAAAGTCTTGTATGTAGTCTCTTAACATCCCCTCACAAATCTTGCAGACTACTGATGTTAGGCTGACCGGCCTATAGTTACCCGGGATATATCTCGGCCCTTTTTTAATTATTGGTACCACGTTGGCTTTTTTCCAATCAGCTGGGACCATACCCGTCTGTAGACTATCCTTAAAGATCAGGAATAATGGTCTGGCTATCACCTGGTTGAGCTCTTTAAGAACCCTCGGGTGCAAGCCATCCGGTCCCAGTGATTTATTTATGTTAAGTTTCTCTAGTTTAGTTCTAAGTTTATCTTCTGTTAGGCAATTTATTTAACACTTTCGCCTTCTCTCTGTCCTCTGTGGCCAGCTTCCCTTCATCGTCTTTTATGGGGCCAATGTGTTCTTGCCTCCCTTTCTTACTATTTATATACTTAAAGAATTTCTTGGGGTTTTTTTTTTTAACTCTCTTCCGCTATATGTCTCTCGTGTTCTATTTTAGCCACCTTGATTTCGCCTTTACATTTCTTATTGCACTCTTTGTAATTCTTGAATGCTGCAAATGACCCCTCAGCCTTGTATTTTTTGAAGGCCTTTTCTTTAGTATTAATATGCATTTTTATGTTGGAGTTTAGCCACCCAGGGTTTAGTTTTGCTCTTTTAAATGTATTTCCCTTTGGAATGCACTGGCCAATCCCTTTGTCTAGTATGCTCTTAAAGCACTCCCATTTTTCCTCCACGTTCTTTGTTCCCAGGGTTCTATCCCATTTCATATTGTCTAGTAAAGAGCACAGTTTAGGGAAGTTGGTTCTTTTGAAATTCAGTGTCCTTATATTACCCTTGTGTTTCCTATTACTATGATTAATACTGAAACGAATTGACCTATGGTCACTGTTTCCTAAGTTGCCCCGTAATTTCTATATTTAGCGTTGTTCTGTGTGTCTGTAAAAACTATGCTTAGAGTAAGAATGGTCTATAATGCTGGGTAAGTCAGATTAAATGCATGGAATTTAAAATTCTAAATTAAATATTCTGTTAACCTTCTCCAGTGAAGCCAAGCAAGTGGCACTTTAATAATTGACTCTTGTCAAGATTAGAAGGTTAGATAGACATTATTGTTGTTGTTTAGTCATTTAGTTGAGTCCGACTCTTCGTGACCTCACGAACCATAGCGCGCCAGGCTTTTCTGTCCTCCACTGCCTCCCAGAGCTTGCCTAACTTCATGTTCATTGTTTCGATGATACTATCTATCCATCTTGTTTTCTGTCATCCTCTTCTGCTTTTTCCTTCATTGTTTCCCAGCATCAGGGTTTTTCCAGTGAGTCCTCTCTTCACATTAGGTGACCAAAGTATTAGAGTTTCAGCTTCATAAACTGTCCATCCAGTGAATATTTAGGGTTAATATTGTCAGGATTGACTGCTTTGATCTTCTTGCCATCCAAGGAAATTTCAAGCGTCTTCTCCAATACCATAGTTCAAAAGCATCAATTCTTTGCGGTTCAACCTTCCTTATGTTCCAAACATTATTATTATTATTATTATTTTTATTATTATAATATTATTATTATTAGACAGTATTTATGTAGCGCCAAGTTTGCGCAGCGCTTTACTATAAAGGGAGACAGTACAGTTACAATACAATGTACAAGAGGTTTAGAATATAATTGGGTGGGACAGGTTGTATAAAAGGTAATAACTGTGAGGGATGAGCTGATGGAAGAAATAAAAGTTTAGTTGTTAGTTGGAGGCAGAATTGAGATATCGTTCCTATGTGTTTCACATGTGATTCGAGTGCAGTGCGATTTCAGCTTATTCATTTGAATGGGCTGAAATCACGGCCTATCACACCAAAAGTAGTGGGTGCTCTACTTTCTAAAGTGCACAGTAACCGATGCAGACAAATGCACGGCGATTGTGACATGCGTTCAGGGTGTCATTAAGTTAACATAGACACCAGCTGCAGACTGAAGTGCGTTTTGAATGTGTTTTGTTCGCACATGGGTTTTGTAGTACATGTCCGGTATTTATCTTGTGACGGAATGCCTGGAACCCAGCATGGGTGCTTGCACCAAACAGTGCCTCCTGCTCTCCAAACCCTTCCAGCAGACCAAGTGCTGATACCGGCCTTTTTACCCCAAGCAGCATACACAGACAAGTTGTTGGGATAGGAACCAAAGGAATTCACTGTTTATTAAACAGAAATACAGGTTTTTATACACTTCAAAAGTAGGTCAGTCACCTCATGAACAATAAAATCAAATATTTACCCAAAACATCACACAATGTTTTGATAACGTGGTAGAGTTCATACCAGAATAATCCCATCATGTGGGAACCTCCAAGATTTAGCCAAACAGAGAGAAACAATAGGTGACTCAATTAACAATGGGAATTCACACATAGGTGGCACACAATGGAAAAGACACACATAACATAAACAGTGATCCCACCCACCTCAGACTGGCCATCACCCATCTTCAACAGTCTATGGGACAAACTCTTACAATGTTCCAGTAGGTGGAATTAATGTATCTATATATATTTCTTGAGGAATATTGTAAAATATTTCTGTCCCAAGTAGGGGGCTTCTCCAACCCAGTCTACAAGAGGGCCACCATATTCCCTGTGACCAATAACCTGTACAAAATTAATATTACACCTTTCCATCCACTCCAGAAGGAACGTTTTAATGTCATATTCAGAGAAATAATCCAAGCCCCCCTTTAGCGTTCATTACGTTGTTATCCATCAATAGAGAATGATCTGCTCTTTCCATGCGCTATAGTCATTGGGTAGGAGGCTTGCCCCTAGTTCTCTCCAAAAGCCCCTGTCCTGGTTGGGTCTGTCACATAGCTCAACTGTAGTCATTGACTAACCAATTATGGTTCATTTAGAATTTCTATTTCAGGGCCAGAACAATGATTTCTGTCTGTTCGTTTTTCTTTTAACAGAACTTATCTTTTATTTGCAGTAAATGCCATGTACATGGGAAGTCAAGAAATGCTAAAGGTCTTAGAGAGAGATAATGACACTATTACGTACAATTTAAACAAGGTAAGCATTTGTTTTCCTTTATTAAAAAGTAGAAGAATGTGTTGTAACTCTTACGTACATTGCTGCATATTACAGAGGTCAAGCAGGAACCAAGAGCCAGAAACCGAGGAATCTGATTGGTTTAGAACTGTATTCAATCATATATGTTCTTCATCTTTCACCAGGGAGTCTCTTTATAAACGTCCTTTTCAAATTCCATTTCGTTACTTAATATTAAAAGTAGCAGTCAGTACACAGAAGCTGCTGTCCTCTGCTAATATTTCTACTGTATTCAGTCCACTTCTGTTGTTCCTAGAGACCAAAATACATTAATTTGGGTACCACCACTTAAATGACTTTTAGCTAGAAGGCCTACACTGTCCCATTCCTTAGCCCTTTGGCATCATATTTTGTTTTCGTATCATTCCCAGAATTTGTATCTCCACTGTAAATTAATCCAGCCTTGATCCCTGTACCCCAGAGAAGTCATTGATAGATTAAAAAAAAGTGAAACAACTAAATTGTGAATACAGTTTAATGAATAATTTTAAAGCAATATTAATATCATGAATACCTTCAAAAGCACATATAAAATCACTCATGCGGAAGACCATATGTATGCTAATTTTACTTCATGATCAATCAAACTGTCTCATATGAGATTCTGCTGAAAAAGAATGTTGATAGCATATACAATATAATTAAAATAATAATCGAAGTAGGGATTACCTTCTGAAATTAGGTGGTACTTGATCCACTTGTTTTATAAAAAAAAGTCCAGGGTATCATTTTTGGAATGATATTGGGAACAATGTACCAGATCTGTTGGACTTACTCCTAAGTACACAGACTTTGGGTCAGAATATATTGGTTTATATATCCAGTTATCCATGTCAAACTGCAAAAGTTACAAAATAATCTTCAACTGTTCCCAGTCCGGTTAAAGGACTTGCGAGGGGCAGTACACGATTTGCTGTCTCAAGGAGTGATTGTACCGATTCCTATTCAGCAACATTTTCAAGGGTTTTATTCAAACCTGTTCACCGTGCCCAAGAAGGAAGGCAAGGTATGTCCTATCCTGGATCTCAAGGCCCTGAACCACTTTGTGCGGGTACAGAAGATTCAGATGGAATCCATCTGCATGGTAGTGCCGTCACTACACCAGGGAGATCTCGTAGCCTCCATAGATATCAAGGACGCATGTGTACACATCCCTATTTACGCTGGACACCAGCGGTTTCTTCGCTATGTGGTCGCAGAGGAGCATTATCAATTTATGGCATTATCTTTTGGTCTCGCCTCAGCTCCCAGAGTGTTTACCAAGGTCTTATCTTTGCTGCGCCAACGGGGGATTGTAGTACTGGGGTACCTAGATGATCTCCTGTTTAGAGTGGGGTCTCCTTCAGTCTTGTTGGGGAATCTGATGGTCTCTGTCAGAACTCTGCAGGATTTCGGTTGGAACATCAATTTCAAGAAATCCGTGCTGACACCTGTCTTGAGACTGGATTATCTGGGCATGACTCTGGATTCAGCCTTGGCCAAGGTGTGTATTCCCGCCAGACAAGCTGCAAAAGTTGCAGGAGGTGATTAGGTTGTTGCTGGCGAACAATCTGTCCTCTCTTCGAGTTTGCATGAGGGACTTGGGTCTGATGGTATCAACCTTCGAGGTGGTTCTGTTTGCTCAGTTCCATACTAGACCTTTGCAAAGGGAGATTCTTGTCAAATAGGACAAGGATCCAAAGTCCTTGGACTTTTTGATTTGGTTAAGCCACAACACAAAGTCTGCTCTGTTGTTGTGGATTCAGTCTCCAGCACTATGCCAGGGCAAGTCCTTCCTCCTGTTGTTTTGGACAGTGGTGACCACAGATGGGCTGGGGCGGGGTGCTGGGGAAGCTCTGTGCCCAGGGTACCTGGACAATGGAAGAGTCGAAACTACCGATAAATGTTTTGGAGCTCAGAGCAATAATGCTTTGTCTGAGCCATTGGATGACTCATCTGCAAGATCGTCCGGTTCGTATTCAATCAGACAACACCACGGCTGTGGCTTGCATCAATCACCAGAGGAACACCAAGAGTGTCTTTGAAGCCAAGAAAGTGGGCGAGATTCTGGCCTGGGTGGAAAAATGTATTCCAGCCCTCTCTGCTGTACACATTCCAGGTGTGGAGAACTGGCAAGCGGATTACCTGAGTCGTCAGGTGTTGGATCAAGGGGAGTGGTCCCCACACCCGGAGGGGTTTCATCTCCTGTGTGTTTGGTGGGGGACTCCCAAGGTCGATCTGTTTGCTTCTCGCCTCAACAAGAGGGTTCAGAGATTCTAAGCCAGGTCTCGAGATCCTCTGGCCAACACCACATACGTTCTGGTGGCTCCTTGGGGTCAGTATCGGCTAATTTATGCCTTTCCTCCCTTGAAACTCCTGCTGAGGATTCTGCGCAGGATAGAGGTGGAAGGGATTCCGGTCATTCTGGTGGCTCCAGACTGGCCTCGCCGGTCTTGGTACACAGACCTAGAAAGGTTGGTTACAAAGCTCCTTGGAGACTTCCTCTCAGGGAAGACCTGCTATCTCAAGGTCCAATCTTTCATCCTGCTTTACAGTCACTGGCTTTAACGGCATGGCTGTTTGAAAGCCAGGTGTTGAGAGATAGAGGTCTTTCTGACTCACTGATTCCTACGCTATTGAAGGCTAGGAATTCGACTCCTAGGAAGATATATTATTGTATGTGGAAATCGTATATTTCATGGTGTGAATCACTGAAGGTGCACCCTTGCTTGTTTTCGAGGAGTTAAACAGCGTTTGGCTTTGGGCACTATCAAAGGCCAAGTGTCAGCTTTGGCTATATATATTTCCAACGCCCATTAGCAACGCCTGCTTTGATTCATACTTTTATACTGGGAGTGCGTCATATGGCTCCTCCGAGAAGGTCCCCGCTACCGTCATGGGATCTCAATATGGTATTATCTGTTCTTCAAAAGCCTCCTTTTGAGAACATTCAGGAGATTTCTCTGCTTTCATTGTCCCAGAAGGTTGCCTTCTTGGTGGCTATCACTTCCGCTCGCAGAGTATCTGAACTGGCGGCGTTGTCCTGATGCTCACCTTATCTGGAGATGCACAGGGATAAAGTGGTACTTCGACCTAATCAGTTGTTTCTTCCTAAGGTTAATTTTCATATGAATGTAGACATTGTGTTGCCTTCACTCTGCCCTAAGCCCAAACATTCTAAGGAATTTGCGCTGCACTCTTTTGGATGTGGTTTGGGCGATCAGGGTCTATCCGGAGACCCCTTAGTCTTTTGGAACATCAGACACTTTTTTTATCGTTACCAAAAGATCTTGTAAGGGATTGGCTGCATCTGCGGTGACCATATCCAGATGTATCAGGCAGATGGTAGTTCAGGCTTATTCACTTAAGGGTCAGGTTCCTCCTTTCCCGATGAAGGCGCATTCTACGGGAGCACTGAGTGCCTCTTGGGCTTTTCGCCATCAGGAGTCGGTGCTGCAAGTTTGCAAGGTGGCAACTTGGTCGTCTGTGCATACATTTACAAAATTCTACAAGGTAGATGTGTTGACATCTTTGGATGCTTCCTTTGGCCGCAAGGTTTTTCAGGCTGCTGTTTAAAGAGAACTGTTTTTTTTTCCTTTCTTTGAGGGTGTATTGTGTTTTCAGGGTGAGCTCCATGTTACCTGGTTGGCTAAGTTTAGCCTTTGGGGAGTTACGTTTCCTTTTTCATTGTCTTCCCACCCCTCGTTAATATACTGCTTTGGGACATCACTATAGTCTGACTAGATGGAGCTACGTTTGTCGATGAACGATAAAGAAAACTGGATTTTTGTAAGAACTTACCATAACATCCTTTTCTCTGAAGTTCATCGACAGACGCAGCACCTGCCCCTCTACTTCTGAGTGAATGGGTTTTTTTTCTATTCTAAACACTACTTGCAACTAAACTGCTTGATGATAGCAGGGTGTGTGGGGTTATGCCTGCCGGGACAGCACCCATAGGTGTGGTTAAGCTTTTTTTACTTCCTAGTGCCTATTCCTGATAGGAGGAGCATAACCCTATATTCTATAGTCTCTGACTAGATGGAGCTGCGTCGGTCAATGAACTTTAGAGAAAAGGATTTTACAATAAGTTCTTAAAAAAATCAATTTTTTTTTTAATCTGTCATTATTAATTTTGAATTAATCAATCCAAAACTTTTCAGATCATGAAAAACAAACTTACTGTGCGTGTAGTATATGGACTTGCTAATAAGTATAATGATATATGTATTCAGTGTTTGGATTATTCGAAAGAAGGACTGTTTTGGGTTTCTGGAGAAGTGGGCTGACGTAAGTTACTTGCTCTACTGTAGGGACTGATTGCATGCATCTAAATGGGGAGGGTGCAACTCTGTTAAGAAAAAGATAGTTAGAAAGTCAAAGGACCAGTTAGGCTAGGATCTGGGGAGGGTGGGGCATAAGAAAAGAACATGCCATATGGAGAGAAAGGGTTTTACAGAGGAAACAGGATTTAAGGGGGAGTGAGGCTCAAACTAGATGGAGAGTAAATTGCATCACCTACGTCGAGTAAAAAAAAAAAAAGTAGTGGAATCAAGTTATACTGTAACTTAAATGAGTGGCAATAGAAAAATAAATGCTAATACAAAATTAAAAGGTATGTTTACAAATGCAAGAATCCTGGTAATCCTGGTAAACAAAAGGGATGAACTAGAACTTCTTTATTAAAGGAGCCCTTTGACTTTGTGGTATTATCAGAAACCTGGTTGGACAGCTCACAAGATTGGGCTGCAAATGCTCAGAGATTCCCTCTATATCAAAGGGACAGAATTTGCAGAAGAAAATGGAGCTGTAGGTATGTACAAGAAGAGTGATCTATAAGTGAATTTGAGAGATGATATCACTAAGAAGAACTGTGAGGAGCCATTGTGGCTAGAGCTCCACAGGGGTGCAACAAATAGTAAGTTACTTGAGAGAGTATTTAACAGGCACCCACAAGTCCTGGGGGAACTTAGTTCAGGTATAGCTTTATGATTTTTAAAAACACCTTACTGAACAGAAAGGTACCAACTGGCATACAGCAAATGCGGTAGCAATTTACAAAAAAGAATTAAGACATATACCAAGAAACTACAAACCAGTCAGCCCAACATCACTAGTATGTAAGGTATTTGAGGCATTGGTAAAGGACTGTTTACAGAATATTGTCTTTGATGAAAAGAGTAACCACCAACAAAAATTTTTTAAAAAGCCCATTTTTCTCAGACCAACCTGGTATTCTATGAGGAAGTAAGTGAGAAATTGTATGGTGGAAGTCCAGTGGACACAGTTTATCTAGATTTATCAAGGCATTTGATACTGTACCATATAAATGTTTAATCTATAAAATAAGGTCTGTTGAAGTTGATGAAATTGTGTATACAGTGATAGGAAATTGGTTACATGAACGGGTCCAGAGAGTGGTGATAAATGACTCATCCTCTGAAAGGTCTAGTGTTGTGAGCGGTCTACCTCAGGGTTCTATCTTGGGGCCAAAGCTGTTGAATTTGTTTATTAATGATATAGAAGTTGGAATTAAGAGCTAAATTTCAGTGTTTTTTTGATGACCAAATTTTGTAGGAATACATTTGGCAACAGGATATTGTATTATTACCAGAAGACCTTGGCAACAAAAGGTTTGGGCAGTTACACGGCAGATGGGGTTTAATGTTGTAAAATTGTATTTTGCACTTGAAAAAATACACATTCAAATAAACATTAGAAGGGAATCGATGATGGAAAAGAATTTGGGTGTGCTTGTAGATAACAAACTTGGGAATAGAATGCAATGCCAAGCTGAAGCTAGCAAAATACTGTCGTGCATTAAAAGGGTATATGTTCCAAGGATAAATCAAATCTTCACCTTTACAAAGCACTGGTTCAGCCCCATCTTGAATATGCAGTTTAGTCTTGGAAAGACTTTGTTATTAGAAAGAGTTCAGCATATTTTAAGGTTCTTTGCGGTAAAAGCAAGGATGCATAAAAACCTCTGCATTGTATTACTGCTTTACTAAACAAAAAGTGCTGCACATACAATTGTATGTAAGACAGTTTTAGGCTTACCAAGTGTCACATAATATGAATACAATATACACATACACAAACTATATATCCTTCCCAGCAAATTAGCACAGATAATGTATACAACAGGGATACACTGAAAGTTACCAAACTTGGGTCATAGATTTAGTGTCATCTTTCTGGAGCCAGGATCATCTTTCTGGAGCCAGGATCTCTTCCAGACTGCTTTTTTCTTCTTGGAGTCCTGTAAAACTTCTTATGCCCCTTTGTCTCTAGCACATGGCTGTGTTTCAAGTACTTTCCCCTCCCCCTACTTCCTGCCATCCTCACTTCCTGTGGCATGAACCTGCCCAACGAGTTCTTTAGCAGATAAATAGGGGAAGCCTAGCTTCTAGATTTTTGCTACAACAATTACTACAATAGGCATAGGGGCACAGGCAAAAAAATTAGTAAGGGGATGACGGACATCAGCTTTAAAGATCAATAAAAAGATTGCAATTAGCAGCGCTATGGAAAAGAAAATTGAATGTGCACTGTGAAAAATTTCTTAAATCACACTTGTTAATACAAATACAATAAATTATATACAATTTATAACCAACTTGGAAAACATTCAAATGTCACTTATTAGTGCTTCATAATATAATGACAAATGACCATACAAAAAGTCCCATCGAATATATATAATCCTTAAAATATATTGTGAAAAAAAAATGAATTGCTGTGTTAAAATAAATCAAGTCCTTATTGTGCATGTGCTAATATAATACATCCAGTGCTCCGAAAAGTGCCCGTGATCTACGCCTCCTTTACACCATGCACTCCCCAGAACGGTATGACCCAAAGATTCAGGGTTCAGTATCGTTTTAATAAAGGTTTTATGACTCCACCACTTCACTTCACCAACTGCAGCCCCCTGGCTCCACTCATGATCTGCCAATCCAAGATGGTTTGGAGTGGATAGCTTCTTTCCATAACAGGTACAGTTTAGTCTTAGATTTTGGAAAGGGTTCTATACTGTTAGAGCTTTAAAAATGTGGAGCTCCTTTCCCCATTCAGAGCTACTGGCATCGATAACTTCAAAAAACTTTAAGATGTCTTCTTCAGGAAGGAGAACATACAGGGCTATGGGAATTGTTAGAGAATATAAATTGCACACACATAACACACAGGTTGAACTGGATGGACATGTGTCTTTTTTCAACTTTATAAATTATGAAAACTTTATTAAGTGCTGCCAAGTATATACTGACTCCTGGAGGCATCCACATGAATAGTGTTTCTACAGGTTGAGCTCTTTTCTATTGGGTCTTAAGGCTTCGCAATGGAATATTCACAATTTCTGTGATTGTATCCATGCGCCTTATGGCTGGTTGTTCTTTTTTTCTCTTTTCCCTAACATATTTTTTTATTAGCATTTTTTTCTCTGGATATTAATGTGAAACTTATATTTATTTAAAAGAAGGAGAAGGGCTGAGGAGGCTAGGTTAGACCCTCTGATAAAATCTACTAAAGCAAATAAAAAATTGCCCAAAAGAATTATAACCAAAAGGTGACTGAACCAGCCAGAGAAAAAAAAAAATAATGGGGCACGGAGGGTGGGTGTGTGCTATTAAATTTGAAGATTGGCTTTTAGTTTGTCCTATTTGTGGAGATCCCCTACACCCCCCAGTGATAGTAATTATTGGGATAGCAAGTACCAAGAAATTTCTCATATGAGAAATGAGCAGCAATAAAGCCATGTATGTTTAAAATGAACATAATTAGTTCTTATGGTCATCAGATGTTCTAAGACACTTTTTAGACTCAAGTTCTTTATAACTTGTAGAACTGGCCTAGATTTAAGGAAAAGGCAGCCTCATTAGATCATTAACATGGTAAACTGCATTCACTTGTACTTTGCTAAAGTTATGGGATGTGAGAGCTCTCATTACAGCATTTACAGGACTATTTAGTAATTCAAGATGCTGTCCTGGCAAATTTACCACAAAAGGAATTCTCACTCAAAAATCTAGGCATATAGTTCCGTTATTATTGCTCTCCCCTTAAGGCATGTTTAGTTACTCGGCTGGTGACTCTAAAATATATTCCATTGTTTAAATATACAACGTGGACTTCTTCTACACTATGTTTTTATTCTGCCTGCCGAGAAATTGTATTTCACATCAAGTTTTATATTTAAATTTCTTTTACCCAGTGGTATTTTAGGTGTTATCCCTATGTGTAAGGCCCAACTCTATCAGTTTTAGCCTTGAATAGCATGGGACATGGCTAGAACTTCTCCTCCAAAAACATTCAGAGGTATTGCCCAGGTTAGGCTGCTTACAACAGACAAGGCTACCCTCCTGTGGGTACCCAGCAGGTTACCAGAACAAAACATGCACCAATGGAAGGTGCGCCAGACCAATTTGATAAGTCCAATTTAACTTATTGGTTTACATAACATTTCGGAGGCCAGAACCAGCTCCTCCTTCATCAGGGCTACAACACAACAATATAATATAATCTAAAAAACACATTTGTTGTTTTTATTGTAAATGGGTATATTAATGTGGACTTATTTGTCGTTTGGTTCTTCCTCTGGTGCATATATTCTGCATGGATAGAACTTCTGTCAGGTATTTATTGTGGTCTTTGACTTCAAAAAGGGGATTTCTGACCACACCATGTCACAAGAGTAAGTAGCGATGTTAATGAATGTCACACATATAGGAACCATTTAACATATTTTTCAGAAATTCTGCAAAGCCCAAAAATGCATTTTAATAATTATGACATAAACATGTGTAGCACCCTACAAGGTAGGTGCTAGGTAAAGTGTAGTAGGCCTTGTCTGCTTATTAGCAGGGCCAAGATTTTCAGCTAGGTTGTCATGGTTCCCAGGTGTGGCTGTTGAGACTGGGGTGTCTCCCCACTGTGCTCAATGTCGGCTCTCATTGGGCAGTGGAGGAAACCCGGCCAATGGCACACCCAGGCTTGTATCTACCCCAGAAAGGCAGATTCTGCCGCACAGCATTCTAGGAGTGGGTATAAGTTTGAGGGGAGCACATGACATAATATAATGTTCGAGGGGTCGAGTTTCAGGAAAGCATTCCCAGTCGTGAGTACTGCAAACTGCCCCTGGGGGGTCTGCCTAGTAAGAGGGGACCACTCCGGAGAAGGTCAAAGGGATCCGAGAGCTCGCTTGCCAGTGCAGGAAGAGTAAAAGGGGGTTCCAGTTTTGACCCTGAAGAGTAAAGGGGGTGCCAGTGGTTGGGCCCTGAAATATTCAGTGTACAGTGGAAGTGTACAGCGTTCAATGTACAGTGTTGAGAGTTGCAACAGCAGCAGTGTTATTATAGACTACCTCAGTCAGGAAGGACTAGAGGGAGCAGTGTCAAAGACTTTTGAGCTAACCAGAGTGTCAGAAGTCAGTCTTCAGTACAGTGCAAGCAAGTCAGTGATTTCAAGTGCCAGCAAGCGTTGGTCGGCATCCAGCCGGCGTCAAGTCAGTGCTAAAAGGCATTTTTCTCTTAAGTGTCCCAAATTGTACCTAGTTGAACCAGAGGAGTATCCCACTCATTCCCTTCTCCCATCCCCATACAAAATAAACAAAACAAACTAAAGATGCCAGACTATTCTTTGACTCAGATCTCATACTTGGGCAATCAGCTTAAATGTGCTGTTGGTGTTACTGGTGACCATCCGGTCTATAATCATAAGACAGGCATGCGGGAGCTATCCCATTCTGGGTGGGCATCATATGACGTCCTCCCCAGAACGTGCCTCACGAACGCCCCTTGGGCCGCACTGCGGTGCAATCTGAAAGATATCAGTATACTGTCCCTCTGTCATTACCATGTTATTGCTGTTACCAATCACAGTAGATTGCATGACAATTTTACACAAAGAATGGCTTCTTTTTGTGCCATTCATTGTGTACTTTTGTGTTGATCTCTGTGATTGGTCACAATGTTCACATGCTTTGACAATAGTAAACAATGAATATATAGTCTTCATTCAGAAAACAATAGTTGCTTATAACAGTGAAATTTACTGTTCTAAGCATTTACAGTGTGTAAAAAAAAAAAAAAAATCTTGATCACTTCCCCAGAGTAGTACAGTGTTACTATGATAACACTGTATTGCTCTGGTAGCCTTATTCAAAAAAAAAAAAAAAGAGGAAAAATGTAATAAAAAAGAAAAATAATTGTAATGTCAGTTTCCCTTATCACCGCCACAACAGTTAATTGATGACACTGTACTGCACTGGTGATAGTATGTAAGAAAAAAAAAATTGTGAAAAAAATGTTTTTTAATTTCTTGTGACAATAAAAATTAAAACTTTTAAAAACTCGCCATGCCTCTTACTAAATAACTTGCACTGTCTACTTTCCAAAAAGGGTAATTTGGGGAATATTTCCTGGCATTTTTGGGCCTTAACCACTTTAGGACAGGAGGATTTTCCTGCTTTACGTCCAGGCCACTTTTTGCAACTTGGCACTGTGCGAATTTACCTGACAATTGCGCGGTCGTGCAACGCTGTACCCAAACTAAATTTACGTCCTTTTTTCCCACAAACAGAGCTTTCTTTTGGTGATATTTGATCACCTCTGCGCTTTTCATTTTTTGCGATATTAATAAAAAAAAGCGACAATTTTGAAAAAATAACAATATTTTTCTACTTTGACAGTTAAAAAATATCCAATATATTCAATTTTTGTCATATATTTAGGCCAAAATGTATTTAGCTACATGTCTTTGACAAAAAAATTCTAAATGAGCGTACTTTTAACTGCTTTAAGACCGGAAGATTTGACCCCATTCCTGAGCAGGCCATATTTTGCGATTCCGCACTGCATTACTTTAACGGACAATTGCGTGGTCGTGCGAAGCTGTACACAAATTATTTATGTCATTTTTTCCCCACAAATAGAGCTTTCTTTTGGTGGTATTTGATCACCTGTGCAATTTTTACTTTTTGCGCTATAAACAAAAAAAGAGCGACTATTTTGAAAAAATAATATTTTTCACATTTTTTTATATGAAATTCCCCCACAAAAAAATTAAAAAATCTAAATTTTTTAACATTTTAGGCCAATTTGTTTTTTGCTACATATGTTTGATAAAAAAAAATCACAATAAGCGTATTTTGATTGGTTTGTTCAAAAGTTATCTCAGCTACTAACTACGGGAAAGATTTATGTCATTTATGTCATTTTTATTGTTTTTTTTTTTTTTTAACGAGTAATGGCGGCGATCTGTGATTTGTTTTTTGCGGGACTGCGACATTGCGGCGGACAGATCGGACCCTTGACTGACATTTTTGACACTTTTGGGGGGACCAGTGACATTGATTACTACAGTAATCAGTGCTATAAATATGCATTGTTACTGTAATAATGACACTGGCGGGGAATAACTTTATTGGTGATCAAGGGGTTAAATATATGCCTGATGCTTACTGACCTGTGTGGGGGGAGGGGACTGTGTGACACAGGCACAGATCGCAGGTTCAGCTATGCTGAATCCTGTAATCTGTCCCTGCCTGTCACATAGCAGATCCGCCCGCTTTGTTTACACAAGCGGGAGGATTTCCTCACTCGATCCCCGACGATCAGGGAAGAGCGGCAGTGATCGAGCCACTTTGCCGCAGTACGCTCCATGTGAGCGGTTGACAAGTGGTTAAAGTGTCACTAAACTCACATTTTAAAAAACTATCAATAAATGGTGTTCTTTCTCACTCAGTCACTAGGAGATTTGTTTTCTGTGTTTTGCAGAAAACCTGGTTCATCCTGCTGTTCTCTAGCTCCACCTTCTGTTCATGTCCCCAATTCAGCAAGAGATTTTTCGGCTGTATTGGCAACTCTGCACATGCTCCATTTTCAGCGAGTTTCTATGCTGAGCATTTTCTCCCTATCACATCTGAGCAGCCCATGTGACTATAGAGTGTGGGCGTATACACAATGGTAATGACAGCCCACTCCTTCCCTCCTCCTCCATGTCCACTAACCATCTAAACACAATGAGGGCAGGATATTGCATGTAGATTGATGGAAGCTTCACCTTCCTCTTAAGACATAGGCTGGAGGGGCATGACACAGCCTGTGATTGGCAGAAATGAGCCCACAGCATGTTATTTCCACAAAATAATGAAGGTTTTATTTCAAATAAATATTTTTATGCCAATTAAAAACAGTTTATTGATATTATTTATTTTACTCTGTATTCCAAAGGCTGTTTTTTTATATTTTGAACATGTTACCAGCAGCAGAGGACTAGAAGCTCCTCCTGCTTATGTTTCCTTGCGGACAGGCTGGGAAAGATCTGAGTCATCTGACAGCTGTATATCGATTAGAAAAAAAGGTAAAATAATTACAGTGCCATCATCCACATACAGAAATAGAAGTAACAATGAAAATAAACAGTGTGTGTTTAGTATCATTCAAGAAATTAGATCGACCATCAGTACATCAGGATTGATCGATTTTTTAGATATATATATATTAATATCTACATCATAGTTTCTGGACTCTATAACTTACCTACAAACTAAATAGTTCACAATGATTTGGGTTATTTTCAACAAAGAAATGTAGCAGTATACATTTTGGCCTACATTTATGAAGAAAGAATTTTTAATTGCTAAATTTTGTAACAGAAGCGAAGAACACATTTTTTTTTGTTTATTTAGCAAAATAAAAAAAAAACAGTGGGGATTAAATACTACCAAAATAAATCTCTATTTGCGTGAAAGAAAAATATTTCATTTGGGTACAGTGTTGCCTGACCACACAATTGTCATTCAAAGTGTGACAGCACTGAAAGCTGAAAATTGGCCTGAGCAGGAAGTGGGTGAAAGTGCCTGGTATTGAAGTGGTTAAGGAAGTATTAATCCCAAACCCATTCTGGATGAATGAGCACAGGGGGCACAGCAGACAGCAGCATTGTCAGTCTGGGTAGAGGGGATTATTAAGGGCACTGTTGATATAGCTTTCCTAAGAAGCACCTCTGGGGCTTGGGCTACTTTACCAGTGCCTACTGGAAATCAAGAAGTGCAAGGATAAAAAGATACATTTAAAAAAAATTGTTTAATACAAAGAATACCTACAGTCCTGGTACTTCCCAACTGTTTAGGCAGCTGCTGGATGGCAAAAATTCAGATAATTTATGCTTTGGTGGGAAACTGACAGATCATTTATTTATTAACCGCTTGCCGACCATATAACCTAGATATACAGTGGCAAGGCGGCTCGTCTGCTCCAGATCACATACATAGTACGTGATCTGACACTTCCAGGTAGGGGGTGCTTGCGGGTCGCTGGGGACCATGCCGTGCTGTGGTTAAACACAGCAGATGTCGATCCCTGGGTGCCGGCCATTGGATTACCGCTGGCATCTGGCAATCATCATGAATTTACACAGGAATAGGCTCTCCCTATCAGCAGGAAAGTAATAGGTTTTCTTTCCCCACAAAGCAGAGAATAAAATAGATTAAATCCCCTAATAAAAGGACCTCACACAGTACACCAAAACACTGGCTAGGCACACATTTAACCCTTTTATTGCCCTAGATTATTATTATTATTATTATACAGGATTTATATAGCGCCAACAATAGATGTTTAACACCTTCTCAGACAGTGTCATTAGTACAGTGACTGTGTATATTTTTAGCACTGATCACTGTACTAGTGTCACTGGTTCCCAAAAAGTGTCAAAAGTTAATGTCCGAATGTCCGCCACAACATTGCAGTCCCTCTGTAAGTCGCTGATCGCCGCCATTACTGGTAAAAAAAAAAAAAAATTAATAAAAATTACAGTATATTTTCCATAGTTTGTATACAGTATAACTTTTGCGCAAACCAATCAACACATAATGGGGTTTTTTTTACCAAAAATATGTAGCAGAATACATATTGGCCTAAATACAGTGGGAACGGAAAGTATTCAGACCCCCTTAAATTTTTCACTCTTTGTTATATTGCAGCCATTTGCTAAAATCATTTAAGTTCATTCTTATTCCTCATGAATGTACACATAGCACCCCATACTGACAGAAAAACACAGAATTGTTGACATTGTTGCAGATTTATTAAAAAAGAAAAACTGAAATATCACATGGTCCTAAGTATTCAGACCCTTTGCTGTGACACTCATATATTTAACTCAGGTGCTTTCCATTTCTTCTGATCATCCTTGAGATGGTTCTACACATTCATTTGAGTCCAGCTGTGTTTGATTATACTGATTGGACTTGATTAGGAAAGCCACACACCTGTCTATATAAGACCTTCCAGATCACAATGCATGTCAGAGCAAATGAGAATCATGAGGTCAAAGGAACTGCCTGAAGAGCTCAGAGACAGAATTGTGGCAAGGCACAGATCTGGCCAAGGTTACAAAAAGATTTCTGCTGCACTTAAGGTTCCTAAGAGCACAGTGGCCTCCATAATCCTCAAATGGAAGACGTTTGGGATGACCAGAACCCTTCCTAGAGCTGGCCGTCCGGCCAAACTGAGCTATCGGGGGAGAAGAGCCTTGGTGAGAGAGGTAAAGAAGAACCCAAAGATCACTGTGGCTGAGCTCCAGAGATGGAGTCAGGAGATGGGAGAAAGTTGTAGAAAGTCAACCATCACTGCAGCCCTCCACCAGTCGGGGCTTTATGGCAGAGTGGCCAGACGGAAGCCTCTCCTCAGTGTAAGACACATGAAAGCCCGCATGGAGTTTGCTAAAAAACACCTGAAGGACTCCAAGATGGTGAGAAATAAGATTCTCTGGTCTGATGAGACCAAAATAGAACTTTCTCTATCGCTCATTGACAGACGTAGTCCTCGGTGATACAGCACCTTCGGGTTATGTTGCCTCCACAGGAGCAGGACTAGACAGGAAATTAAAATGCTCTGGCCACACCCTAGGGGCAGTCCCAGAGGGTATATCCTCTCTCTCTCTGCCTCAGCAAATCAGTTATTTTCTGTCTAGTTAGGAGTAAGGACCTAGATACCTTGCTGGGATCTTCGGTCCTGGCAAGATTTTTTTTTTTTTTCTTAAAAAGATTTTTTAGACAGCTTTTTTTCTCCAGTGTTCCTGTGAGATCTTCAAGCAAGAAAGCTGAACTGGGCGACGGGCTGGATGTTGAGATCCGGTGGTCACCCCAGTTCAGCCTACGAGCGCGTGCAGGCCATAGCTCCGCGCTGGGTCGGCCGCGACAAAGTCCCATTAAGGGACTGACCCCGCGAGTTAAACGTCTCGCTGAAACGCCAAAGACCATGAGTCACGGCGTCCGTATTGGTCGACAGCCCTCCCGCCCCGGTGGAGAGGGGTACTGTCAGGAGTTGGTGCCCGCCTGGTTCCGGTATGGTGAGTAGTATGTTCCCCCTTTTCCCCCTGACGGGTCTTGTGGTGAACGCGGGCCCCTCTCTGTATGGTAAGATAGAGTCCCCCTCTATCCTATAACATGGCACAGATCCCCCTACTTTGAGTGTGATTTTATGTGCAAAAAGCCAGGAGGCTTGGTTTGGGAGCTAACAATCTAATTGTATACATGTTTAAAAGATTGTAATCAGTGGCAGTCTGGGAATCTTACTGTGATAAGAATAAGGTACCTACCAGTCAGAAGCCACGGACATGTAGACTGCCTTCCTAGTCAAATCTCCAGCTATAGCAGGCCTTCCGAAGGCCATGAGGTCCGCCAGGGCCGGTACCGCCAACCACGCCAAAAAATCCCCATGCAGAGATAGTGTTGTGTGCCCTGCAGCACACCACTATTCGGTACAGGCCGCCGCCATTTTTTTTTGCTGGATTGCACGAGCCGCCATTTTGGCGTAGCCTCGTGTCTCCAGCATGGGGGCGGCCATGTTTGAGGTGATCCAAACACCTCGTGGAGCTAGGGGAGGCGCCGGAAGGTGTGCAGAGGGGCGGAGCCGCCTCCTTTCTTCCTGGGCAGCCAGCCAAAAGACTTCCTGTTTGTCAAGACAGCGCTGTAACCTGTTGCAGTTAAACTCTGAGCATCAAGTGGTGAGCCTGGGGGTCTATCTCTCTCTCTCTCAATCGATAGGGATCCCTAGCAGGTAACACTAAGGGGCTTTTGTGGCGCTGGGGGTCTGTGAAAAAAAAAAAAAAAAAAGTTTTTTATTTTTGAATTATATTATCCGGGAAGTTACTGGAATAATCATGGACCCTGCCACACAAATTCCCCCACCTGTTTCCCTCGAGGGGGCCACGGGACCCGCCGGTGCACAGAGTGTAGAGGCATTTACAGCAATTTTGGAGTCTATGGTGGCTCGGGTGGAGGCGGCCTGTCAGGGACGAGGGTCAGAGAAGCGACCCCCGCCTACCCCTATATTATCTGACACCTCTGACTCAGATTCAGAGATGGTCACTGCAGTTGCAGGTCCCTCTGCAAGGGCTGTTACCTCAGGTAAAGCTCCCTCAGACAGTGAGGAGGACGTTTCTTCTCCCGCTATAATTCAGGAAGAAGCATTGGTGGACGCACTAGTTGTGGCAGTGCAGGAAACCTTAAAACTTGAGGTTTTACCGGCAGAAGCAACTGATACAGAGATTCCTTTTGGTACTAACAAGCCCAGCAAAACGGTGAAGGTTTTTCCTGTACCCAAGTGTTTTGGTAATAAGATTAAAGGAGAATGGGAGCATTCTAAACGTACTTTTACTATTTCCAAGCGTATTGCTAGACGCTATCCGTTTGAGGAATCCATCATTAAGAAATGGACGGTACCACCAGTGGTGGATCCACCTATTTCCAGGCTGAATAAAGCCACGGTTATCCCAGTGGAGGACACTTCGTCCTTTAAGGATCCGGTGGATCGAAAGATGGAAGCAGAGTCCCGCACCATCTTCTCTCTGATAGGGTCAGCATTTAGACCAGTAATTGTTATTGGTCTAGTTTCCCAGACACTTACGGAATGGGCGAGATTGGTACGCCAAGACCTTAGGGGAAGAGATATTCCCCAGGAAACATCTGATTTGATGGAACAGATTATACAAGGGCTACAGTTTATCTGTGACGCAGCTTTGGACACTACTCCCCTATTAGGGCATGCATCTATGTCAGCGGTAATCCTCAGACGTGTGCTGTGGTTAAAATGCTGGTCAGCTGACCTAGGTTCCAAAAAGACCTTGACGAATCTCCCCTTTCAGGGGAATCGTCTATTTGGGGCCACCCTAGATGAAATCATTAAGGATGCCACTGGGGGCAAGAGCACTTTTTTGCCACAGGCTGCTAAAACTAAGGGACCTCGCAACAAGCGAGGACCTTTCTTTACCGCCCATAAAGGGTTCGCACGCCCGGCTGGAACAAGCGGGAAAGGCAAGACTCCTCCAGGAGGGTTCAAGAAAGGCTGGTCGGACAAACAGAGGACCAACTCAGCCAAACCCGAAGCAAAGGAGTACACAGCCTGAAGGTGCGCCCCCACCCGGTTTGAGGGTGGGGGGACGTTTTCACCGGTATTCAGGACATTAGATCGAGCATCAACTACTACTACCGGTGCGATTCTTCCCTTCCAACATTTAAGTACTACAGGGAGCGGTAGTCACCGTTCCCTGAATAGATCTTTTCCTTTACCTTTTCCTAAGATTAATTTCTATTCCCCACAGGAATCGGATCTGGTTGACCAGACAGGCCAAGAAGCCTCTAGCCGGGTGACTTCGGTCCCTGAGGTTCAACCAGAAAAGATCACCCTTCCTGATAGCAATCAGGTATCTGATAAATGTGTGGGAACAGAAAACGACCAGACTTTCTCGGATGGTCGGGGCCAGATAGCTCTAGGGACGCCTGGTTCAGATCCAGTCAGCACCAGTGGTCCTAGAAATTCTAGGCTGGCCTCGTCAAGCCGGTCTGGCCGACTTGGACAGGCTAGTCGCAGACGTTCCGTGGGAACTTCGTCTCAGGGAGTGTCTGTGGTCTCAAGGACCAGTTTACCATTGTGCTTTACAGTCGCTGGTTTTAATGGCCTGGCCATTGAGACCCAAGTACTGAAGGACAGAGGTTTGTCAGCTTCAGTCATTCCTACCCTTATTAAAGCAAGGAAAGCGACTTCCAGCAAGGTCTATTATCACACATGGAAGACTTATATTGCGTGATGCGAATCTTTAGGATTTCCTCCACGTACCTATTCGGTGACTCGAATATTGGCTTTTTTGCAACAAGGGGTTGAGCAGAAGCTAGCCTTGAGCACCATCAAGGGTCAAGTTTCAGCATTAGCAATCTTCTTTCAGAAACCTTTAGCTACCAAGTCCTTGGTGCGGAATTTCATCCAGGGGGTGCGGCACCTGGCTCCACCAGTCCGCGCGCCCTTACCGCCCTGGGATCTTAATTTAGTTTTGTCGGTTCTACAGAAACCTCCCTTTAAAAACATCAGGGAGATTCCCTTGTTTACTTTATCCCAGAAGGTGGCCTTCCTGGTGGCTATCACTTCTGCTCGCAGGGTGTCAGAACTGGCTGCATTATCATGCCAGTCCCCATACCTAGTGATTCATAGGGATAAGGTAGTACTTCATCCTAAGCCATCCTTTCTTCCTAAGGTGGTTTCAGATTTTCATCTGAATGAAGATATTGTACTACCTTCCTTGTGTCCTCAGCCCAAGCATCATCGGGAACATGCGTTGCATTCCTTGGATGTGGTTCGGGCAATCAGAGTATACCTGAAAGCTACGGAATCATTCCGTAAGACGGATTCACTTTTTGTGATCACGGATGGCCCCAGAAAGGGTTTGCCTGCATCTGCCGCGACCATTGCCAAATGGATTAGACAGACGGTGGTACAGGCTTATTCTATTAAGGGTCAGAGTCCTCCGTTCCCTGTTAGGGCGCACTCCACTCGAGCGCTCAGTACTTCCTGGGCCTTTCGCCATCAGGCGTCAGTGGTCCAGGTATGTAAGGCGGCCACCTGGTCGTCGGTACATACCTTTACAAAATTCTATAAAATTGATGTGACGGCATCGGCGGATGCCTCATTTGGCCGCAAGGTTTTGCAGGCCGCAATTTGAGGAGACCGGTGGTCTACCTCGAGAGTTTTTTTCTGTTTGAAAAATTTCTTTTTTGTTGAGTCTCATCATTAAGGATGAGCATTGTAAACTTCTAGTTGGCACCGGTTGGGCCTTCTAGATTGGGATTTGATTTTCATTTTCCCACCCCTCATTTGTGATACTGCTCTGGGACGTCCCGAAGGTGCTGTATCACCGAGGACTACGTCTGTCAATGAGCGATAGAGAAAAATGGATTTTTGTAAAATCTTACCGTAAAATCCTTTTCTCTTAGCTCATTGACAGACGTAGTCCCCGCCCCTCTGTTTTGGAGTTGGGTTGGGTTAAAATCTCTAAAGACTGCTTTTTGACATAACTGATTTGCTGAGGCAGAGAGAGAGAGGATATACCCTCTGGGACTGCCCCTAGGGTGTGGCCAGAGCATTTTAATTCCCTGTCTAGTCCTGCTTCTGTGGAGGCAACATAACCCGAAGGTGCTGTATCACCGAGGACTACGTCTGTCAATGAGCTAAGAGAAAAGGATTTTACGGTAAGATTTTACAAAAATCAATTTTTTTGGCCTTAATTCTAAGCGGTATGTGTGGAGAAAACCAGGCACTGCTCATCACCTGTCCAATACAGTCCCAACAGTGAAGCATGGTGGTGGCAGCATCATGCTGTGGGGGTGTTTTTCAGCTGCAGGGACAGGACGACTGGTTGCAATCGAGGGAAAGATGAATGCGGCCAAGTACAGGGATATCCTGGACAAAAAACTTCTCCAGAGTGCTCTGGACCTCAGACTGGGCCGAAGGTTTACCTTCCAACAAGACAATGACCCTAAGCACACAGCTAAAATAACAAAGGAGTGGCTTCACAACAACTCCGTGACTGTTCTTGAATGGCCCAGCCAGAGCCCTGACTTAAACCCAATTGAGCATCTCTGGAGAGACCTAAAAATGGCTGTCCACCAACGTTTACCATCCAACCTGACAGAACTGGAGAGGATCTGCAAGGAGGAATGGCAGAGGATCCCCAAATCCAGGTGTGAAAGACTTGTTGCATCTTTCCCAAAAAGACTCCTGGCTGTATTAGATCAAAAGGGGGCTTCTACTAAATACTGAGCAAAGGGTCTGAATACTTAGGACCATGTGATATTTCAGTTTTTCTTTTCTAATAAATCTGCAACAATGTCAACAATTCTGTGTTTTTCTGTCAGTATGGGGTGCTATGTGTACATTCATGAGGAAGAAGAATGAACTTAAATGATTTTAGCAAATGGCTGCAATATAACAAAGAGTGAAACATTTAAGGGGGTCTGAATACTTTCCGTACCCACTGTATATGAAGAAATTAGATTTTTCTCTTTCGTTCACTGACAGACACAGCTCCAGAATCTTCTTAACCATTGGGTTATGCTGCCCCCTACAAGAGTAGGACACTAGGCAGGAAAAAGCTTTACCCCGCCTATGGGCAGTCCCAGGGGATAAACTCCCACACTCTGCTCTAGGCATTCATTTTTTTTTCTGCCTAGCATATGGTCAGCTTGGCACCTCCCTTGAACCGGGTGGCGCCGTGGGGGTGCTTCATTTTTAGTGACAGTCTTGCCTCCATTATTGTGTGAGTGGGGGTACCCTGCCTGCGCGTCCGCGTCACGGCAGGGGGCCCACCTTTAAGGGGGGCTATATTCTATTATGTCCCCTATGGTGGGTTCTTAAGGCAACCCCCTTGTCTTTTGCTGGGTCTCATAGGTGGTCCATTTGTGGACCCTTGGCCGGTGTCCCGTTGTGGGATCGCAGCCGGCGGTCTCCCCTGATTGTTATATTTCGGGGCGAGGTTAGTATGTAGTGACCCTACTGGGTCTGCGTCCACGCACTTCAAGTGCCCTGTTAGTGAGCATGATTCCTCTTCTACTGCAGCCACACATGGAACGGTGCTGGTGGATGCACTGATTGTATCGTGCAGGCAGCTTTAAAAATGGAGGATGCTGCTGCTGTGTCGGAGGAGCTGGTGCCCTTTGGTACCCACAGCTCCCCAAAAGCAGCAAGGGTATTCCCTTTTCCCGCCTATTTTGACAAAATTGTCACGAGTCAGTGACCTAAACACAATAGATCGGTGCCTAATCATTTCGCTAGACAGTATCCCTTTGAAGAGTCCCTGTTAAAAAAGTTGACAGTCCCACCTGTAGTGGATTCTCAGGTTGCATGCTAAATAAATCCACTGTGATCCGGTGGAGGAGTCCCTGGCTTTTAAAAACCCCTTTGACATGAGAGCCAAGACTTAGGCCAGTATTCACCATAGCATTTGTGTCCCAGACTTTAACGGAGTGGGTAAGCTTTTGCCACAGGACCTGGAGGGGGAACAGCTTCCCCCTGCCCTTGTGGAGCTAATGGACCAGTTGGTCCAGGGGTTGCAATTTGTCTGTGATGCCCCTCTGGATGCGCCTCCCTTAGTTTCTAGGCTGTCCGTGACAGCAGTGGTCCTTCGGTGCATGGTATGGATCCTATCATTAAAGGCCTTACAAGGGGAAAGAGTAATCTTCTTCCACAGGCTGCCAGGGGCAAGGAGTCTCGTCACAGACCTAGGCCCTTTTTTTCTTGGCTCGTATGCAGCCTTTTCGTCTCTCAGGATCTCAAGACAGAAGATCTAAGTCTGTCAGGACCTCCTCCAGAGGTTCCAAGGGGACCTGGTCTGGCAAGCTGAGAGTGGGTTCTTCCAGACCTGCAGACAACCCCTCTTCTGCCTCAAGGGGCGCCCTCACCCTGTGTCTAAGGTGGGGAGACGTCTTTGCTTCTTTCCGGACCCATGGACCTCCCTGATTCAAGACAGGGGGATCTATGAGCTGATTCGGTCCAGCTTCAAGATCGAGTTTTTGTCTTCTCTTCCACTGAGGTTCTTTCCTTCCAACCTGCGTTTGTCCCCAGACCGCCTACTCTTCAGGGCGGTGCAAGACTTCTACTACAATGGGTGATTGTTCCGGTTCCAAAATCGGAAAGTTTTCAAGGTTTCTAGTCAAACCTGTTTACAGTTCCCAGGAAGGAAAGGAAGGTACGTCCTATCCTGGACCTCAGGGCTTTGAACCACTTTGTATAGAGTCTGTTCATGCAGTAGTGGCATCAAAGGACGCTTACCTTCATATTCTAATATATGTCTGTCTTCAGCATTTGCTCCACTTTGCCGTAGGCGAGGAGCATCATCAGTTCATGGCATTACCCTTTGGTCTCGCCTCAGCTCCTCAGGTATTCACAAAAGTGTTGGCATTGTAGCAGCAGCGCAAGATTGCGGTACTGGGTACCTGGGCGCTCTTTTTCTGCGTGCAGAGTCTCCGACTGCTCTGAAGGACAACCTGGAAATTACTGTACTGCAGGAGTTTGGTTAGAAAATGAACTTCCAAAAATCTGCTCTGGTTCCGTCCACCAAGTTGGACTATCTTGGTCTGACTCTGGGCTTGGCTTCAGCCAGGGAGTTTCTTCCAGGGGAATAAAACTCCAAAAGCTGAGATTTGGCTCCTGTTGTCCAGCAGTTGGTCATCTTTCAGGACTTGCATGCGGGTGCTGTGCCTGATTGTGTCTACCTTTGAGGAGGTTCCATTTGCACAGTTCCACTCAAGACCTCTGCAAAAAGAGATTCTTGCCAAGTGGGACAAGAATCCACAGTCTCTAGACAATCTGATCCTGTTGAGCCGGGGTACGAGAGGGTCCCTGATATGGTGGCTTCGATCTCTGACGCATCGACAGGGCAAATCCTTCCTTCCCCTGTACTGGACAGTGGTCTCCAGGGCTGCCAGCCTGTCCGGGTGGGGAGGCGTTTTGGGCACGGATGTGTTCAAGGGGTCTGGAGGAGTCAAGACTAGCGATCAATTTACTGGAACTTCGGGCGATAAGATTTGTGTAGCTCATTGGATAAATCGCATTTAGGAGTGTCTGGTAAGGATTCAATGGGACAAGGGGGCAAAAAAGTGTCCTGGCGGCTCGAGAGGTAGCCGGCATTCTAAGGTTCAGCTGTGTCTCCGGTGGGGAACTTCCGAGGTGGACCTGTTGGCCTCTCATCTCAACAGGAAGGTACATAGAATTGAGGCAAGGTCTCCGGATCCTCTGGCCGACGCCACAGATGCACCGGGGGCTCCTTGGGGCCAGCATCATCTGATATACGCCTTTCAGCCTCTCAATCTTCTGCCGAGTTTTCTGCGAGGGATCGAGGCAGAAGGAATCCGGTTATCCTAGTGGCTCCAGACTGGCCTCGATCTGGTTCGGCCGATGCCCCTTGGAGACTTCCTCTCAGAGAGGATCTATTGGCCCGAGGGCCAATCTTCCATCCTGCCTGCTTGGCTGTTGAAATCTAGGTGCTGAAGGATAGGGCATTGTCTGTATCAGTGTTTCCCAGGCTGTTAAAGGCTAGAAAATCTACCTCTAGGAAGATTTACTATCGTGCCTGGAAGATGTACATTGCGTGGTGTGAGTCTCTTGGGTGTCATCCCTGTTCCCTTTCGGTGGCTCAGATTTTGGCATTCCTCCAACGAGGTGTTGAGCAGCACCTGGCCTTGGGTACCGTCAAGGGCCAGGTTTTCTTCCTTGGCGGTCTTTTTTTACTGTTATTTGGCTACGCATTCTTTGGTTCACACCTTTATTTAGGGGGTTCTCCATTTAGCTCTCCCAGTACGGTCTCCGTTGCCTCCGTGGGATCCCATTTTGGTACTGTCGGTTCTCCAGTAGCCGCTTTTCAAAAATATTTGCAAGCTTCCTCTGCTTACATTGTCCCAGAAGGTAGCCTTCTTGGTGGCTATTACTTCTGCACACAGGGTGTCGAAGCTGGCGGTACTGTCTTGTCGCTCACCTTACCTGGTGACTCACAGAGATAAGGTGGTGCTTCGCCCATGTCAGTCTTTCCTTCTTAAGGTTTTTTCTGGTTTCCATCTGAATGACGACATTGTGTTGCCTTCCCTGTGACCATTTCCAGATGGACAAGACAGACGGTGGCCTATTCCATCAAGGGTCCGGTTCCTCCTGTTTCCTGTTAAGGAGCTTTCTATGTGGGCGCTTAGTACCTCTTGGGCTTTCTGCCATCAGGTGTCAGTGATACAGGTTTGCAAGGCGGCCACCTGGTCATCTGTGCATACTTTCACAAAATTTTATAAAGTGAATGTACTGAATTCTCTGCAAATGCTGCTTTTGGCCGCAAGGTTTTGCTGGTTCTGGTGCTCTTCAAAAATGAAATTAGTCATAAATGAGTCCTTATCAGACTGGAACGAATTACATGGAGTCCAGGAGAAATGGGACTACTTAAAAGGTGCATTATTGAAGGCAACAGAAAATTGCATTAGACTTGTCAGTAAAAGCAAAAAAAGGAAGTGACCACTGTGGTACTCAGCAGAAGTGGCCCAAATCATTAAAAATAAAAAGCTAGCATTTTGTAATTATAAAAAAACCCAGAGCAATGAAGATAAGGAAATCTACAAGATTAGGCAGAAAGAGGCCAAGCAAGTTATAAGAACTTCTAAAGCGCAGGCAGAAGAAAAACTAGCTCAGTCTATGAAAAAGGGGGATAAGACATTCTTCAGATATATAAATGAAAAAAGGAAATTAAAACAAGGAATAACTAAATTAAAAACAAAGGACGGAAGGTATGTAGAAGAGAATAAAGGGCTAGCCGACTGCCTTAATGAATACTTCTGTTCAGTTTTTACAGAAGAAAAAGGAGAAGGACCTCCACTTGAAAGGATGACTAATGAATCGTTTGATGCATGTGTCTTTACAGAGGAAGACGTTCTAAGATTGCTGTCTAAAGTGAAGACAAATAAGTCACAGGGTCCTGATGAGATACACCCAAGATTATTAAAAGAGCTTAACAGATCTATTTAACCAATCATTAGTAACAGGAGTCGTCCCGGAAGATTGGAAATTGGCAAATGTCGTGCCCATTCACAAGAAAGGTAGTAGGGAGGAATCGAGCAACTATAGACCAGTGAGTCTGACATCAATAGTAGGCAAATTAATGGAAACCCTATTAAAGGATAGGATTGTGGAACATCTTAAATCCCATGGATTGCAAGATGAAAAACAACATGGGTTTACTTCAGGGAGATCATGTCAAACAAATCTTATAGATTTTTTTGACTGGGTGACTAAAATAATAGACGGTGGAGGTGCAGTAGACATTGCATATCTAGATTTTAGTAAGGCTTTTGACACTGTCCCACATAGAAGACTTATCAATAAACTGCAGTCATTGAGCATGGACTCCCATATTGTTGAGTGGATTAGGCAGTGGCTGAGTGACAGACAACAGAGGGTTGTAGTCAATGGAGAACATTCAGAACAAGGTCATGTTACCAGTGGGGTACCTCAGGGATCTGTACTGGGACCAATTTTGTTTAATATCTTCATAAGTGATATTGCAAAAGGCCTCGATGGTAAGGTTTGTCTTTTTGCTGATGACACAAAGATATGTAACAGGGTTGATGTTCCTGGAGGGAAACGCCAAATGGAAAAGGATTTAGGAAAACTAGAAGAATGGTCAGAACTCTGGCAACTGAAATTTAATGTGGATAAGTGCAAGATAATGCACCTGGGGCGTAAAAACCCAAGGGCAGAATATAGAATATTTGACACAGTCCTGACCTCAGTATCTGAGGAAAGGGATTTAGGAGTAATTATTTCAGAAGACTTAAAGGTGGGAAGACAATGTAATAGAGCAGCACGAAATGCCAGCAGAATGCTTGGATGTATAGGGAGAGGTATAAGCAGTAGAAAGAGAGAAGTGCTTATGCCGCTGTACAGAACACTGGTGAGACCTCACTTGGAGTATTGTGCGCAGTACTTGAGGCCATATCTCCAGAAGGATATAGATACTCTAGAGAGAGTTCAGAGAAGAGCTACTAAACTAGTACATGGATTGCAGGAAAAAACTTACCAGGAAAGGTTAAAGGACCTTAACATGTATAGCTTGGAAGAAAGAAGAGACAGAGGGGATATGATAGAAACTTTTAAATACATAAAGGGAATCAACTCGGTAAAGGAGGAGAGCATATTTAAAAGAAGAAAAACTACCACAAGAGGACACAGTTTTAAATTAGAGGGGCAAAGGTTTAAAAGTAATATGAGGAAGTATTACTTTATTGAGAGAGTAGTGGATGCATGGAATAACCTTCCTGCAGAAGTGGTAGCTGCAAATACAGTGAAGGAGTTTAAGCATGCATGGGATAGGCATAAGGCTATCCTTCATATAAGATAGGGCCAGGGACTATTCATAGGATTCAGATATATTGGGCAGACTAGATGGGCCAAATGGTTCTTATCTGCCGACACATTCTATGTTTCTATGTTTCTTTGAGCGTGTATTGTTTTCAGGTGAGCTCGAGTTGTTACTGGTTGAGCTTCATGTTACCTGGTTGGCTAGGTTTAGCCTTTCGGGAATTTTTTCTGCTGTGTTTTTTCCACCCCTCATGTTTAACATTGCTTTGGGGCGTCCCAAAGGTTAAGAAGATTCTGGAGCTGTGTCCGTCAATGAACCAAAGAGAAAATTGGATTTTTGTCTTTCCATAAAATCCTTTCTCTCTGATGTTCATTTTCGGAAACAGCACCTACCCCTCTATTAAGTTGGGTTATTTTTCTTCTGACACTGCTTGCAACAAAACTGAATGCCTAGAGAAGAGTGTGGGAGTATATCCCCTGGGACTGCCCCATAGGCGTGGTAAAGCTTTTTCCTGTCTAGGGTCCTACTCCTGTAGGGGCAGCATAACCCATAAAATATATATATATTAGGGATGCACCGAAATTTTCGGCCGAAAATGGGCCTTTCCCATTTCGGCTGAAAATGGGTTAAACATGCCGAAATCAATGGCCACCGTGAGGAAGGAGGAGGGCGCAGCGCTGGTTTTAAAAGTCCCGCCTCTGGCCGGCCGCCCGCCTCCCTGTGATGTCCCTACTACTACGATGTTTATGAATGAAGAATGAACTGACCTGACACCGGGCGGGAGGGCGGGCGAGCGGCCGCTAATAGCTATAACTATGTGAGCGCTTCACTTCCCTGTCATGCGGGTATCTCCTCTGACAGGGAAGTGAAGCTCTCACATAGTTATAGCTATTAGCGGCGGCTCGCCCGCCCTCCCGCCCGGTGTGTCAGTTCATTCATGGACAGTGCAACCAGTGTTAATTATCACTGATACTGGTTGCACTAATGCAGCACAAAGGGGTTAATTAACTGCCACTGGTCGGTCACTAATGCATCAGTGACCAGCAGTGGCAATACATTAACGCCCTCATGCTGCATAATACAAATACCATTGGTAATTAAATTAACCTCTTGCCAACCCGTCACAGTACATATACTGTGACAGGGTGGCAGCGACAGGTGTACGTCGCTGCCTGTTTTTGGTGTATGCCCCTCTTCTATCTAATTTAAAATTATTTGGGGGAAAAAGTAATTTTCGGTTTTCGGCCAAGGGCATCCTGCATTTTCGGTTTCGGCCCAGAATCATCATTTAGGTGCATCCCTTATATATATATATATATAACTTTTTTTTTTTTTTTTTGCATAATTGTAACACAATTTTTATAGCACAAAAAAAAAAAAAAAACGCAGTGCTAATCAAATACTATAAAATGAAAGCTCTATTTGTGGGGAAAAAAGGACATAGATTTTATTTGGGTACAGTGTCCCACAACCACCTCAATTGCCAGTTTAAGTAACGCAGTGCCATTTAGCAAAAAATGGCCTGGTCGTGAAGGGGTGTAAATCCTCCGGAGGTCAAGTGGTTAATAATACAGTTGTGTCCAAATTATGTATCTTTATTCCAAATGTTGCCAACCAGGTCAAGGGTGCAGATTACAACAATAAAAATGTTCATAGTGCACTGCAGTCACAGATTTTGTTTACAGCCTCACCTTTGACATGATGTGGTTTGACTAAAAACAGTTAAATAAAACAGTTCTTTACGGAAATCAATACATTTTGTTTATCTGTAGAAGGATAGTAGTCCCACCCTTGCTTACAAGGGGCTATGATGAGTGGAGTCCTTAAATAGTTTCAGGTCAGTGGGCCTCAGTCAAACAAGGGGTTGTTGTTTTTTTTTTTTTTGTACTTTGGAAATCCCAAGAAATATTCTTCTTTCCTATCTGGGAAATTTTACTCCAGAGTGCTTGCTCGCTTTGGAAACTTTCTCTTTAACTGTTTAACTGGGTAAAAGCTTTTAGATGGAAAAAGGGAACTGGCAACCTTTTTAATTTGTAGTTTATAGACAGGGCAAGTGGGTTAAAATTATACGGGTTGGAAGTTTATAAAAACAAGTAATAAAAGCCAAGTTGCTTTACAGTTGGCAAGTTATTGCTCTGAAAGAAAAAAAAAAAATTTATAGTGTTTAGTAGTTACAGCGATCATAAGTTAAAAGCCAATCTTAACACCTGGTTGTGCCAACGCCAATGAAATAGAAAAAAAAGTTATTGCTGGATCATGCCTTCATCTTGTGTTCTAGGGCTGATGGGAGATGAGGCACTAAATTATTCCAATCTCACACTGAGCACAGGTTTAGGAATACTTAGTGCTGGCAGCCGACTGATTGAAAATATTTTCCTTTGAGATCCGGTGTTCCCAATATAGCTGCGCTAATTAGTTCAATAAATGTTAGCTCCTACTCCTTCCATGGTTCACTACATTTTATATGAGACAATTCACTGTAGCATTGTGTTTTTAATGGTAATTTTCTTATTATTTTGATTATTTAGCAAGTTTGTTTTAACCTCCTCTTTAAGGCCCCCTTAGTTACGTTGCAGTATTTTGCAGGTTAACCTTATTGTGTAAAAGTGTTACTAAGCCCACATCAGTAAAATCAGTCTGTATATGGAGTGATGCATGCTTGTTATACTCACTGTGGAACCTAAGGGGGTAATCCCACACATTGTGTAAAAAGGCTGTTTGATCCTGTCTTTTCTGATCCTTCCCTTCTTCTACAGTCCCCAATCCTCCTGATAGTACAGAGCCTTGGGGGCACTCTGCACATGCTCAGTTTGTTGTGTATTACTAGAGGGTTTTTTTTTTTTCGGAGGGGGCATGTGATCAGCACAGGGCCAATCGGCACTGTCCAGACTGAAAGTCAAGGTTCTTCACCCTCATAGAACAGTCAGAGGAGAATAAAAACTCCTACAAGCTTTGACCAGTGATCTGCTGGACACTGATAGAAGACTGCTATACAGTTTATATTTACTAAAATAATTGCATTTCCATATTCTGTGTACTGTTGGAGACCAGATATAGGGAATGCAGTATCCCGGGTTTAGTAACACTTTAAGGAAGCCTGTTCATTTAGAATCAACTGGAATCAATAGAATCCAGACCTGCACCATGTTTTGCATGCAGCCCAGTGCACGTTATTTGTGATGTGGTGCACTGCAATGCAGATGTATTGGCGCCTACTGTACTGTGCATCAGGGTGCCAAAAAAAAAAAAAAAAATGAATGGCACTGCAATACAAAGTGCCATTCGTTAAAGGGTACCTCCACTTTTGTGAGGGAAAAAAATCAGCAAATAAAGAAAAAACAATATATACAATTGCAAAACAAATCATATTGTAAGCGAATGGTATTAAAAATTACCTTTCCTTTTCAATCTGCAGCTGTTGTAATTTCCAGAAAATGCAATGCTGAATGGCTACCTGGAGGTGTTCTGTACACAGAATGTATACTGACCACACCCCAGAAACATAATTTTCTGCTTGTGTGATTGGCTCACCAATTTTCCCAGAAGTCTGCCTAAGATACAAGTCAGATTTCTGGCATCCCCTGCAACAAAAATTTCATTTTTGGTGAGATAGTCCCAATAGGAACATGTCTACAGGGATGCAGGCCCAGCAGCTTTCCTCATTAGAGCCCTGCAGCTGCCACAGCTGATATATAATTGTGAAACCACTCTCATTTGACCAACTCAGCACAGAGGCTGAGAGAAACAAACAATAATTTCTTCAGGATATCAAAAGGTAGGAATTTGAAGCAAAGTTTGTCAAAATCCATGTAATGTACAGAAATCACCCAGAGGGGAATGTTTTTATCTCAACAAAAGTGGAGTTACGCTTTAAAGTGTGTTGCAGTGGCGTGTGATAAGTAAAGCTCACCACCTCAGGCCACACACTTTTTACTGTTTGTAGTGCTAAAAGGCATTGGCCATTATTTTTATATTAAAACTAAAGGCTTGTTCACACCAGCCGTGTGTTATAACATGTTCACCCTGGTGTGTGTTGAGTAGGGTCAGTGAGAGGCAGTGCAATGTTAAAATGTCCCATAATAACACTTTGGGGTTGATTTAGGCCCCTTTCACACTTGCAGACCGTTCAGATCTGCCTGTCAGTTTTTCAGGCGGATCTGAACGGATGCCCCATGCATCTCTATGGGGCATCGGATGTCAGCGGAGACATGTCTGCTGACATCCGATCCGATCCTGTCCATCAAATCCGGACGGATGGAAACCCTATTTTCCATCCCTCTGGTGGATCGGATGTCCGTTCTCATCCGATTCCCCATAGAGGACAGCGGGGACCTGACAGCTCCGTCTCCACACACAGCGTGGAGACAGAGCTGCCATCCACCTGCTCAGCGGAGGCTCGGCGGATCGATCCTCCGCTGAGAAAAACGGAGTCCGCCGACGGACTCCAAGTGTAAAAGGGGCCTTACTAAAACTGGGGAGTGCAATATCTGGTGCAGCTGTGCATGGTAGCCAATCAGCTTCTAACTTCAGCTTGTTCAATTAAAGAGGAGTTCCGGCCCTGAAATCGACATAGTCGATTTTGCCATCCGCTTGCTATAGGTCACCTGAAACAGAAATGGATGATTACGTTTTTTTTTTTTTTTTGCTTACCTTGTAATTGCAGAAAAATATACTCACCTTTCTTCCACTTCCTCCCTCGGCAGCCGCACCGTCACTTTCGCTTTGCAATAATTCCTGGGAGCTGAACGTCATCGCTCCCGGGAATCAATGCGCCTGCACCGGCCCCGACGTCAGTTCCGATTCAGGCGCGTCATACCTTGCTAAACAGCTTCTGGGCATGCCCAGAAGCTGTGCAGGGATGACGCTGCGGCACCGGAAGTGACGGCGGGGCCGGTGCAGTGCGTCGTGGGACCGAAGAAGACGGAAGAGGACGCAGAAAAGGATCACGCTGGCTTCAAGCTACCCACACCTGAGATGGCAGCGCTGGAGAAGAAATTTTAAAAGTGAGTATTTCTTCTTGCAGGTAAGTGCGAACCGGGACAGATCAGAGGCTATCCATTGTGGAATGTACTAGCCCTGACTGTCCCAGGGGTATTTTCATTGAATTTTTTTTTTTTTTGTGCCCGGAACTCCGCTTTAAGATTTGACGCAAAAAATCCTGTAAGCTGATTGTTTTCAATGCAAAGCTGCACCAGATTTTGCACTCTCCAGTTTTAGTAAATCAGCTTCCTTGTTCAACTATAGGCACTGCAGTGCGATGATATGGGGCGAGTTTCAGTGCGTTAAAAAAAAAAAAAGGAAACATACTGTATTTTTATGCAGTGCACACCTCCAAACATAGATCATGTGAACAGGAGACATTGAAAACAAATGTTTCTTACGTGCCCCTGCATTGAGCTTGTGTTGATCCTTGCAGCTCAATAGAAATGGTATGAACTAGTCCTCAGAGTATGTAATTTAGGCTATCAAAAGCTGAATACCAGGCAGATATAGAGCCTAGTACACACTGGGTTGAATGAAAAAAAAGGTCAGCTGGCCACGAAAAATAGAGTCACTCAAGCTATGATCCACGCTAAAACTGAAGCTATCCTGCTGGATAAACTTATACCTTACAACAAGCTCTGGAAACCATGGATTGACAACTGTCTTCTGATAGGCTTTGATGAATCCCTTGTACTAGCTTGACCTGTGGTCACCGATTCCCTACTGGTATTGTCGCTCTGAACCACATCAGTGGCCCGGGACTCCCTCCGGGCACCTTTCCTCCCCCGCATAACCCCCCCCCCCACTGTTTTGCCCTTCCTTTCCCCCCCTCTATCCTTCTTGCCCCTCTTACTCCCTTCTTTTTCTCCCCCCCCCCCCTTATTGCCTTGAGTTGGCCACTACCTAATTTGTTTCCCTATTGTGGCTGGACCACCAACTTTTGCTGCACTACGGCCTCCCTTTTTGCCCTACCCCCAGCCGCCCTTATGCACTGTGTTTATCCTTTGTACTTGTATACCGGGGCGCCCAGCTTGCCCCTTTCCTATTCCTAAACCTGATTGTTATGCTACTACTTGCTATTCATAATGTCATTTTGACGTGTATTCATCTGTTATGCACCACTATTACCTATTGGTATTGTTTTGTACTACATTCCTTCTGCCTTAATAAAAAACGTTTGAACAGAAAAAAAGGTCAGCTCCAGTTGGAGCCATTGTACTAACAATCCGACTTTAATACAGCGCTCTTCCCCCACTGAGCTGTAGTGTTCTGATAGGGGGAAGCTGACATACACATGGGCCGAATGTCGGCTGTTTTTTGTTGTTTTTTTTTTTTAACCGCCTGATGTCTCCCAACATTCTGCCCATGTGTACGGGGCTTAAGACACAAAATGAATGCAACTCTGTAGTCAGCTGTGCTGCAGTGCTCATGTGCAACCAAGAAACATGCAGAAAGAAGGAGAGAGTAGAGTGTTGGAAAAATGATCTCAGCAGTCTGCTGCGTCTCCTTTTACTATCCAGGTACAGACTGAGGACAGTGACATGTCACTTGTCCTGCATATAGGGCTGTGCTATGTGGCAGAGCTTTGTAAACTTTAGTTAATGGCTTATGGGCCTTATATCGCTGTCCTCAGACTCGCATTAAACTCCCTGTTTGCAGCTCCAATTACTTTACCCTGGGTACTGGAACAAGACAAGGATGCCCCCTCTCCCCCCTTTTATTCGCCCTGGCAATTGAGCCACTGACTTGCTCCATTACTTTCAACCCTAATATTAAAGGATATGTTAGAAATAAATATGAATTTAAACTGAGCCTATACACGGATGACGTCATTATGTTTATGACTGACCCCTCAATCTCCCTGCCCAACCTCCTTTCGAACCTTTGCTACCTTTCACAACCTTACCCCTCTAAATGCATAGCCATGCCCATTAATATCCCACAACCCTTATTGAACAACATCAAATACAAATTTGAGTTCTCATGGAGCAACGGCACTTTACAGTACATGGGGATTCGCTTAGCTCCCTCCCTCAAGCTGATGTACATGCATAACTACCCCCTATATTTTTCTAACATTAAAAGAGAAGGAGAAATTCAAGTAGCTTTCTAGACCCTCCCACTTGACTTCTATTTTAGGTGAGCCCAAGTTCTCCCCAGCCTTCAAAACAGGGCTGGAATTTGCTAACTGAATTGTACAAGACCTGGTGACCTTGGTCTTGCTATTACAAGTCTCCTCTTTTTGCTAATTTGGATATCTTCAACAGTATTATGCCCAACCTCATTCCGATTTTTATAAATATCTGCAAATCAGACACTTTTTTCCACCATTCTAGAATGGGATGAGGGACAGGCCAAGTCAACTTTTAAATGTCTATTTGGCGAGAGTTCTAGAGACAAGGGGACTATCTCCATCTTATATAAATACCTAAATGATCATTATTCTATAGCTGAGTCAAAGGCTATGCTGGGCTGGGAGGCGGAGACAGGCCAGGAATTCTTGGCAGAGGATTGGCATGACATGGTTTCCAATATGTATAAATGTACTCGCTCTATTGCCATCAAGGAGACTGCGGTTAAGCTTCATACCCGCTGGTACTACACCCTCATCAGGCTGCACAGAATGTACCCATTAGTGCCTGAAACATGTTTTTGGGGATGTAGTGGCACGGGTACACTCCTGCATACACTCCTGGAGCTGTAGAGCTTTGCAGTCTCTTTGGCAACAGACCTCTATAAAGGTGTTTCAAATTACACGCATCCCTTTAACTCTTGACTCATCAGATGTGCATCTTCTTTGCTGAACTCCAGGGGGTCCCGCCTCCTTGTCAAAAACTAGCACATACCCTATTTAGCGCCATCTAATGGGCTATAGCCCTCAACTGGCGGTCCCATCGGTACCTTGGTTGCAAGAACTTCTCCCTATGGAGTCAGATTGGTGGAGACGGTGCATCATACTCCTATGGACTTCATGCGTATATTTGATTGTAAATGGGAAAGCTGATCAGCCTATTAATCATCAACACTGTATTAGTACGTGTTTTTTTCCATCTGTATTTGCTTGAATAACCCTAGCAAGATAAATCTGGCAATAGTGTCAACTATGTGATATTGTCCTTTATTCTCTATGCATTTTTTTTCTCTTTTCTTTTATCTGTTCAGGTTTTTTATTTATTCTTTTTTTTGTTTTTGTTTCTTTTGATGTTATATAGTGAGATGCTCTCCTGACTAGTGTTGAGCGAACACGGACTGTATTATTCGTGTTCGTACCGAATAATTGGATTTTTTTTACCCGAACACGGACACGGACACTTTACTGTATGTTCGGGTAAAAATCCGTGTTCGGTCGTTTTATTTCCGGGTTTTGCATGCTTTGGCGCTCTTTTCATGGCGGGCTTTCAACAGCCAATCAACAATCGTTTAACTGGTGTGCCTTAAGCCATCCCAGCCATGCCTGCAAATGTCTTAGTAGCTGTGATTGGCCGTCTGAAGCATGTGACCAAGTCTTTATAAGTTCGAGGCAGCCGCCGCAGCAGCGTCATTCTGCTGCTTAGCTAAGGGACAGAGCACACATCAATGTGCTGGCTGCTGATTAGGGAAAGATAGGCAGGAAAAAACCATTTGTGTCCGGATAGAATTGAGGGACAGGTCGGAGTGTTTAGGCAGGGCGAGTTGTAGGCATTTTAGGGATAGAGTCTGCTGAATTATAGGGTCAGTGTCTTCTACAAACTACAATCGATATTGCTGTGTGGGGGGTGGGGTGAATCTGCACTCAATCCTGATCTACGATCTCTTCTCAATCCTGTTAGGGACAGAGTCTGCTGAATTTTAGGGAAACTGTGTTCTACAAACTACAATCGATATTGCTGTGTGGTGTGGGATTGGAGATAGGCAGGTGTCAGTGATCCACATCCATTTTTCTGTGTGTGAGCTGCAGTGAACACAATCTTTTTGGGCTGCAGTGAACACAATCTTTTTGGGCTGCAGTGAACACAATCTTTTTGGGCTGCAGTGAACACAATCTTTTTGGGCTGCAGTGAACACAATCTTTTTGGGGTGCAGTGAACAAAATCTTTTTGGGGTGCAGTGAACACAATCCTTTTTGGTGTGCAGTGAACACAATCTTTGTGGGGTGCAGTGAACAAAATCCTTTGTGGGGTGCAGTGAACACAATCTTTTTGGGGTGCAGTGAACAAAATCCTTTTTGGGGTGCAGTGAACAACATCCTTTTTGGGGTGCAGTGAACACAATCTTTTTGGGGTGCAGTGAACAAAATCCTTTGTGGGGTGCAGTGAACACAATCTTTTTGGGGTGCAGTGAACACAATCTTTTTGGGGTGGAGTGAACAACATCCTTTTTGGGGTGCAGTGAACAAAATCCTTTTTGGGGTGCAGTGAACAAAATCATTTTTGGGGTGCAGTGAACACAATCTTTTTGGGGTGCAGTGAACACAATCTTTGTGGGGTGCAGTGAACACAATCTTTTTGGGGTGGAGTGAACAACATCCTTTTTGGGGTGCAGTGAACAACATCCTTTTTGGGGTGCAGTGAACACAATCTTTTTGGGGTGCAGTGAACACAATCTTTGTGGGGTACAGTGAACAGAATCTTTGTGGGGTGCAGTGAACACAATCTTTGGGGGGTACAGTGAACACAATCTTTTTGGGGTGCAGTGAACACAATCTTTGTGGGGTGCAGTGAACACAATCTTTTTGGGGTGGAGTGAACAAAATCATTTTTGGGGTGCAGTGAACAACATCCTTTTTGGGGTGCAGTGATCAAAATCCTTTTTGGGGTGCAGTGAACACAATCTTTTTGGGGTGCAGTGAACAAAATCCTTTGTGGGGTGCAGTGAACAGAATCTTTGTGGGGTGCAGTGAACACAATCTTTGGGGGGGTACAGTGAACACAATCTTTTTGGGGTGCAGTGAACACAATCTTTGTGGGGTACAGTGAACAGAATCTTTGTGGGGTGCAGTGAACACAATCTTTGGGGGGTACAGTGAACACAATCTTTTTGGGGTGCAGTGAACACAATCTTTGGGGGGTACAGTGAACACAATCTTTTTGGGGTGCAGTGAACACAATCTTTGTGGGGTGCAGTGAACACAATCTTTGGGGGGGTACAGTGAACACAATCTTTTTGGGGTGCAGTGAACAACATCCTTTTAGGGTGCAGTGAACACAATCTTTGTGGGGTGCAGTGAACAACATCCTTTTAGGGTGCAGTGAACACAATCTTTGTGGGGTACAGTGAACAGAATCTTTGTGGGGTGCAGTGAACACAATCTTTGGGGGGTACAGTGAACACAATCTTTGTGAGGTGCAGTGAACACAATCTTTGTGGGGTGCAGTGAACACAATCATTGTGGGGTGCAGTGAACTCAATCTTTGTGGGGTACAGTGAACACAATCTCATACTTCTGAAGATTTGAGGGTGCTGCCTGTTCCATACTCCCCCTACTCCTCATCTAGCCTTTTAGGGGTACAAACAATAGTAATTGGGGCCTAGTGTGGTTGTGTACGTGTGATATACATACACTTTTTTTGGATCATATTTTCTATTCCGCTATTTAATCAAAAACCTTTGGGGATCAGTTAAATTGGGGGATAGTCTGTGTTGGTACGTGTGAGAGAGATCCACCTTTCCAAGTTGTTGGGGTTCATCTCATACTTCTGAAGGTTTGAGGGTGCTGCCTGTTCCATACTCCCCCTACTCCTAGCCTTTTAGGGGTACAAACAATAGTAATTGGGGCCTAGTGTGGTTGTGTACGTGTGATATACATACACTTTTTTTGGATCATATTTTCTATTCCGCTATTTAATCAAAAACCTTTGGGGATCAGTTAAATTGGGGGATAGTCTGTGTTGGTACGTGTGAGAGAGATCCACCTTTCCAAGTTGTTGGGGTTCATCTCATACTTCTGAAGGTTTGAGGGTGCTGCCTGTTCCATACTCCCCCTACTCCTAGCCTTTTAGGGGTACAAACAATAGTAATTGGGGCCTAGTGTGGTTGTGTACGTGTGATATACATACACTTTTTTTGGATCATATTTTCTATTCCGCTATTTAATCAAAAACCTTTGGGGATCAGTTAAATTGGGGGATAGTCTGTGTTGGTACGTGTGAGAGAGATCCACCTTTCCAAGTTGTTGGGGTTCATCTCATACTTCTGAAGGTTTGAGGGTGCTGCCTGTTCCATACTCCCCCTACTCCTAGCCTTTTAGGGGTACAAACAATAGTAATTGGGGCCTAGTGTGGTTGTGTACGTGTGATATATATACACTTTTTTTGGATCATATTTTCTATTCCGCTATTTAATCAAAAACCTTTGGGGATCAGTTAAATTGGGGGATAGTCTGTGTTGGTACGTGTGAGAGAGATCCACCTTTCCAAGTTGTTGGGGTTCATCTCATACTTCTGAAGGTTTGAGGGTGCTGCCTGTTCCATACTCCCCCTACTCCTAGCCTTTTAGGGGTACAAACAATAGTAATTGGGGCCTAGTGTGGTTGTGTACGTGTGATATACATACACTTTTTTTGGATCATATTTTCTATTCCGCTATTTAATCAAAAACCTTTGGGGATCAGTTAAATTGGGGGATAGTCTGTGTTGGTACGTGTGAGAGAGATCCACCTTTCCAAGTTGTTGGGGTTCATCTCATACTTCTGAAGGTTTGAGGGTGCTGCCTGTTCCATACTCCCCCTACTCCTAGCCTTTTAGGGGTACAAACAATAGTAATTGGGGCCTAGTGTGGTTGTGTACGTGTGATATACATACACTTTTTTTGGATCATATTTTCTATTCTGCTATTTAATCAAAAACCTTTGGGGATCAGTTAAATTGGGGGATAGTCTGTGTTGGTACGTGTGAGAGAGATCCACCTTTCCAAGTTGTTGGGGTTCATCTCATACTTCTGAAGGTTTGAGGGTGCTGCCTGTTCCATACTCCCCCTACTCCTAGCCTTTTAGGGGTACAAACAATAGTAATTGGGGCCTAGTGTGGTTGTGTACGTGTGATATACATACACTTTTTTTGGATCATATTTTCTATTCCGCTATTTAATCAAAAACCTTTGGGGATCAGTTAAATTGGGGGATAGTCTGTGTTGGTACGTGTGAGAGAGATCCACCTTTCCAAGTTGTTGGGGTTCATCTCATACTTCTGAAGGTTTGAGGGTGCTGCCTGTTCCATACTCCCCCTACTCCTAGCCTTTTAGGGGTACAAACAATAGTAATTGGGGCCTAGTGTGGTTGTGTACGTGTGATATACATACACTTTTTTTGGATCATATTTTCTATTCCGCTATTTAATCAAAAACCTTTGGGGATCAGTTAAATTGGGGGATAGTCTGTGTTGGTACGTGTGAGAGAGATCCACCTTTCCAAGTTGTTGGGGTTCATCTCATACTTCTGAAGGTTTGAGGGTGCTGCCTGTTCCATACTCCCCCTACTCCTCATCTAGCCTTTTAGGGGTACAAACAATAGTAATTGGGGCCCAGTGTGGTTGTGTACGTGTGATATACATACACTTTTTTTGGATCATATTTTCTATTCCGCTATTTAATCAAAAACCTTTGGGGATCAGTTAAATTGGGGGATAGTCTGTGTTGGTACGTGTGAGAGAGATCCACCTTTCCAAGTTGTTGGGGTTCATCTCATACTTCTGAAGGTTTGAGGGTGCTGCCTGTTCCATACTCCCCCTACTCCTAGCCTTTTAGGGGTACAAACAATAGTAATTGGGGCCTAGTGTGGTTGTGTACGTGTGATATACATACACTTTTTTTGGATCATATTTTCTATTCCGCTATTTAATCAAAAACCTTTGGGGATCAGTTAAATTGGGGGATAGTCTGTGTTGGTACGTGTGAGAGAGATCCACCTTTCCAAGTTGTTGGGGTTCATCTCATACTTCTGAAGGTTTGAGGGTGCTGCCTGTTCCATACTCCCCCTACTCCTCATCTAGCCTTTTAGGGGTACAAACAATAGTAATTGGGGCCTAGTGTGGTTGTGTACGTGTGATATACATACACTTTTTTTGGATCATATTTTCTATTCCGCTATTTAATCAAAAACCTTTGGGGATCAGTTAAATTGGGGGATAGTCTGTGTTGGTACGTGTGAGAGAGATCCACCTTTCCAAGTTGTTGGGGTTCATCTCATACTTCTGAAGGTTTGAGGGTGCTGCCTGTTCCATACTCCCCCTACTCCTAGCCTTTTAGGGGTACAAACAATAGTAATTGGGGCCTAGTGTGGTTGTGTACGTGTGATATACATACACTTTTTTTGGATCATATTTTCTATTCCGCTATTTAATCAAAAACCTTTGGGGATCAGTTAAATTGGGGGATAGTCTGTGTTGGTACGTGTGAGAGAGATCCACCTTTCCAAGTTGTTGGGGTTCATCTCATACTTCTGAAGGTTTGAGGGTGCTGCCTGTTCCATACCCCCCCTACTCCTCATCTAGCCTTTTAGGGGTACAAACAATAGTAATTGGGGCCTAGTGTGGTTGTGTACGTGTGATATACATACACTTTTTTTGGATCATATTTTCTATTCCGCTATTTAATCAAAAACCTTTGGGGATCAGTTAAATTGGGGGATAGTCTGTGTTGGTACGTGTGAGAGAGATCCACCTTTCCAAGTTGTTGGGGTTCATCTCATACTTCTGAAGGTTTGAGGGTGCTGCCTGTTCCATACTCCCCCTACTCCTCATCTAGCCTTTTAGGGGTACAAACAATAGTAATTGGGGCCCAGTGTGGTTGTGTACGTGTGATATACATACACTTTTTTTGGATCATATTTTCTATTCCGCTATTTAATCAAAAACCTTTGGGGATCAGTTAAATTGGGGGATAGTCTGTGTTGGTACGTGTGAGAGAGATCCACCTTTCCAAGTTGTTGGGGTTCATCTCATACTTCTGAAGGTTTGAGGGTGCTGCCTGTTCCATACCCCCCCTACTCCTCATCTAGCCTTTTAGGGGTACAAACAATAGTAATTGGGGCCTAGTGTGGTTGTGTACGTGTGATATACATACACTTTTTTTGGATCATATTTTCTATTCCGCTATTTAATCAAAAACCTTTGGGGATCAGTTAAATTGGGGGATAGTCTGTGTTGGTACGTGTGAGAGAGATCCACCTTTCCAAGTTTTTGGGGTTCATCTCATACTTCTGAAGATTTGAGGGTGCTGCCTGTTCCATACTCCTCCTCCTACTGCTCAACCATCCTTTTAGGGGTACAAACAATAGTAGTTGGGGCCTAGTGTGGTGGTGTACGTGCGAGATACATACACTTTCTTTTTGATCATATTTTCTATTCCGCTATTCAATTAAAACCTTTGGGGATCAATTCAATTGCGAGATAGTCTGTGTCGGTACGTGTGAGATCCACCTTTCCAAGTTGTTGGGGTTCATCTCATACTTCTGAAGATTTGAGGGTGCTGCCTGTTCCATACTCCTGCTCCTACTGCTCAACCATCCTTTTAGGGGTACAAACAATAGTAATTGGGGCCTAGTGTGGTTGTGTACGTGCGAGATACATAGACTTTTTTTGATCATATTTCCTATTCCGCTATTCAATAAAAACCTTTGAGGATCAATTGAATTGCGGGATAGTCTGTGTCGGTACGTGTGAGATCCACCTTTCCAAGTTTTTGGGGTTCATCTCATACTTCTGAAGATTTGAGGGTGCTGCCTGTTCCATACTCCTCCTCCTACTCCTCATCCATCCTTTTAGGGGTACAAACAATAGTAATTGGGGCCTAGTGTGGTTGTGTACGTGCGAGATACATACACTTTTTTTGATCATATTTCCTATTCCGCTATTCAATAAAAACCTTTGAGGATCAATTGAATTGCGGGATAGTCTGTGTCGGTACGTGTGAGATCCACCTTTCCAAGTTTTTGGGGTTCATCTCATACTTCTGAAGATTTGAGGGTGCTGTCTGTTCCATACTCCTCCTACTCCTCATCCATCCTTTTAGGGGTAGAAACAATAGTAATTGGGGCCTAGTGTGGTTTTGTACGTGCGAGATACATACACTTTTTTGGATCATATTTCCTATTCCGCTATTCAATAAAAACCTTTCTAGGGCAAGATCTTAAATTACAGAAATATGAGGAGACCGTCAAATAAGGGCCGTGGCCTGGGTCGTGGTGCTGCTGGTAGAGCTCCTGTTGCAAGGAGAGGACGTGGTCGATCTGTGCCAGCTACACGCACAAGTGAAACACCTTCCTCAAGTGTGAGTAGGCGACAGAACCTGCATCAGTATTTGGTAGGGCATCAAACGCCCCTAGAAGTGATGAGGCCAGAACAAGTTGAGGCGATAGTAGATTGGTTTGCTGCTGACAGTGCCTCCAGTTCCTTCACATTGTCTCCCACCCAGTCTACTGCAGAAAGGTCAGAGTTGGCACCTGCAGCCAATGTCCAACCGTCTTTCACCTCACCCCCTTGCAAATCAGGCCAGCAGTCTGAGCCCCAAGCCATACAGCAGTCTCTTATTCTTTTTGAGGACTCTGTCAGCAGGGTTTCCCAGGGCCATCCACCTAGCCCTGCCCCAGAAGTGGAAGAGATTGAGTGCAGCGATGCCCAACCACTTATTTCTCAAGATGAGTACATGCAAGGATCATCGCAGCACGTCTCCGATGATGACGAAACGCAGGTGCCAACTGCTGCGGCGTTCAGCATTGTGGAGACCGACAAGGAGGGCAGGGGTGAAGACTGGGTGGAAGATGATGTGGAGGACGATGAGGTCCTCGACCCCACATGGAATGAACGTCATGCAGGTGACCTGAGTAGTTTGGAGGAAGAGGCGGTGGTCGCACAGAGCCACCAGCACAGCAGAAGAGGGAGCAGGGTGCAGAAGCGGAGCGGCCGTGCCCTAGACACTACGCCCGCTACTGCCCAACGCAGCAAGGGAACGAGCGCACCAAAGTCAGCTCAAAGGAGTTCTCTAGCGTGGAAGTTCTTTAGAAAATGTGCTGATGACAGGACACGAGTGGTTTGCACCCTGTGCAATCAGAGCTTGAAGCGAGGCATAAACCTTCTCAACCTGAGCACAACCTGCATGATCAGGCATCTAAGTGCAAAGCACGAGCTGCAGTGGAGTACACACCTTCAAAACCAAGAAACGTCTCTGGCTCATCCTGCTTCCTCTTCTGCTGCAGTCTCGGCCGCTCCAGCCACATCTGTAGTGATACCGGCACCTGCCACCCCGCAAACAGACGATCTGTCAGCAACACCACCACCTGGGTCACCAACAACCATCTCCACAATGTCCCGTGGAAGCGTTCAGCTTTCCATCTCCCAAACACTTGAGAGGAAGAGGAAGTACCCCCCTACCCACCCGCGATCCCTGGCCCTGAATGCCAGCATTTCAAAATTATTGGCCTTTGAAATGCTGTCATTCCGTCTGGTGGAGACGCACAGTTTTAAAAACCTTATGTCGGTGGCTGTCCCACAGTACGTCGTGCCCAGCCGCCACTACTTTTCCAGGCAAGCCATCCCTTCCCTGCACAACCAAGTGGGGGAAAATATCAGGTGTGCACTGCGCAACGCCATCTGTGCCAAGGTCCACCTAACTACGGATACGTGGACCAGTAAGCACGGTCAGGGGCGTTATATCTCCCTAACGGCACACTGGGTAAATGCAGTGGCGGATGGGCCTGAGGCGGATAGCAATTTGGCGCATGTCCTTCCACCACCGAGGATTGCAGGGCGCTTCAGTTTGCCTCCTGTTCCTAACTCCTCCTACTCCGCTTCCTCATCCTCTACCGCCTCCTCATCCGGACAGCGTAACACCTTCACCACCAACTTCAGCACGGCCAGGGGTAAACGACAGCAGGCAGTTTTACAACTTGCCTGTTTGGGGGACAAACCACACACCGCGCAGGAGTTGTGGAGGAGCATGGAACAGCAGACAAATGAGTGGTTGCTGCCAGCGAGCCTCAAGCCCGGCCTGGTGGTGTGCGATAACGGGCGAAATCTCATAGCAGCTCTGGGCCTAGCCGGTTTGACGCACATCCCTTGCCTGGCGCATGTGCTGAATTTGGTGGTGCAGAGGTTCCTTAAAAACTACCCCGATATGTCAGAGCTGCTGCAGAAAGTGCGGGCCGTTTGTGCGCACTTTCGGCGTTCTCACCCTGCTGCTTCTCGCCTGGCAGCGCTGCAGCGTAACTTCGGCCTTCCCGCTCACCGCCTCATATGTGACGTGCCCACAAGGTGGAACTCCACCTTGCACATGCTGGAAAGACTGTGCGAGCAGCAGCAGGCCATAGTGGAGTTTCAGCTGCAGCACGCACGCGTGAGTCGCTCTGCGGAACAGCACCACTTCACCACCAATAACTGGGCCTCCATGCGAGACCTGTGTGCCTTGTTGCGCTGTTTTGAGTACTCCACCAACATGGCCAGTGGCAATGACGCCGTTCTCAGCTTAACTATCCCACTTCTATGCCTCCTTGAAAAAACAATTCGGGCGATGATGGAAGAGGATGTGGCACAGGATGAGGAGGAGGAGGAGGATGAAGAGGTAACATTTCCAAGGCTTTCAGGGCAGTCATTCGCAAGGGGCTCCGAGGGTGGGTTCCTGCACACGCAAACGCCAGGGACGCAATTGTCCAGCAGGGGCACAGTTCTGGAGGATGAGGAGGATGAGGAGGAGGAGGAGCTGGAGGAGGAGATGGAACCATGTTCACAGCAGGGTGGCACCCAGGCCAGCTCATGGCCATCACTGGTGCGTGGCTGGGGGGATACAGAGGACACGGACGATACACCTCCCACAGAGGACAGCCTTTCGTCGCCTCTGGGCAGCCTGGCACACATGAGCGATTACATGCTGCAGTGTCTCCACAACGACCGCCGAGTTGCCCACATTCTAACTTGTGCTGATTACTGGGTGGCCACGCTGCTGGATCCCCGTTACAAGGACAACGTACCGTCCTTAATTCACTCACTGGAGCGCGATCGCAAGATGCGCGAGTACAAGCGCACGCTGGTAGACGCCATGCTGCTGGCATTCCCATCTGACAGCGGGGCCACAGTGGAAGCACAAGGCAGAGGAGGAGGAGGAGGAGGTCGCCAACGCAACCAGGGCACCGCCAGCACCTCAGAAGGCAGGGTTAGCATGGCCGAAATGTGGAAAAGCTTTGTCAGCACGCCACAACAAACAGCAGCACCAGCAGCTCAGATGGAACGTCTTAGCAGGAGGCAGCATTTTACCAACATGGTGGAGCAGTATGTGTGCACACGCCTACATGTAGTGAATGACGGGTCTGCCCCCTTCAACTTCTGGGTCTCCAAATTGGGCACATGGCCTGAGCTTGCCCTTTACGCCTTGGAGGTGCTGGCGTGCCCTGCAGCCAGTGTATTATCTGAACGGGTATTTAGCACGGCTGGGGGCGTTATAACAGACAAGCGCAGCCGCCTGTCCAGAGACAATGTGGACAAGCTCACGTTCATTAAAATGAACCAGGCATGGATCCCACGGGACTTTTCCGTACCTTATGCAGAATAGCAATGGATACCGACCTTACCCACCCATTGTTCCATTTTTGCTCTTTCTCACTCTTTTGGGGTGTACCCTCATTTAAAATTTTTGAAAAGAAGCAGTGTTGGCTACCTCGTCCTCCTCCTCAGGGCCAGATTAATGTAGGGGCTATTGGAGCTGCAGCTCCAGGCCCCTACCTTTTATATAGGCCCCGGGTTGGCCATATTCACTGTTACCGCTCTTCTGTCACTTGTAAACACAGAAGTCTGGCTTCTATGCTCGCTTCCCCAGGAAGCACCCTCAGAACCTCCCCACACAGCGTGAAGGCCGGACAAGGAGGGACAGTTGGCGATGCATGGATGTGTTTATGGGCTTCAGAGACAGCATCCCATGTTGAATTAGGCATGCATGGCTGCACCCTTCCTCCTCTGGGTGCATGGCAAGGCACGGCCCTTAAGGCCCTTCAAAATCCTCAGCACCAAGCCCATGATGCTGTTAATCCGGCCCTGGTCCTCCTCCACCGCCGCTTCCACCTACACCGCCCATAGGTGTGCGCAGCCTATTGCATTAAGGTGTGCACCCCAAAGTTGGAATACACATGCATGTGTTTGCCAGCAGGGAGAGTAATGTATCGGGGCCATGTACCTGTAGGCAAGGAGAAATAGAGCAGAGCAGGTCCCAGGGAGATCTTTCCCATCTCCTCACTGGCAATGCTATGTGCCCTAGGTGATTAGGGTGTGCCCAGGCACACCCAGCACACCCTGTGCGCACGCCTATGTCACCGCCACATCCACCACCACCTTAACCTCCCTCCTACTCCATATGGGCCTCGTCCTTCAGAGATGAAGAAGAACATTGTTTTATTTTTCTGTTTTTTTTGTTGTTTTAAGTTATTTCCCTATCCACATTTGTTTGCAGAGCACTTGCCATGCTCTTAATTACGTTTTGCTGCCATTTGCAGCACTCTAGCCCTTTCCTTTGGTGTTTTAGAGCCATTTTAGTGCCTTAAAGTTCGGGTCCCGATTGACTTCAATGGGGTTCGGTGTCCGGGAAAAGTTCGGTAAAAGTCCGGGACACGGACCCGGACTTTTTTTTAAAGTTCGGCCGAACCCGTCGAACACGGACATCTAGGTGTCCGCTCAACCCTACTCCTGACTACTTTTATTGTGCCGTATGTTTGTATTCATAAATATCTGTGCTTTTTATATAATGTATCTGTTAAAATACCTCAATAAAAACGTTGGTAAATAAAAAAAAAAAAAAAACTTTAGAACCAGATAAAGAAAATACAGTATGTATTTCATATGTGTATTTACAGTATCCATGTGTGGAGTTCAACTTTAACAGCTTAGTCTGATGTTCTGCAACCCCAAATAAGATGCATGAAGGGAGGAAGATTATAATGACAGATTTTAAAAAGCATCTACTAACCGTGCTAACCAGAACATGCTTTTATTAATGAAGCTGGTTTAGGAGGTTTAGATATTTCATACACTATGGCACACTCTAAATTATGAAAATAGAATACCTGTATCTAATAAAAAGACTTGTCAATGATGGGTAATTTGACAAATATTTGGAAGATTCTAACTCAAACAGTATCACAAATAAAATTCTAGGACATTACAAAAGAAAAAAACATCTAATAATTGTACTTGTTACTAAACACACACTCTTTAATTTACATTGTCCTTTCTATTTTTGTATATGGATGATGGCACTGTATTTATTTTAATTTAAAAAATCTATCGATATACAGTTGTCACATGTTGAAAATAAACCAAGTCATTATGAACTATTTAGTCAGTAGGTAAGTTATAGAGTCCAGAAACTATGATATATATATTTATATATATATATCTGAAAATCAATCAATCCTGATGTACTGACGGTCAATCTAATTTCTTAAAGTGATACTAAACACACACTGTTTATTTTCATTGTCCCTTCTATTTCTGTAAGTGGATGATGGCACTCTAATCATTTTAATAAAAAAAAAAAAAAATTGAAGTACCTTTTTTCTAATCGATATACAGCTGTCAGATAACCCAGCTCTTTCCCAGCCTGTCTGCAGGGAAACGTAAGCAGGAGGAGCTTCTAGTCCTCTGCTGCTGGTCACTTGTTCAAAACAAAAAAGTCTTTGGAATACATAATATATAATATAAAAATACATAAATAATATCAATAAACTGTTTCAAACTGCCATACAAATATATATTTGAAATAAAATCTTTATTATTTTTTGGCAATACCATGGTGTTTGTGGATTTCTGCCATTTACAGGCTGTGTTGCACCCCTCCAGCCTGTGCCTTAGAATAAAAGGGAGGTGAAGCCTCCATTAATCTACATAAAATATCCCACCCCTATTGTGTTTAGCTAGTTAGAGGGCATGGAGGAGGCAGGGGGGAGTGGCCTGTCATTTACCAATGTGTAGACACCCACATGTGTGACTAAAGGCACATGGGCTGCTCTGATGTGATAGGGAGGAAATTCTCAGCATAGAAACTCACTGAAAATGGAGCATGTGCAGAGTTACCAACACAGCTGCAAAATACCTAGCTGAATTAGGGACATGAACAGAAGGGGGTGATAGAAAACAGCAGGATCAACCATGTTTTTTGTAGAATACAGAAAACTAATCTCATAGTGACTGAGTGAGTATGAAAAGCATGTAATACACCATTTATTAAATGTTTTTTATGATGTGGGTTCAGTGACACTTTAATTGTGGGCTAAGCACTAAAAAAATATTTGACATAACACAAAGATTAAATTTATTGCATTGCAGAGCCCCAATGTGGTAAACAATAAAACATATAAGCAACCGAAGAGGTTATTGGTAGTTGGCACAGTAACACCAATGCTCAACTAGTCATTTCCAATAGCAGTTGTGCACACATCTCTAATAAAACACAGCTTTTTATATTAACTGTAGTAAATAAATTTAAACTAAGAAAAGTAAGGCATAATTAAAAATTATTATGACATATGTCTGGTCTAAGCAGCTAATGGGTTTCATATTGTTTAAGCTTCATGGATTAATAGAGGCCATTGTGATTGTTTAGAACAATTATAAACTCAGATCTGTGGCATTTACAGTAATTACTTTCTGCTATAAATAGTCCCCTTAAATGGGCTTTAAAAGCCTCCCAACATACCAATTCCTCTCTGGTCAGGTGATTAGTGGTAAAAAAAAGTGTTGTATTCGAGCAGCCATACTGTCGTGGGAGGGGAACAATTGTATCCAGAAAGCATTCAATTTTCACGGGGCCCTAAGGAGTAATGAGGGTGGTTGGGCCCGTAGCCAAACCATCTCGGTGGAAATGATCAAACATTCCACAGGGTAGGTATTCCAGACCGGACACCAGGGAGGTAATGGGAGGGTTTACCAGTGCAGAGATCGATCCTAGATCAAGACCCATGGGTTTTGGAGAAGCAGGAGAATTGTCCAGGGGATGCCTAAAGCTCCATAAATCAATCCATCACACCTCCGAGATTATTTTACTTAGGGCGGTAGTTTTGCCCCCATGAGGCCGGAGAACAGGTGGGTGCCTATCTAACTGATCAAGGTAACTATTGAAATCCCCAAGAATGAGCAGCGGGGTATCCAGTTTGTCAGCCAGATACGACAGTAATTCCCACAACACCTCCCCTGCAAAAGGGGGTGGTATATATAGAAAATTTATTACAATATTAATAGTGTATAGCATACAATATAAAGAAAAAAAATCTACCAGCGGGATCCACCCTAGGACCCAATGCCCGAAAGACCAGAGCCCTATGGATCAAGACACTGACTCCACGGGAATACGCTGTATGTGTGGAATGGTAGCTCCCCAGAAGCCAGGAATAATAAAGGAAACCGATTCAGGAGTAGGGTGACTTTCCTGGAAACATACTATAGCAGGCTGGAAACGTCTTATACAGGAGGAAATCATAGTCCCTTTCAAAGGGTCATGAACACTTTGGACATTCCATGACACCAGAGGTACATCAACCATGGTGAAGCAAAACTAGTAACATATGTACAGGAGAACACATGCAGGCAAGTCCAGACCCACATGTCAAGGAAAGTTCAGCAGCCAAGGTGAGTGCATGGAGGTATCCCAGTCCCCAGATGGCTGCCTGGGAGCAGGCCAACTCAATTGAGGACCCTAATAGTAAATGGTGAATGCTGTGAGTAGATATCCAATGGACAATTAGAAGAAGTGAGTTACAACAGAACGTGCTCCGAAGAGCCAAAGTAGAACCCTATGCAATGTTAGCAGTCATGTATGTATAAAGAACACGAAACTCAACAGACCGAATCAAGGTCACCAACACTGGTTGCGTTACATGAAAAACTAAGTCATATAAAGACATGGTGTCAGAGAGGGGGTAGCCCCTCTTAAACACTATATAGCATAAAACTGCAGATCTAGCTCACATTTTTTATGGCTAGGAAACCACCCTCCCAATATAGAAAAATTAGAAGGTAGGTATCCAAAAAAGGCAAACACAATTTGCTCAGCATGAATTATAGCAGGATAAGTCAGCCCTCGTCCCCACCAGCTGGATGGTTTCATAGGCTTTGCTCATTTTGGTTCAGCCATGAGGCCACATCCGAATCGGAATTAAAGTGGTTGTAAAGTCAGAAGGTTTTTTATCTTAATGCATTCTATGGCCAGATTCTGGAATGAATGAGCGGTCAGATGCTAATAACTCCTAGCGCTTAAGCTCATTTACGCATGTTTAGGCTGAAAAGCTCCTCTGCTAAATACACTATTTTTTTTTCTTCCTGGTATCACTCCTACCTCTAAACGCCTGTAAATGCCTATGTTTACATGGACACATAAGCTAACATGGAGAGGCATTAAGAGGCAGAAAAAAAGACCAAACGCAAGCATAGTAACTTGGTATATTAAGTGCAGTGAAGTAAAGAATGCAAAGTACATTAGAGACTAAACAACCCCTCCACAAACAAATGGCCCAACATAGGAGTACAAATTCTACAGGCCAAGACAGCAGTCTTCCTACACCTTAAGGAAAGGGACATTCTTTTGTGGACAGTGAGGTGCACATTTTAAACAGAGGACAAATGGTTTGCAAGTGGCTCGAAAGAAGTTATCTGTAACAAAATGGAACTACCATTTTTTAAACAGGGGTAGAGCTTTGACACCATTTGCAATCCATATATAATGCTGTTTTAATATCTCTGCCCCTGGAACTTGATAACAATTCACACCTTTAGGCTTGTAGGTCAAGGAACTAACTGTACAGATTTCCTGACACCAACCATGATATTATGTAACTAGAGGAGGGTGGTTCCAGACCTTTTATACCTCGCATCCTGTCCTTGAACAATCAGCATCTACTTATTCTATGGTGGTTGAATTGAGGGGCCTTAAAGTAGACCTTGACCCAATTAAGAAACAAATTTGCACCTGGCTCCTCCCTGCCCTCTTATATAAAAAGATATGAATTTATGTATTTATTCATTTTTAAAACTTTGTGCTGCAGCACAACACTTCCTTGTTTCTTGCTAGAATGATGATGTGCTCCTATGGCACTCTGATGCCGTCTGCATGCCGCCAGATTCCCCTCATGCACAGATGTTCCTCGGGGCTTTGGGACCTACTTGAGAGCCTAGACACATCTGCTCATGAGCAGGGTTTCTGTCAAGATGTAGGTATGAGATGCCAGATCTGCACCTCATACCTGCATCAGGTGTCTGCACAAGTGTGGTAAACCCTGCATGCATGCACGCACAGATATGCCAAAGGTTCCTGCTGGTTCCCAAAGGCCGGGAAGGGCCCTTCTGCATATTTGAATTTGCGTTGGATTTTTAAACATAGCAGTAACAGGGAGGCGGGGTGAAATTATAAGGACTGAAGTTCCTCTTTAAGATTTACATATTAATGCCTTGGTACCTTCCTGACACTCAGTGGAACTGAAGAAAGTGGATAGGATAAGCGACAAAACGTCTTCAACGTTACAGAACAAGTCTAGTTGAATGTGACTAATGACTCTTAGCTAGACCTTAAGGGAAGGCTCCCTTAAGGGTCTTTTGAAGAAAGGACAGGAAGATAGCAGCAACAACAGTTGAAGATAATAAAAAAAAAAAAGCTTGGGAATGTTCGGAATATGAAAAACTCAAGACACAATTTCTGCCTTGAAGGGAAAGATGGGGCCTTGCTCAAGCAAAACAAAGTGAGATAGTGCTAATCAAAACTTAAATATATTACACGTTAGAAGGAACACTTTCAGAGACACCCAAGTTTACATGGACATGACTGTGTGGGCAGTTCTGAAAGGCTTGGATGGTTAGAAATCCACAAGGGATACCTTTTTAGCAGCAAGGCTATAAGTACACTAATCAGTAGAGAGATGCTGAAATTACTGGACAGTGTCTGTATAGTGCAGCTAATGCAGATCTTCAGTTTTAAAGGGAAAGAAGGTTCAATGCCACTACAATGGCAAACTAATGGCGATGGCCTCAGACTTTTAATATAGGAGACCATACAGTATGTTACAGCTTTATAGGGAACTACACTTCTCATTCTCTAGGGAAAATCTATTCCAGAGATAACTTACCTGATGATCATTCTGGAAAAAAACTACAGTTCTCAACCAAAGTTTGGAAGAGTGTATTTCTCTTTCACATTTTTGTGAGGGGCATGACAATATGCACATACAGTAAAAACTAAAAAAAACACTACTAAAAGGGTATAAAGTACAAGCACCTGAAGATGTCTGTGCTTTCCTGCAGCATCCCCCAGGCTCCTCTGCTAAAACCAAAATACCAATTTGTAGTGTTAAAGCTTGGCCACTCTATCTTGCCTAATGCATATTCCTATTAGCCAGTGATGTTGTACTGATCTGTAGCAAGAACCTAGCATATGGAATAGGCTCTTACTTTAAAAATTCATCCATGTGGCTTCATATTCACCTGTGATCATGCTGCCTTATAGTCATCAGCTATTTGTAAAAACGGCAAGAACAAAGTTATTGCTACAAAATAATGTGATATGGGGGGAATTGAAGGACTGCTAGGGTTATTCTCCATGATAGGGTCAAATGGACATGATCTATCAGCAGCTTGGAATAATATTTTTCCAGGTATTTATATATATATATATATATATATATATATATATATATATATATATATTGGACGTTTACACAGCAGTTTACATATATTGTACATTCACATCAGTCCCTGTCCTCAAGAGGCTTACATTCTAAGATCCACACCTCACATGCATACCTACTATGGCCAACTGAGACAGGAGTCAATTAACCTACCAGCATGTCTTTGGATTGTGGGGGGAAACCAATACAAGCACAGGGACAATATGCAAACTGCTTGCATCGGGTGTCATGAGATTTGAACTGATAACCCTAGTGTTGCAAGGCAGAAATGCTGCTGGGTACAGGAGGTGTTAAGCTGAGATAGATTGCAATTATGTTTTATGAATGTTCCCTGTATTAGCACATCTTACTGTAAGGAAGCCTTGGTGCATACTCAGACCGCACTGGCAAAATTCCTTCTTCAACCTAGCTTGGGACTACCTTAAAACCAATACTTTCCAACTATATGGCTGAAAGGAAAAGCATATGGACTAATTTGTTTAGATTATAATAAGCATGAAGAAAATTCATTATGAAAACAGGATGAACAGCATTTTCAGAAGTCAATTGTAACAAAAATAGCTCTATATATAAGACAAAATCCAACATTTATTTACAAAGAATTTCAAAGTAAATTGACACTATGGGTAACACAGTGACATTGAAAGTAAGTAGTCTAAAAAACAGGCTACCTATAGCACTTGCTCTGAATACATATAATTATAAACATAAAGTGTTAAATTAATATATATTATAATAGTCCAATAAATATAAGCAAAAAAATTCTTCAGTGGAAACAGTCTCCAATTAAAGTCCCAAAGAAAAATTGCAATTTTTCTTTGGGACTTTAATTGGAGACTGTTTCCACTGAAGAATTTTTTTGCTTATATTTATTGGTCTATTATAATATATATTAATTTAACACTTTATGTTTATAATTATATGTATTCAGAGCAAGCGCTATAGGTAGCCTGTTTTTTAGACTACTTACTTTCAACCTATCTGTACTATAGCAGCTGCTTAATAATAATATATTGATTCACTGAAATTTTATATACTATTCACTGGAATTATCTATACATTTATAAACATTTTTTACTTCACGATTTTTAAAGCAAACGCTATAGGTAGCCTAATTTTAGACTACTCACCTACAATACAGTGAAATTGCCTGATTGTTAAGATAAAAAACACCTTTGCTCCTTAAAGTAAACTCACCTTGCCCCGAAGAGTGGCCCAAGTACGCAGACATTTACTGGGCTCTTGGACTATCTTCAAAGCACCTTGGGATCACTAAATACTTTAATGTTCTCTAATGCAAATATAAAGTTTATGGTCATGTTGTGGCCCACCTCCTCTTTCATTCCTTCCTATTGACTACCCATTGAGATAGACAGCTTTATTAGGAAAGAGGAGGAGGACCAATGATCAACCACAAAAGCTGTGGTCCAAATTTGCATAACAGAACACTCAAGATTTTAGGGAACCCTAGCCGCAGAGACAGCCTCCACATTTGTCGCAGTAGGTGCTGCACAGTCAGTGCAGGTGGAGAAATGCATTTGCCATTTGAACCTGTGTAGTTGGTAAGATGCCAGTAAGGTGCATTATGAGTGGTGTAATAGGTAGCATCCAAGTACCAAAATAATGTAATCCCTCCACCGGATACAATTATGGCCACTCACCTCAATAATATAATCCCTGAATGAACAGGCTGATCATAACAAGCATTCCCCTGTGGGGGCCTGAAATCCACACAGACACAGTGTCAGTCTGGATTGGGGAGCCCTCAGCGATGTTTACAGCATATATGCAAAATCAAAGGAAGACACATAGTGCTCTCTGCTAATAGTTTTCTTTAAAATTATACAGAAAGACACTTACAAACCAAGCACTTATTGTAAATGCAACGTGGAGTGCTCAATGTGTACAAACAGTGATCAGAAGATAGCTACGGGGGACGTCAGGTGTCAGACAAGGGAGAAGGAGTCACGCCTGACATCACCCACGGTTATCTTCCAATTGCTGTTCGTACTGTTTTGTGCTGTGTGTTTTTCTATATATTTCCAGTCTTCTCATGATCACTTTGGTGCCTGCCACTTTAAACACTGCTTCCATTACGCCTCTAGCAGTAGAATGTAGCTGAGAAACTATATGGAAAGATGTCATGCCCCATGCCTCCCCTAGAGGGTGCCACCTGTGAAAAATCGTTCACTTTGCCATGTGCTAGGAACAGTAATGTTCATATATTTTGTGGATATACTGATGAATTATTCATTGTGTCACTGTTTTAATTACTCCAAGTCTTTGCTCTCTTTCTGTTTTGTCAACACTTTTTTAATTCATTCCACACTTACCAGATATTCATTAGTGATGGAATGATATTAATTTAATGATTCTATGGCCTCTATGTAATATCCATGTATTCATTTCCCAACACACCAGTAATATTAAGCAGTTGTCTTATGCAGATTTTCCTATGAATGATTGCTTTGCTTGTTTGCACTTGTCACTCTGCACACATGGTGGCAGAAATGTTGAACGTAATGTCATTGCACTGCAGGCTTTTACTTGATAGCTTTGACCTGAAAGAGGACCAGTACCATGAAAACTATGCCCATAAACATGCAAAGTACAATGGGCTAGTCACCAGTATTGCATAAAGGCTCCCTGCAGCTGATCTATTCCCCAATACCGAGTTACCATACATTTTTCTTTCACTTTCTGGTGGCTGCTATTAGAGTAGAGGAAACGGGCTTTGCTTCCTTATGCCACCCCCCATCCCATCCCTTTGACTGCTGATCTTCTGACAACAGGTAGGTTAATATTTAATCCTTTCGCTGCCAGATCTTTACGGCGTACGGACCTACAGCACTGCTTGCAGCTGGCCAGGTCCGTACACCTTACTGACCTAATTTCTCCTTCTGCTGTAAGCTCATGGTCACTTCATTGTCCATAAACGTATAACAGAATTGTTCAGCAGGCTTTGCTGAACAATCCTATAACTCTGATCAGCGGAGGGAGGCCTGCTGACCGGCTCTCCCTCCACCTCCTCCCGCTGGCTGCAGCTGCTGCCCGAGAGATTGTGACTGTCAGAATGGAGAGTGGGGGGTGGTGAAAATGTATTTACTAGCCCCCTTTCTTAATGTGAAAAACACCCCCCCACTGTGACCTCCCTGCAGTGCCCCCCCCCCCATCAATCCCCTGGGGCTGGTATTTGCAGCGCTGCTAACCACCAGTTCTCCCTGCACCCCCAGCTGCAGCTGCTGCCCGGGAGATCGTAAGTGTCAGGATAGAGAGCAGGGTGGGGACTGGTAAACGTGTTTACCAGCCCCCTTTTTTTCTTGAGTGAACAGAGCGATCAGTACCAATCGCTTCTGTCCATTCATTACTCAAGTATACAGGGAGTGCAGAATTATTAGGCAAATGAGTATTTTTGAGGATTATTTTTATTATTGAACAACAACTATGTTCTCAATGAACCCAAAAAACTCATTAATATCAAAGCTGACTATTTTTGGAAGTAGTTTTTAGTTTGTTTTTAGTTTTAGCTATTTTAGGGGGATATCTGTGTGTGCAGGTGACTATTACTGTGCATAATTATTAGGCAACTTAACAAAAATCAAATATACAGTATACCCATTTCAATTATTTATTTTTACCAGTGAAACCAATATAACATCTCAACATTCACAAATATACATTTCTGACATTCAAAAACAAAACAAAAACAAATCAGTGACCAATATAGCCACCTTTCTTTGCAAGGACACTCAAAAGCCTGCCATCCATGGATTCTGTCAGTGTTTTGATCTGTTCACCATCAACATTGCATGCAGCAGCAACCACAGCCTCCCAGACACTGTTCAGAGAGGTGTACTGTTTTCCCTCCTTGTAAATCTCACATTTGATGATGGACCACAGGTTCTCAATGGGGTTCAGATCAGGTGAACAAGGAGGCCATGTCATTAGCTTTTCTTCTTTTATACCCTTTCTTGCCAGCCACGCTGTGGAGTACTTGGACGCGTGTGATGGAGCATTGTCCTGCATGAAAATCATGTTTTTCTTGAAGGATGCAGACTTCTTCCTGTACCACTGCTTGAAGAAGGTGTCTTCCAGAAACTGGCAGTAAGACTGGGAGTTGAGCTTGACTCCATCCTCAACCCGAAAAGGCCCCACAAGCTCATCTTTGATGATACCAGCCCAAACCAGTTCTCCACCTCCACCTTGCTGGCGTCTGAGTCGGACTGGAGCTCTCTGCCCTTTACCAATCCAGCCACGGGCCCATCCATCTGGCCCATCAAGACTCACTCTCATTTCATCAGTCCATAAAACCTTTGAAAAATCAGTCTTGAGATATTTCTTGGCCCAGTCTTGACGTTTCAGCTTGTGTGTCTTGTTCAGTGGTGGTCGTCTTTCAGCCTTTCTTACCTTGGCCATGTCTCTGAGTATTGCACACCTTGTGCTTTTGGGCACTCCAGTGATGTTGCAGCTCTGAAATATGGCCAAACTGGTGGCAAGTGGCATCTTGGCAGCTACACGCTTGACTTTTCTCAGTTCATGGGCTGTTATTTTGCGCCTTGGTTTTTCCACACGCTTCTTGCGACCCTGTTGACTATTTTGAATGAAATGCTTGCATGTTCGATGATCACGCTTCAGAAGCTTTGCAATTTTAAGAGTGCTGCATCCCTCTGCAAGATATCTCACTATTTTTGACTTTTCTGAGCCTGTCAAGTCCTTCTTTTGACCCATTTTGCCCAAGGAAAGGAAGTTGCCTAATTATGCACACCTGATATAGGGTGTTGATGTCATTAGACCACACCCCTTCTCATTACAGAGATGCACATCACCTAATATGCTTAATTGGTAGTAGGCTATCGAGCCTATACAGCTTGGAGTAAGACAACATGCATAAAGAGGATGATGTGGTCAAAATACTCATTTGCCTAATAATTCTGCACTCCCTGTAGTAAACCCTGTTACTTGGCAAGTGTTTTTTGCTGTCACGTAGTAGGACGTAGTAGGACGTGGAACGCACTACGTGACGTACACTGGAGCGCAAGCCGGAATCACCTCTGCTCGCCACTCTGCACAGTTGTACAACTTAGTCACGGGAATTCAAACCATTTTGGCTGATCTTTGCCGATCATTGCTGCTTACTTTTAATTTGAACATTGCTAATTTTATTGGAATAAAACCCTTTTAAACTATATTAGGCTATCTGGAGCTTTTTATCTCTTTTATACCTCCACTATACGCTGATCTATGGAGCGGTGAGGAGGGAATCATCACCTGCACAACATCCAGGAGGCACCACAAGGGGACCTACCGTGGCCCTGAGGGCCTACAAGCGTGATTAGTCTCAATATCGTATGATATATGAGACCCATTACATCTGGTAAGTCACCCACCTTCTAATATATCACAGGATAAAAGAAAACCAGCACTTACAGTTTTAAGGAAAGTCACCATAAATTGTGGAAAAATATCACTGAGCACCTTCACCTTATCATCCAGTTATCTGAAGAAAATCATTTTGCATTGAAGAAAAACAACTAAAATTGGAACTTTCACTGTCACTTATTTATTTATATCATTGGAACTCTCACTGTCACTTATTTATATCACGTGATGAACTTTTAAATATGAAATTTTATGCTTTTTATGTCACATTTTGATTCATTTATCACATGATTTATTTATCTATTTATAACATTTATATAATTTTTCAAAGCATTTGGATCACTTTATTACATATTGTTTGCACAGTATTTGGTAACACTTGAATATTTACAAATATTAGCATGCGCTGTAGATAGTCCAACACAGGACTATTTTTCCTCCACACATTTTTTACTACTGCTGCTGCTGCTATATTCACAATTTTTTATAATTAGTTTTATTCTAAAAACACCAGGCGCGGGGAGTGCACTTCTTTAAGCATTACTTTACATTCACAGATGCTCTAATAGGCTTCAAAAAAGGGTGGGCTCGGGGCGCAGAGCACTTCGCCCTGAGCCTACCCAGCTGTGTGACAATAGCGAATGAATATTCGCTATTGTCACATGGATCCTCCTCATGATCAATCAGGAAGCGGGTCCTGAGACCCGTTTCCCGATTGGCCGAAAGGAGAAGCCATGCCATAGGCCAAGGAGGAGGAGGAGGGAGGAGATGCATTATAGCATTATACGAGGTTAGTAGTTCATCTAAAGTGTGGGTGAACTATTTCAAAATCAGAGAGCAATCTCTCTATGTCCATTCTTCAGAATTGAGGAATTTCCACTTAGAACCCCCTGAAATGAGCAGTTCCTAAATTATTAATATTTGGCAATGCAGCCTGGCTTTATTTAGAAATTTAGCTTGTTTTTGAAAACCCATTTGCTTGTCTGGCAGATGTTTAGCAGATGATGCAGAGGTAGAGAAACAATGTTTCCAGTGGTAGTCTTACAGTGGCATTCAAGATTTGTAGGAAAATGTTCAGGTTTTAAATTTTATCTCTTTCGTTTGAGATAGAAAAAACCTATGGATCTGTTCTGCTGATGAACCTTCAGTGGGATACAGTGGGTACGGAAAGTATTCAGACCCCCTTAAATTTTTCACTCTTTGTTATATTGCAGCCATTTGCTAAAATCATTTAAGTTCATTCTTCTTCCTCATGAATGTACACATAGCACCCATACTGACAGAAAAACACAGAATTGTTGACATTGTTGCAGATTTATTAAAAAAGAAAAACTGAAATATCACATGGTCCTAAGTATTCAGACCCTTTGCTCAGTATTTAGTAGAAGCCCCCTTTTGATCTAATACAGCCAGGAGTCTTTTTGGGAAGGATGCACCAAGTCTTTCACACCTGGATTTGGGGATCCTTTGCCATTCCTCCTTGCAGATCCTCTCCAGTTCTGTCAGGTTGGATGGTAAACGTTGGTGGACAGCCATTTTTAGGTCTCTCCAGAGATGCTCAATTGGGTTTAAGTCAGGGCTCTGGCTGGGCCATTCAAGAACAGTCACGGAGTTGCTGTGAAGCCACTCCTTCGTTATTTTAGCTGTGTGCTTAGGGTCATTGTCTTGTTGGAAGGTAAACCTTCGGCCCAGTCTGAGGTCCAGAGCACTCTGGAGAAGGTTTTTGTCCAGGATATCCCTGTACTTGGCCGCATTTATCTTTCCCTCAATTGCAACCAGTCGTCCTGTCCCTGCAGCTGAAAGACACCCCCACAGCATGATGCTGCCACCACCATGCTTCACTGTTGGGACTGTATTGGACAGGTGATGAGCAGTGCCTGGTTTTCTCCACACATACCGCTTAGAATTAAGGCCAAAAAGTTCTATTTTGGTTTCATCAGACCAGAGAATCTTATTTCTCACCATCTTGGAGTCCTTCAGGTGTTTTTTAGCAAACTCCATGCAGGCTTTCATGTGTCTTAGTGGCTTCCGTTGGGCCACTCTGCCATAAAGCCCCGACTGGTGGAGGGCTGCATTGATGGTTGACTTTCTACAACTTTCTCCCATCTCCTGACTGCATCTCTGGAGCTCAGCCACAGTGATCTTTGGGTTCTTCTTTACCTCTCTCACCAAGGCTCTTCTCCCCCGATAGCTCAGTTTGGCCGGACGGCCAGCTCTAGGAAGGGTTCTGGTCATCCCAAACGTCTTCCATTTGAGGATTATGGAGGCCACTGTGCTCTTAGGAACCTTAAGTGCAGCAGAAATCTTTTTGTAACCTTGGCCAGATCTGTGCCTTGCCACAATTCTGTCTCTGAGCTCTTCAGGCAGTTCCTTTGACCTCATGATTCTCATTTGCTCTGACATGCATTGTGATCTGGAAGGTCTTATATAGACAGGTGTGTGGCTTTCCTAATCAAGTCCAATCAGTATAATCAAACACAGCTGGACTCAAATGAAGGTGTAGAACCATCTCAAGGATGATCAAAAGAAATGGAAAGCACCTGAGTTAAATATATGAGTGTCACAGCAAAGGGTCTGAATACTTAGGACCATGTGATATTTCAGTTTTTCTTTTTTAATAAATCTGCAACAATGTCAACAATTCTGTGTTTTTCTGTCAGTATGGGGTGCTATGTGTACATTCATGAGGAAGAAGAGTGAAAAATTTAAGGGGGTCTGAATACTTTCCGTACCCACTGTAGATGCAAGCACACAATGATGAGGTTTTCCAGTGTTATTGATAATGCATGACTGCTCCTTTCTTCATGTAAAGATTGGCATAGACAGTAGAAAATAATTGGTACACAAAATTCAACTGACTCACAATGTTTTTTTGCCAGTTCCTTCCCTAAATAAGAGGCATTGGAGAAGGAAGGGTGAGCCGTACACAGATACTGTAGTTCTGGTGCTGGAAAAAAAAAGTAGAAATCTGGTAGGCTTTTCTAAACAGCCTGACTGTCTCATTCATCAAGAACTCATTTATCTTTTAAGGATCTTTTTACTTTTTTACCATCTGCCAATAAAGTTTTTTTTTAAATTAAGGACAATAAACTGTATGGCTCTCCTTCAGTACCCTAGGCTGTATAGTTTTAGATAAGGTGATTTTCTAACCATTATTAACTCTCAGTGAGTAAGAACCATTGTAATCGGAGCATGGTTTGAGATGTATCTAAAAATGTACACAATTGTTTTTGACCATGTGGGTGTGTAACATGCATCAAAAACTACACATTTTAGATTGTCTAAATTCATGATTGGTGTGGCACTGGTGAGCATACAGGTTTATACCATAGAAAGAATAACGGGGAAGAGCGCATGACCTAAGGCCAGCCATACATGGGACGAAATTTAAAAGAATTTTCTTTTGAAAATCTTTTCTAAGAATTTTTGTTTGAATTTCGCATCATTAGTGGGCTGCAGCAACGGCCGATTTTCATGTGGCTATCGAATTTGAGTGACTGGGCTTGTGAAATTTTTGGAAAAAAGAACGGTTTTCTAAACAGTGATGGGAGAATTGTGTGAGAAATATAATAAAAAAGAAATGCTCATGAGCACAAGAAAAGAAAATTCCTGGAAAGAAAAGAATATTCCCCGAAAAAAAAAGAAGATTCCTGACCACAAAAATTATTTTCTGTAGCAACATGAGGTGAAATTGAAGGCCTGGTTGGTCCAATTTTATAATTAATGGTAGCACCATAGAACAACAAAACGCAAGAAATTTCTGATTTGATTGAATCAGACAATAGCCATCTCATACTATAGTTTCTATAGGAAAACAAAAAAGTGTCTCTGAACCTGGTTCTTCAAGTCATCTTTGTTTTTGTAGACCCTTGAAAGGAAAGCATGTGACTTAGAGGGCTTCCCCCATCGAAATTGTCAGTAGATAAATCTCGATTAATCTTATTTTTCACTCCAGTCTGTATATAGGGTAGAAAACACTATGCTGTAAATAAGCGTAGTCCCTATGTTTTTATCTGATTAGGCAATCATACTGAACTAAAAAGAAATCCAATAAAACTAGTATCAAAATAGCATTGCAGTAAATTTCTAGACCCGTAGCCTCCAAACTGTAGCCCACGGGCTAGATTTGGCCCTTTGCTTGCCTTTCTCTGGTCCTTCGGGCACCATTCCTTTCACTGACATCAATGATGGGACACCATTCCTCTCACAGATACCAAGGATGGGGCACTATTCCTTCCACTGAATATCAACAATGGTGCACTATTCCTTTCACTAAAACTAAGATGGATCATTGTTTACTCCCACTGATGCCTGGGCATTTTCTACTTCCACTGGCCATATACTGCCCCCCTAAAGCCTGAAGGACAGTAAATTGGCCCTTTGTTTAGATAGTTTGGAGACCCTTGCTGTAGTCCATGTACATTCATAGAAAGACGAAGTAGTAAACGTGTAATACATGCTGAATAGTTTATATTCTAGAGCTTCATTGTCTTTAGTCCCACACCATGGATCCCTATCATATAAGGATCCATTCCACTTCACTTGATCTTCAGGCAGATTTGGCCCTGCTGCCTCATCACTATCTTATGAAAAAAACTGTGTTTAAAACCCGCGCTAAATCATAATAAGTGCAAATACTACCTGCAGCAGCTGTACACTTAGATAAAACTAAGAAAAAAGGAATTGCAATATTAAAACAGTGCTACCAGGTAGGTATATGTAAATGACATAAAGTGCATCTGTGCTAAAAAATTAAATATTCATAAATTCATATAAATGTATAAAGTGCACTACAACATATTGATATAAAAGTGCTCACGTGAAAAAATATATATGCATGAATTCATATAAGTATATACTAAATGTGTCACATGTATCTTTAACCACTTCCCGCCGCCCTATTACAAATTGACGGCGGGAATGTGGTTGAGTTATCCTGACCGGACGTCATATGACGGCGGCAGGATAACACCGCTCTGGGCGCCCCCCGGGGGCGCGCTGAGCGGCGATCGGTGATGCGAGGTGTCAGTCTGGCACCCTGCATCTCCGATCTCGGTAAAGAGCCTCTGACGGAGGCTCTTTACCATGTGATCAGCCGTGTCCAATCACGGCTGGTCACATAGTAAAACAGGAACAGCCGTTGATCGGCTTTCCTTAGTTCGTGCCTGACAGGCACGAGTAAAGGAGTGCCGATCGGCGGCTCCCCTGACAGGGGGGGGGGTCGGCACTGGTAATCAGATCATTGATTACCAGTGCAGACCCTCGGGGGGGGGGGATGCCACTAGATCCACCAGGGATGCCCACTATGACCCCAGGGATGCCCACTATGACCCCAGGGATGCCCACTATGGCCACCAGGGATGGTGATCAGGGCTCAGGGAGCCCCCCATTGCCCTCCCCATCAGTGATGCCCACTAGTGTCCTCCCTATCAGTACTGCCCACAAGTGCCCATCATTGCCATCCTTTAGTGTCGCCCACCAGTGCCCATTATTGCCCACCAGTGCCGCCTATCAGTGCCCATCAGTGCCGCCCGTCAGTGCCGATCAGTGCCGCCCATCAGTGCCCACCAGTGCTGCCTATCAGTGCCCATTAGTGCCTGTCAGTGCCGCCTATCAGTGCCCGTCAGTGCCGTCTATCAGTGCCCATCAATGCCGCCTATCAGTGCCCAGCAGTGTCGCCTATCAGTGCCCACCAATGCTGCATATCAGTGCTACCTATCAGTGCCACATATCAGTGCCGCCTATCAGTGCCGCCTATCAGTGCCACCCCATCAGTGCCACCCCATCATTGCCTCCTCATCAGTGCCTGTCAGTGCAGTCTCATCAGTGCAGGAAAAAACTTATTTATTTACAAAATTGTATAACATAAACAAAAAAACTTTTTTTTTTTTTTCAAACTTTTCTGTCTTTTTTTATTTGTTTAGCAAAAAGTAAAAATCGCACAGGTGATCAAATACCACCAAAAGAAAGCTCTATTTGTGGGGAGAAAATGACATAAATTTGGTGTAGGTACAGTGTTGCATGACCGCGCAATTGTCATTCAAAATGCAACAGCGCTAAAATGGGAAAATTGGCCTGGGCGGGAAGGGAGGGAAGTGCCCTGTATTAAAGTGGTTAAAATCCAAATATATATACAATAAGTAAAAAGTGACAAACTATGTGAAAAAGTTTGTTAAAAATAATAAGGTGCAGTCCAAAAGAAGTGAATAGTCCACTTAAAGTGCTGATAATCGTGCTCCACACAAAAAAGTGCCCAGTGCTTGCATCAGGCCCTCTTGGGGATCCACTCACCAGATTATGGCAAATCAAAGCCTTAAAGCGGAGTTCCAGCCATTTGACTCACCTGTCCAACGGTCCAGCGATGCGGCCGCCGGAAGCCTCGATCCTCTCCCTCGGCGCCGGCATCACTGCTGTGGGCACCCGGCTGTTACAGTTTGCGGCTTCACAGCCGGGTACCCACTGCGCATGCGCGAGTCGCGCTGCGCGCCGTGATTGGCCGGCAATCTTCTGGGACCTCTGACGTGTCCCAGAAGATTGCAGGGAGGGAGGGGGAGAGGAGAACTTCCGCTCAGGGCGCCGCGGCGCTCCGAGCGGAAGTGGGAGCGGGTACCTGTCAAAACTAGGTACCCGCTCCCCCCCCCAAAAAATGACATGCCAAATGTGGCATGTCGGGGGGTCAGAACTCCCTAAAGCGGAAGTTCCACTTTTGGGTGGAACTCCGCTTTAAGAATAACAAGCAGACACCTCCAAATCAGCCTCCAACCTCAGATTGTGGTGCTATCAAGCCTCGGTGTCCCCAGATGGACAATGGGAATAAGTCTCCAAAGAATTTCTCCGAGATACCTTTGCACGCAAACCCTCAGGCAAAAAGAGAGGAAGGAGTCGAAATAGTGAATCCCGTAGGGTAATTTTTATTGTAAAAGCATAAAAATGTTACTCCCAAACAAACGATTTGTCTAAGCATTAGGAAAGTCAGTATCCACGATCATCCTATACACTTCCGGGTACGCTGACGGCGTGCGTTCCACGGTGGTTTGCAGAAGTTAAATATATATGCATATATATTTTTGCACGTGAGCACTTTTATATCAATATGCTGTAGTGCACTTTATACATTTATATGAATTTATGAATATTTAATTTTTTAGCACAGATGCACTTTATGTCATTTACATATACCTACCTGGTAGCGCTGTTTAAATATTGCAATTCCTTCATCACTATCTTAGGTTCTGTGTTATTGGGCTTTTGTTTTCTTCAGAACTGCTTCTCTCTCCAAGTCAGTGGCATTGCAAAAGCAGCATAAGGTTGATATAGCTTAGAAGTGGGTAAAGTGTAGGTCAGAAGGAAGTCAACTGCAGATCAAATGCATCTTTCAATGAACTCTGAATGATCTCAGAAGCATCTCAAACTAATCTCAAGTGAAATGTGAAATGCTGCATTTTCCCATTGACACAAGCTAGTGGGCACCACAAATTCATACCAATGCATTCATCATAGATCAGAAAGTTGGATGTTTTTAAATTTACAACTTATTTCAGACTCCATTTGAATAAGGATTACCTTAAAGCGGAGTTCCGGGCACAAAATCGATATTTTTTTTTGTGCCCATCCGCTTGTTCCCCTTCACCTGAAAAGGAATTGGATAGTTAGGTTTTTTTTTTTTTAAAACTCACCTTGTAATTGAAGATCGAATATACTCACCTAGTCTTCACTTCCTCCCTCAGCGCCGCGGCTCCGCCGTCACTTCCTGGCTTGCACTGATTCCTGGGAGCTGAACGTCATCGCTCCCAGGAATCAATGCGACGGCACCGGCCCCACTCGTCACTTCCGGGCGATGCCGCATTCCCCTGCTAAACAGCTTCTGGGCATGCCCAGAAGCTGTGGAGGAATGCGGCGCCGCACCGGAAGTGACGAGAGGGGCCGGTGCAGGCGCATTCTGGGAGAAGAAGACGCGGAAGAAGATGCCGAAGAGGACCGCGCCGGCTTCAGCTGCCCGCAAGAGAGATGGAAACGCTGTGGAAGAAATTTTATAAGTAAGTATTTCTTCTAAAAGTTAAGTGCGAACCGGGACAGATCAGAGGCTAGCCATTGTGGAATGTACTAGCCCTGACTGTCCCGGGGGTATGTTTATTGAAAAATAATTTCTGTGCCCGGAACTCCGCTTTAAGGAAGCTATCACTGATTAAGGCCTGCCTTGAAGGTATGAGGGTGAGATCACTCCTGTTCTAATGAGCACAAGCAAAATGTATGAGTATCAGCTTTCACCTACTTAATTTTCTATACGTGAGAAATTACATCAAATACCCTTTTTCTATTCGTCCAATCACAGTGCAGCAGCTGTCACTCACATCATGTGAATCCAGAAGTCCTAGGAGGTTCTTTAGACAAGCTTCAAACTGAAACATTATACCAACACTGGGAATCAAATAGCTTTTCTGTAACATTTCACATTTTCATGATTCTCTGAAATAAACCGGCTCAGTAAGGAGGAACTCTTCCAAATCATAAGCCACTTCAGCCAAAAATGTCAAAGCCTTTGCAACACACTATACTAATGAACCATGGCGTTTGGAATACAAATGAGATATGCCCACAGGGACAGACAAATCAATGTAATAATTATGGCATATCGCCCCTTGCCGAGCCTCTGTAACTTTTGATTGACTTCTGCGGCAGCATAATTATTTATCCCCTAACGCAGATTTCTTCTCACCTCCAAGGGTTTGTGTATAAAATAATGAATACTCTCCCCAGAACAGGGGTTTCTGGTTGTCTTGCTGCAACTTCTGTGGTCTCTGAACATATGTTCTACCTTCAATGAATATTTTTGGAGATCAGCACCGCTCGTAAAACTATTGGCTCTCATTCCCTGTCTTTACAGAAAATCAAATGTCAACACCATTCCATTCTTTTCATGCATGTGTTTGATTTATTTCCAAAACAGTTAAACATGCACTCATTAAATGCTTAATCTATTTCATCCAAAAACATATTTTAAAAATAACCCAGGCAGATCAGTTATGGCGTTTAAAGCACTGACCCTGATATTCTATAAGTGATATTCGTTTAAATTAATTTATACTATTCCATATCCCATAGGTTTTTTAATGGTTTCAAATTATTGAATAGTTTTGTTGTCATGCTGCACATAAAGTGCATTGAAAAAGAATTCATACCCCTTGAAATTTTGCACATTTTGTCATGTTTCCAGCTAAAAATGTAAATGTATTTTATTGGGATTTTATGTGATAGACCAACACAAAGTGGCACATAATTGTGAAGTGGAAGAAAGAAGAAAAATGGTTTTCAAAATTTTTTACAACTAAATATCTGAAAAGTGTGGAGTGCCCCTCTGAGTCAATACTTTGTAAAACTACAGCTGCAAGTCTTTTTAGGTATGTCTCTACCAGCTTTCCACATCTAGAGAGTGACATTTTTGTCCATTCTTTGCAAAATTGCTCAAGCCCTCTCAGATTGGATGGAGAGCGTCTATGAACAGCAATTTTCAAGTCTTGCCACAGATTCTCAATTGGATTTAGGTCTGGACCTTAACTGAGCCATTCTAACACATGAATATGCTTTGATCTAAACCATTCTATTGTAGCTCTGGCTGTATGTTTAGGGTCGTTGTCCTGCTGGTAGGCGAACCTCCGCCCCAGTCTCAAGTCGTTTGGAAACTATAACAGGTTTTCTTCAAAGATTGCCCTGTATTTGGCTCCATCCATCTTCCCATCAACTCTGACCAGCTTCCCTGTCCCTGCCACCACCATGTTTCACAATGGGGATGGTGTGTTCAGGTAGATGTGCAGTGTTCGTTTTCCGCCACATATAGCATTTTGCTTTTAGGCCAAAAAGTTCAATTTTGGTCTGACCAGAGCACCTTCTTCCACATGTTTGTTGTGTCCCCCACATGGCTTCTCGCAAACTGCAAACAGGACTTTCTTTCAACAATGGATTTCTTCTTGCCACTCTTCCATAAAGGCCAGATTTGTGGAGTGCACAACTAATAGTTGTCCTGTGGACAGATTCTCCCACCTGAGCTGTGGAACTCTGCAGCTCTGGCAAAGTTACCATGGGCCTCTTGGCTGCTTCTCTGATTAATGCTCTCCTTGCCCGGCCTGTCAGTTTAGGTGGACAGCAATGTCTTGGTAGATTTGCAGTTGTGCCATACTCCTTCCATTTTTGGATGATGGATTGAACAGTGCTCTGTGAGATGTTCAAAGTTTAGGATATTTTTTTTATAACCTAAACCTTGTTTAAACGTCTCCACAATGTTATCCCTGACCTGTCTGGTGTGTTCCTTGGCCTTCAAGATGCTGTTTGTTCACTAAGGTTCTCAAAGCGCTGCGCAAACTGCCGGGGCTATATAAATCCTGTATAATAATAATAAGGTTCTTTAACAAACCTCTGAGGGCTTCACAGGACAGCTGTATTTATACTGAAATTAAATTACACACAGGTTGACTCTATTTACTAATTGGGTTACTTCTGAAGGCAATTGGTTTCACTAGATTTTAGTTAGGAGTATCAAAGTAAAAGGGGCTGAATAGAAATACACGCCACACTTTTTTCAGATATTTTTTGTAAAAAATTTTGAAAACCATTTATCATTTTCCTTCCACTTCACAATTATGTGCCACTTTGTGTTGGTCTATCATGTAAAATCCCAATAAAATAAATTTAAATTTTTGGTTGTAACGTGACAAAATGTGGGCATTTTTAAGGGGTATGATTACTTTTTTAAGGCACTGTAACCCACTATACCCATCCAACAATACTTCATGTATACATTCCTGTGGTTACCTGTCCAACAGCAATAGTACAAAGAACTACTGGCTCAAAGTTGACCTCATTGGACATTATACATATCTGTTTGTAGGACAATACTGTACTTCATAAAAACTTTGGAATGAGTAGAAGTCATACAGTTGTCATTTCTTCTAAGTTTTCTGGTATATTCAACATCTTTCTTCTCTTCCCACCATTGTACCTTAATTTCAATGCTGCAGTTATTTTAAGAGAAGCAGTTGTATATTATTATAACTGTATGGTAACAAGTATCTGAAAATAATTTAAAAGAAAAACTTTTTATGCCCCCAAGACAGAATACGGTAAGTCATCCATAGGATCTTTTAGGTTCACAGTCAAAACTGGGACATAGTCTTGCACTGTAAAGAGCAAAGAAGTAAAGTAGATAACTATCCTTATATATATATATTTATTTTTATTTATTAGTGCTAAAAAAACATAGTTACATGTACTGTTTTGCTCATGTCTGCTCATCCCTATTCACAGAAACCTGCTCCAGCCTCAAAATACATCACTCTCTGACCACCTTACTTTTTACAGTGTATCCTTTCTGGCCACCTCACCCTCCCTCCGTTCACAGCAGCTGTTGCAGAACTTAATGACAGCGGCTGCAGCCTGGTCCATTTTCATATGTACAGTAACTGCAGATGGACCAGAAAAAGTGCATAGGAAGCCAGCAGAGGAGACCCCAATGCCATCAAATTGACAACCATCACTACATTGCTACCAACAACAGCTGTGCCACCTAATCCCTTCTTCTAGATACTGCACAATTTATTGCTATCATTACTTGACAGTTCCTGCTGTTACTGTTCCTTAGTTCCCACTCTTAAGACCCTGATGTTCCCACTCCACAAATATGTACATTACATTACACATTCCCTGCAGACTTGATCCACGATCACCTCTACCTGGCAAACAGCATTTACTCCCCGTCCCTTTTTAGATCATCTACTGTAATCACAACTCCTCTTTATCTGTATTAATTTGAAATAACCAGCATAACGGCTCAATGCTACCCCAATCACAGTGCACTTCTACCTGCAAATGCTTATTTGCATCTCACTTCTTTTTTTTTTTATACTATATTTATTGAGATTTGTAGAAAAATACATATAAACATAAACATGAGATCGAACTCTTTTTACAAAGGGTATAAAAGATATAAAACAGCATGGTTAATACACATGGTACAGTTGGCCTAGGGACCTAATGCCCCCCGGCGCAATGGGGTAAGCATAAATCGGTACAAAACAAATTAAGGAACACTGAACGAGTAAAGTACGTGGTATCTGGGTTAATGAGGGAAGTAAGATGCTGGGTAGGCACGAATAGACTGCCAAACATGAGACTGGTAGCGATGAAATAATTGGTAATGTATAAGAGGATAATGGAATGCAACAGGGGTTCCGTATGGCAGGGGCTTAAGGTAGAGAAGTAGACCCTGTTATATTCTGAGTGCTTGCAAAGTCCATGCGGGTGTTCCAGTTACTGAATGCGAAGGAGGATGTGTGAAGAGAAAGCTCCTCTGAGGGAAGAGAGTAGTCCATGAACTGACGCCATCTGCATTCAAATTTCTTCATGTTTCCAGATGGCTGGGTCATGGAGTCAGTTTTTTCCAGTAGGAAAAGTTTGAGAAGAGCCTGTTTAACTAGCGCCAGCCGTGGGGGGGCAGGATGGATCCAGGATTGCATTATAGCTCTGCGAGCCGCAAGAAGACAGATATGAGCCCACTGCGGAGTTGGCGTGATAGTTCCCGAGGAAGATTTGGCCGTCGACATATCATAGCTAAAAAGGCATAAAAGTGGTTCTGTCGGGAGACATAGAGATGTGACTTTGGAGATATAGCGCAGTACTTGATCCCAAAATGTAGCGATAGGGGGGCATTCCCACATTCTGTGAAAAAGGGTTGGCCGAGGAGTATTACACCATGAGCAGGTGGCTGAAGAGGGGTCCAGTTTGTCATGGCGAAAGGGAAAGTAAGCTCTATGTGCTATCCGGAATTGGGTTTCACGCCAGGTTTCGTTGAGGACCAGGGAGCGAATTTTCTTGTAGCCCAGGAGGATTTGTTCCGGTGCTTCCAGGGAATTTAGGACGGGTGACCATGGTTTAAAAGGGATTGTGCCGTATTTGGATGCTTGGTGGGCCACTAGTTTATGGTAGATCTCCGAAATAGAGTAAGAGTCTTGATCAATGAGGGTGTCAATAGGTGAGCGTTGACAAGGGTTCTTGTCCGGGTGGGAGCAGGCCCTAATGTAGCTGCACAGTTGGTGATATTGGAACACGTGTGAGGGCGGTAGGGAGTATTGCCGCGTGATAGCAGCAAACGGGAGAGGAGAGCCCGACTTGTGGTCTATCATTCTTGAAACAGAGGTTAGTCCCAGAGAGGCCCATTTTTTGAAAGTGTTACAGTCCATGGATGGGAGGAACATCGGATTACCAGTGATAGGTAGGTGGGGAGATATCATGGAGGGAAGGTCCATGAGCTTCCTCATTTCTCTCCAGGCAATCACTGTGTCCCTAATGAGTACATTCTTCCGCAGGAGATGTGGTAAAGCAGAAGGTCTTGTGTGGAGAATCGCTTGCAAGTTAAAGGGTGCCACCAGGGCTGATTCTAATTGATAGTTGGAGTAACGGTTTTAAGCGACCAGCCAGTCAATACCTTGTCGCAGGAGGCAGGAGAGGTTGTACAGTCTGATGTTTGGCAGCCCAGCTCCCCCCTCGCCCTTCGGGAGAGAAAGTTTTTTCAAGGAGATACGAGGTTTCTTCCCCCTCCATAGAAATTTCTGGAGGGCAGAGTGTAACCTGCGTACATCATAATGTTTCAGTAATAGTGGGAGAGTCTGTAAGGGGTACAGTAGTTTCGGGAAGGATACCATTTGAAAAAGGTGGCATCTCCCAAAGAGCGAGAGGGGGAGGTCCGCCCAGGCTTCCATCTCCTGCACCATTTTGTTGAGAATTGGGGGATAGTTGAGAGAATATAGTGATGAGGGGTCCCTTCCTATCTTAACTCCCAAATACGTAATGTGGTGATTTGCCACCAATAACGGTGACGAGCCTATCCAGGAGCTGGCCAGCCGAGTGTTGAGAGGCAGGATTTCACTCTTATCAAAATTGATGCGCAACCCCGTGCACTTGCAAAAAGTTGAAAATACGTCCCTGAGTAGTGTAATGTCTGAGGAAGGCGACGTAGAAAAAAGCAGGATGTCATCGGCGAAAAGAGCCGACCGAAACAGCTGGTCTCCTACGCGAATACCGCTAACCCCTGAATCCGAGTTCAAAAATCGCGAGAGAGGCTCGATAGCCATGTTGAAGAGGAGAGGGGAAAGGGGGCATCCCTGTCTAGTGCCTTTGTTGAGCGGGATATCAGGGGAAGTAAAGGAAGGCGTAACGATACGTGCCGAGGGGGATGAGTACATCGATTTGACGAATTGTAGTATGGGTCCTGTAAATCCTAGAGACTGCATGACCATAAATAACCAAGCAAAGCTAATATTGTCAAAAGCCTTTTCGGCATCTAGAGAAATGATGGCAGTGTCAGCGTCAGGGTGAGATTTGGCATAGTCTAGAGCGAGGAGGACCTTGCGTAGATTGAGGGTAGCAGACCGACCTTGGACAAACCCTGATTGGGCTTGGTGTAGGAGGGACGGAAGGATGGGAGCTAGTCTAGAAGCTATGATTTTAGAAAGAATTTTTGCATCCACATTTATGAGGGAAATGGGTCTGTACGATCCCGGGAGCAGGGGGTCTTTACCTTTCTTCTCTAGAAGCTTAATATGAGCTCTGGATCCCGTGGGTAAATAGGGCCCCCCCCCTCCCATATATGTTGGTAAACTGAGCAGAGGGTGTCAGGGAGAAAATCTGCAGTAAGTTTATAAAATTCAGAGGAGAATCCATCTGGGCCCGGGGCCTTCCCAGAAGAAAGGGATTTAATCGTGGTGAGGACCTCAGTGGAAGATATAGGGGCATTTAGCTGTTCCAGGTGTTCTGCGCGTAGCCGGGGGAGTTGTAAGCCCCCTAGGAGCTTTAAGGCCGCCTCCCTATCTATGGGATCTTCTGAGTAGAGGGCAGTGTAGTAGTCAGTAAGAAGGGCTTCGATCTCCGTGGGAGCGTTAGTAATAGTACCGGTGGGGGTACGGAGTGCACCAATGTATGTAGGTTTGTGCGCTCCCTTACTTAGTCTCGCCAGGAGTCTACTAGCTTTGTTACCATACCTGTGTAGCTGTAGCGTAAAGTGGGAGTGGTGGACCAATTCCGCCTGGGCAGACCAATGGTCGAACGCACGCTTGGCCGCCTGCCATGCCTGAATGTTCGAGGGGGTGCGGTGTAGGGAAAGAGCCTGGTGTGCTTTACGAAGGGAGTCACTAGCTATCATGTATTGTCTGCGATTCTGTTTTTTGAGTTGAGCAGTGTAGGAAATAACATGACCCCGGAGGAAAGCCTTCCCCGCTTCCCAGAAGAGGTTGGGAGTGGATTGGTGGATGCGGTTATTGAGGACGTATTCCTCCCAGGATGTACGTAGCATATGTTTGAAGTCCTCACTTTTCATTAAGTACGCTGGAAAACGCCAGGGGGCAGAGACCCTTGGGGAGAGAATACCATCAATTTGGGCCGTAACAGGGGAGTGATCAGAAATAGCCATGTCAGTGATAACTGGGTCAGTGATGAAAGGGAGCAAGTCCGGGGAACAGAAAATATAATCGATGCGAGAAAAGGACGCGTGGGGTGCCGAAAAGAAGGTGAAGTCCCTATCTGTAGGGTGTGTGAGGCGCCAGATATCCGTGAGCCGAAGTGAAGAAATGGCCTGGGCTAGGGGGGTGGAGGGGTCGTCAGACTGTGTTGACTGTCTAAGTGTGTGGCTACGATCTTCCGAGACGTTCATGACCGAATTAAAGTCTCCTCCAATCAGGTGTAGCGGTTCAGCAACCTGTAAGGCCCAAGTAGTGAGGTCTCTACAAAAGAGTTGGTTTGGGGAAGTTGGAGCATAAACGTTGGAGATGGCGATGACCCTAGAGGCCACCGTTAGGTGAAGTGTAATCCTACGCCCGCATGAGTCAGCGTCAAGGGCTCTAAGGGAGTGTGAGAGTCTTCTATGAATCAACACTATTACTCCTGCCTTCCTACCCACGGCTGGCGAGCCATAAACCTTTCCCACCCACAATTTCTGCATCCGAAAGAAGTCCTCCGCGGCCAGATGTGTCTCCTGTAGAAGAGCCAATCTGCCCGCAGACGCTTGAGGTGCCTCAAAATCTGCATACGTTTATGGGGGGAGCGCAGCCCCTTTACATTCCAAGAAACTACCTTTAGGTGATGTCCATCATCCGAGGGAGCCATGACCGAAGTATTGAGTAAGAAGTAGCAGTCTCTGTAGAATACAGGCGCACCACAGGCATCGCCCCATCGGATCCGGAGCCACCCAGGAAGGAAACGTTACTTAAAGTCAAGTACATAAAATGAATGTTAAAAAAACAGATACCTGTGTAGCGGGGTTAAACATGCCTAAAGACACTGTTTGATATGTGGGAAGGAACTAGGCTCCCTCTAGTGGTAGCTGCATGGAATTTCCCGGGCTGTGACTTCCTATTTACAAGATGAAGAAACTACATCTCCCAGGCTGCTTTGCAAGATCCAGGGTGCACGGCTGCACCGCACGGCACTATGGGGGAAGTTATTTAAAGGAAGAGAGAAGCGCGCGAGGGGGGCGCCTTTCTGCGCTGGACTCTGAGGAACCAGCGAGCGAGAGTGAAGGACTGACACTGGATATCGGGCCAGAGCCTCTTAGCCTGGAGGGACGACGTGGAACCGTCCCATCTTAAGCACGAGGCACATTCCTGGAGGTCATACTGCTGTTTGCAGAGACGGGAGGTCATCCGCCAGAAGGACCTCGCGCGGCTGGCATATAGCCACAGGACTGAGACCGCAGTGGAAGCGCGCGAAGGAGAAAACTTCTGTTGGTGAGAGGGCACATGCCCAATAACTGACTTTATCTGCCGAAGAGATAGTTTTATCTACAGATAGCGGTAGCGCAACAGGAGGTGATAAAACCCCGGGGTTTATCAGCATACTTTCTCAGGAGACTCATAGACAAACAGTAAGGTCTGTAAAGGAGTCGCCAGAGGTTTATCTCTCTCGCAGAAGTTATTGCTCAGTTACGCAGACACCCTGCGGTGACAACTAACAGCTCGTTGTTTCTCTCTCTCTTGATCTTTATTCCTAATCTGGATTACAAATGAGCTCTATTCAAAAACCTTGCTAGCGAAGATCAACAAGAAAGAAGAGAACTCTGGGGGGGGGGGACTCAGATAGGCCTACCTACCTGGTACTGTGTCTAGCCTTAATGCAGGAGGAGTGTGGGGGTATTCTTTTACCTTTTTAAAGCTGTTTTAAATAACCTTTTATGGACTTGTATTGTATTGTATTGTATCTCCCCATTCAATTTGATATATAGTAAACTAAGTTTGGTTAATTACAATCCTGTGCGTTGTTCCATTGTGTCACCCAGAAGGACTACCATTCAAGAAGGTAACAAGGTATTGCTGCATATTGAAGTATTGTATTCCAATCTGCGTATCCATTTGATAGTCCAGTCCTATTCTGGGTCAGTTGTGCCTGAGGAGGGATCGAGCCAATTTGATCGGGTTGTTAGGCAGGGTGTAGACCCAATAATATAATCAGCAGCTCCTGCGGGGGTGGTGCTACACGTGGGGGCTCGTCCGGGATTTCTACAGTCCTGCAACACAACCCTCTCAGCCATAGAATCCCCTCCCACGCAGAAATGGATCCTGTCGCTGCTGCTGAGTGGTGCAAGGAAGAGAATGTCATAGTGGAAAATGGCCTGGTGGTTGAAATCAAGGGAGAAGCCTGGACTGAAGAAAAGCTCCTCCCTGTTTTGAGGGCACTATCCACAGACAGGAAATTCTGGGTGATTGACATGAAAACTGACACCACTGTCCCACACACGTATGCACTGTGTGAGTGGAGGAAGGGGGTCCCTGATTATTTCAACGGAAACAGTGTAAAAACTACTGACCAAACAGAACTTTTCCTGATACATCCAGGAGTTCCTATTGCGGGTCCCTCATCCACCACCCCTGGGGTATCCAGCCAAGAAAAAGGTGTCCAAGAAGGGCATCCTGAGTCATCACCTTTGTCGACTTTTAGCTCAGAACTGTGTGCTGTTCTTGGGGAGATTGTGGCAAAATGTAGTAGGGACTCCTCGAGCTATCTGATGACTGGATATAGGAAGCTCCGGACATTCTCTGGGAAACAGCCTGTGCCTTCAGCAGAAGATGGGTTCGAAGAGTGGTTAGATACCGCCACTCAGGCTTTGGAGGAATGGGAGGTACCAGAACAGCACAAGAAGCAGAGAATCACAGAGAGTTTAAGGGGACCTGCATTAGAGGCTGTACGTAATCTAAAGCTTAGCAAGAAGAACTGCACTGCACAGGATTATTTGGACATTCTGCAAGATGTGTTTGGTCGGACGGAGAACGCGGCTGAACTTCTCTACCAGTTGGACCACTGTTATCAAGAAGAGGGGGAGAAGTTGTCCGAATTCATTAAACGTCTGGATAGGATTATCCACCAGATTCTGTTAAAGAAAGGAATAGACCCCCGGAAAATAGATGAGACTCGTGCACGACAGGTTCTGAAAGGGGCTCAACCTTTAGATCCCATTGCCATACTGTTACGAACTCGTCGAGATGGCGGCATTCTAGAATACCCCGACCTGATTCGAATGGTCAGAGAGGAAGAGGTCATGTTGGACAAGAAGAAGAAAAGTCGGCAGTTTGACTCAACTGCCCGGGTTGGAGTGATAAGTGCGGAAGAGGGTGACTCTCAAGTTGAACTCCTAAAGACCCAAGTGTCTCAGTTGATAGAAATGGTGTCCATCCTGACTGGTCAGGTATCCACTCTACCCAAGGGGAGTATATCGGAGAGGCCAGATGAACCTGTTAGTCTCAGCACAGATCCAGAGCCACGGCCTGCAAGATTGTTAAAGCGGAGTTCCACCCGAAATTTATACTTACCTCCATCTTCTCGCTCCCGGTCACCTGAAAAACAAATGGATAATCGCAATTTTTTTTTTTTTTCACTTACCTTTTAGAGAAAATATACTCACCTTACTTCCTTCTTCCTCCCCTCGGCGGCCACGGCGATTCGTCACTTCCTGGCTTTTGCAATGATTCCTGGGAGCTGAACGTCATCGCTCCCAGGAATCATTGCGCCTGCACCGGCCCCGACGTCAGTTCCGGGGCGCGCGCGTCATTCCCTTCTAAACAGCTTCTGGGCATGCCCAGAAGCTGTGGAGGGATGACGCGCGCGACCCGGAAGTGACGTCGGGGCCGCTGCAGTGCATCGTGGGACCGAAGAAGGAGGAAGAGGACCGAAGAGGACGCGGAAGAGGATCGCGCTGGCTTCAAGCTGCCCACACCCGAGATGGCAGCGCTGGAGAAGACAATTTCAAGGTAAGTATTTCTCCTGAAAGGTAAGTGCAACCCGGGACAGATCAGAGGCTAGCCATTGTGGAATGTGCTAGCCCTGACTGTCCCGGGGGTATTTTTATAAAAAAATGTATAACTAGGGTGGAACTCCGCTTTAACTTGTTTCAACTGCGGGGGAGTTGGGCATGTTAGAAGGGTATGTCCCAGCTCAGGAAAGGTTGCCACGAAAGCTCGCGAGCCAGCGGGAAACTTCAGAGGACACCGGTGAAGGAGTCAACCGGGTGTCCGCCAGTTTTAAGGGACTCCAGGAGTGGTGCAGGATCAGGGAAACCGAGTCAGGGGGTCAGGCCCAAATACAACATCCCCAGTTCTAGACTCCGGGTTACTGAGGGAAGGAAAATCAATGCACACCGGGTTCAGCGGGGGCCCAGATCAAGGAAGAAAAAGGAGAAGAGGGCCAGGGTACAGAGGACTGAATCAGACAACAAGGCTACATCAAGAGAATTCCCAACTAACTTGGTCGGGCCCTCCCCAGTGGTCTCGGTTCAGGTAGAAGGAATTTACGCAAGAGCCCTCCTTGACACAGGGGCCCAGGTGACTCTTTTGTATAGAGACTTCTATGATAAATATCTTACCCATCTACCTTTGCAGAAGTTGGAAGATCTGGAGATATGGGGTATTGGGACCCAAAGTTTTCCCTATGACGGGTATCTGCCAATCAAGCTGACCTTTGATCCATCAGTGGCTGGTGAAGCGGAAACCTTCGACACCTTAGCGGTGGTCTGTCCTCGTCCACCAGGGGCCAATAAAAGCTCTCTCATCGTAGGAACAAACACTGACCTGGTAAGGCGCCTTCTGATACAACTGGTCCAGGGACAAGATGTTCAGGCGCCAAGGATCCATCCCATGCTACGGCAGGCCTACCAACGATTAGTGTTGGAGCAAGAGACCCCCGCAGAAGGAATTGGACGACTCTGGAAGCTGGACAGAGCGGAAAAGGTCTTACAGCCAGGAGAGGTGGCCTGTTTTAAGGCTTCTGTTAAACTCACATGGCAACAGCCGGGTCCTTTCATTATCTTTGAATCAGGTCAAAAGGAGAGACAGAGAGGTATAGAAGTGATCCCTGAGGTGATCCCTTTGAAGGTGTTACAGGAAAACCGTGGAAGGGTTTTAGTGAGTGTCAGAAACACCTCTATTACACCGGTGAAGGTACCGGCCAGAGTGCTCCTGGGCCAAGTCAACCCGGCTACCCCAGTTGCCCCCATTGATTTCAAAGAAAAGGAACAGGGTGAAGCGGTTATAGAGGAGCTCTGCTCTGGAAACGCTGCCCTCCCGCCGGAATGGGTGAAGAGGGCCAAGGCACAACTTGCTCGATGGAGGGAAATATTCTCTAAGGACGAGTTTGATGTGGGATGTGCCAGGAGTGCCACTCATAAGATCCGCCTGAGTGAGGACAAGCCTTTCAGGGAGAGAGTCCGGCGAGTCCCCTTAGGTGACTTAGAAGATCTACGTCAACAGCTGGCAGAGCTCAAAAAGATCGGGATTATCCGAGAATCCAGGAGCCCGTATGCTTCCCCGATAGTGGTAGTCCGGAAGAAAAATGGATCTCTGAGGCTTTGTATTGACTACCGAACGCTGAACAGAAGAACCATCCCAGACCAGTATACCACTCCTCGAATCGAAGATGCCCTACAGAGTCTGTCAGGGGCGAAGTGGTTCAGTGTGATGGACTTAAAGAGTGGGTATTATCAGATCCCCATGCACCCTGAAGACCGGGAGAAAACAGCCTTCATCACCCCTGTGGGGTTCTTTGAGTTCAATCGCATGCCTCAGGGGTTGTCCGGGGCCCCTGCTACCTTCCAAAGGCTGATGGAGAGGACCGTTGGAGATATGAATTTGATAGAGGTACTGGTATACTTGGATGATGTTATCGTGTTTGGCAGAACTTTGGAAGAACATGAGGAGAGGTTGGAAAAGGTCTTGAAGAGGCTACATGAAGAAGGTCTGAAACTTTCTCCTGAGAAGTGCCAATTCTATCAGTCCTCGGTCCATTACCTGGGCCATATCGTGTCTGAAGAAGGGGTGGCCACTGACCCGGACAAGCTGGATGCTGTTGCTTCCTGGCCGAGACCCACAAATGTGACCGAACTCCGGTCATTCTTGGGCTTTTGCTCCTATTACAGGAGGTTTGTGGAGGGGTTCGCCCAGATTGCCCGACCCCTAAATGAGCTCCTGAAGAATGAAGAAGATGATGTCCCTGAGTTGGTAAAGCCGGCGAAGTCCACCATGGGCCCCCGGAAGGCTAAGGAATCCATCCAGGATCAGTGGACCCCGGAATGCGAAGGGGCCTTTGTCCAGCTGAAGGAAACCCTAACCACTGCCCCTGTGTTGGCCTATGCGGACCCCACAAAACCATATGAACTGCATGTTGATGCCAGCCGAGATGGGCTGGGGGGGGGTACTTTATCAGGAGCATGAGGGTCATCTGCGACCTGTTGCCTATGTGAGCAGAAGCCTACTGCCTGCTGAAAGGAATTATCCTACCCACAAACTTGAATTCTTGGCCTTGAAGTGGGCAGTGGTTGACAAATTGAAAGACTACCTGTACGGAGCTGACTTCATTGTCAAGACAGATAATAATCCCCTCACCTATCTGTTGACTACGGCCAAGCTGGATGCAACAGGACACCGATGGTTGGCTGCCCTCTCTAGCTTCAATTTTAGCCTGAAGTATCGGCCAGGAATCGGAAATAGGGATGCAGATGCCCTGTCCAGAAGGTTGCATGCTCCACAGGAACCTGCGGAAGAATGGACTCATTTGGCTCCAGAAGGGGTGCGTGCCTTATATCAGGGAACTGAATTTCGATCCCGAGGAGGGTCAAGAGCAGAAGAGATTGGGGTTTCGGCTATCGGAGTGCCCAAATGCTACTGCCAGGTGACCCAGGTTGAAGGGGAGGGTTTGCCCCGGCTGTCCAAAAGGGACTTGCGGAAGGAGCAGTTGGAAGACCCTTTGGGAAAACTTCTCTTGGAAGCCTTGGAGATCCAGAGCCCTGAGTTGCTTCTAACTGACTCCCCTCAGGGGGCCCGTCTGTTACATAGAGAGTGGACCCGGTTACAGATCAGAGAAGGAGTGGCCTACCGGAGAGGTCCATCTGAAGATCTGGAGGAGAAGTGGCAACTGTTCTTACCAGCTAAATACAGAGAGGGAGTTCTGGCCGCTCTTCATGATAATCATGGCCATCTGGGGCCCGAAAGAACCTTTCAGCTTGTCAGGGACAGGTTCTACTGGCCTTGTATGAGGGCCGAAGTTGAAGGATACTGTCATTCTTGTGTCCGGTGTATACAGAGGAAGACTCTGCCACGTCAAGCAGCCCCAATGGGCCATCTACAAAGTCAGGGACCCATGGAGCTGGTGTGCATTGATTTCCTTTGCTTAGAGCCTGATCTGAGTGGCCAGGGGAATGTCCTTGTGGTAACAGACCATTTTACCAGATATGCTCAAGCATTCCCAACAAGGGATCAGAAGGCCTCAACGGTAGCCAAAGTTCTTGTAGAGAAGTTCTTTGTACATTATGGGTTACCACAACGCCTCCATTCTGATCAGGGAAGGGACTTTGAAAGCAGACTGATCAAGAGACTGTTAGATATGTTAGGCATTCAAAAGACTAGAACCACTCCCTACCATCCACAGGGGGATGCCCAGCCTGAACGATTTAACAGGACTCTTTTGGATATGTTGGGGACTTTGAGCTCAGAGAAGAAACAGCATTGGGGCAAGCACGTAGCTGCCATTGTGCATGCCTACAACAGCACTGTCAGTGATGCTACTGGATATTCCCCTTATCGGCTGATGTTTGGAAGGGAGGCTCGGTTGCCAGTGGATTTGGCCTTTGGCATTTCGCCTGATCATACCTCTTCAGCATCGCATAGAGGATATGTGGACCGACTGCGGAAGAGTCTGAAAGCTGCCTATGACAAGGCTCAGGCCACATCTGATCAACGTGGACTGCGGAATAAAAAAAATTTCGACCTAAAAGTTCGGATCCATGACCTGCAACCAGGGGACAGGGTTTTGTTGAGAAACTTGGGTGTCCCGGGAAAACACAAGTTGGCAGACCGCTGGAAGTCCCAACCTTATGTTATCTGCAAGCAACTGCCAAACCTTCCTGTGTACCAAATTCGGCCTGAAGGAAGTGTGGGTCCATTGAAGGCTTGGCATCGGAACCATTTGCTGCCTCTCTCTGAAGCGGTTCGTATGCCCCCTGTGGAAGACTTGTCAGAGGCCCCTTCGACTTCTCGCCGGTCCAGACCAGTTACCAGATCTCAGACGACGCTCCCAGGTGAGGGAGAGGGAAGTTCTCCATCTGAAGATTTGGAAGATGAAGAGGAGGTACCCGACTGGTTGTGGTCATCTCAGTTGCCAGAACCCACACCTGCCTCCCTGTCTTCATCTGACTTGGCTGATAGAGGAGCCCTTCGGGCAGAAGCCCCTGAATTCATACCCTTTCATATGCTTCCAGAAGAAGCAGCTGAGGATGAAGATCCTGAGGAGGAGGTTGCACCCTTCTCTGAAGAAGAACTGACCTCTCTTGAACCATCAGGTTCCTCTGTGTTGGAACATGAGGAGGTGAACATTGAAGAATCCTCAGAAGTGCCTGATCCTAGTACCTCTGAGAGCATGCCTCCGCGGGAACAGAGGGAAAGGAGAGTCATTCACCCACCTAAGAGACTGACCTATGATCAATTGGGTGAATGTTCGGAAGAAGCTGTTTTTACCTCCAAAAGATCTCCTGACCAGCCTAGTTCCTCCACTGTAGATTTGGTGGGGGACAACCCTAGCTCACCCCCAGGCACAACTGTACAAGCCACCCAAGTTTTGGGGGGTCTGTGAGAGATCATGAGAACAAAGTATTGAAGTTGAAAACGTTTGCATTTAAGTTTGTACATAAGGATATTGGGTTTGGCCATTATAATAAGCACAGTTTTTGATGTTCACAATTTGGTTTACTTTGTGAGTTAATGTTTGCGCACATTTTGTTGCTCTGACCTCACTATATGGTTTTTTTCTTTCTCACCTTTTGATGTTTTTTTTTTACAACACAAACTTTAAGATGTAAGTGTTTAAGAAATTGCAAATCCACAAGTGCTTTTTAAAGGAGCACTATATAAAAGCACTAGAAATCAGCACTATATTAACACTGTAGAAATCACTTATTTGTTTATTAATTGCACTTTATCGTTTTACTGTTGCACTGCTATCAGAATACAAAATTGGATATATTCAGATTTACTTATTTCAGCAAAATGTTAATGTTTTTGTTGTATAATGCCAACCTATGCACTAGGGTACATACTGTTGACCTCTTTGGGGACCAAAGTTTCTCAAGTGGGGGGAGTGTGTAGCGGGGTTAAACATGCCTAAAGACACTGTTTGATATGTGGGAAGGAACTAGGCTCCCTCTAGTGGTAGCTGCATGGAATTTCCCGGGCTGTGACTTCCTTTTTACAAGATGAAGAAACTACATCTCCCAGGCTGCTTTGCAAGATCCAGGGTGCACGGCTGCACCGCACGGCACTATGGGGGAAGTTATTTAAAGGAAGAGAGAAGCGCGCGAGGGGGGCGCCTTTCTGCGCTGGACTCTGAGGAACCAGCGAGCGAGAGTGAAGGACTGACACTGGATATCGGGCCAGAGCCTCTTAGCCTGGAGGGACGACGTGGAACCGTCCCATCTTAAGCACGAGGCACATTCCTGGAGGTCATACTGCTGTTTGCAGAGACGGGAGGTCATCCGCCAGAAGGACCTCGCGCGGCTGGCATATAGCCACAGGACTGAGACCGCAGTGGAAGCGCGCGAAGGAGAAAACTTCTGTTGGTGAGAGGGCACATGCCCAATAACTGACTTTATCTGCCGAAGAGATAGTTTTATCTACAGATAGCGGTAGCGCAACAGGAGGTGATAAAACCCCGGGGTTTATCAGCATACTTTCTCAGGAGACTCATAGACAAACAGTAAGGTCTGTAAAGGAGTCGCCAGAGGTTTATCTCTCTCGCAGAAGTTATTGCTCAGTTACGCAGACACCCTGCGGTGACTACTAACAGCTCGTTGTTTCTCTCTCTCTTGATCTTTATTCCTAATCTGGATTACAAATGAGCTCTATTCAATAACCTTGCTAGCGAAGATCAACAAGAAAGAAGAGAACTCTGGGGGGGGGGGGACTCAGATAGGCCTACCTACCTGGTACTGTGTCTAGCCTTAATGCAGGAGGAGTGTGGGGGTATTCTTTTACCTTTTTAAAGCTGTTTTAAATAACCTTTTATGGACTTGTATTGTATTGTATTGTATCTCCCCATTCAATTTGATATATAGTAAACTAAGTTTGGTTAATTACAATCCTGTGCGTTGTTCCATTGTGTCACCCAGAAGGACTACCATTCAAGAAGGTAACAAGGTATTGCTGCATATTGAAGTATTGTATTCCAATCTGCGTATCCATTTGATAGTCCAGTCCTATTCTGGGTCAGTTGTGCCTGAGGAGGGATCGAGCCAATTTGATCGAGTTGTTAGGCAGGGTGTAGACCCAATAATATAATCAGCAGCTCCTGCGGGGGTGGTGCTACACCAGTAAGAACCCCAGTATGGAGGTACAGCCTCCAGTAAAACAAATCTAGCAACTTCACTTTTTTCCTCATGGAGTCACCACCTATGAAGCCACCGCCAAAGGCGCATCCCCCGTAAGCAGAGGGGATACCCCTCTGTCGGATGAGGGAAAGGAGGGATGGGAGGGGGCAGAGGGAAGGGGGGTGACAGAGGGCAGTAGAGGGGATGGAGAGGGAGAAGAGGGCAGAGGGGTGGGACTAAGAAGGAGAGAGGGTGAGGGAGGGAGAGAAGAAGGCAAAGGGGGCCCGAGTAACAGATGATCCTAAAACTGATATAACCGCATATTAAAGATAGAACCCGATCTCAGGGAGAGGTCAACAATGGCATAAGTAGCAAACCGTCCAATAGTAAATCTAAAGGCATCTCAGGTAATCATGGGCAGAGGATTTGAAATAACTTCAGTGGTATAGGACAGTGAGTCAGCGTCTATGTTCACGGGAATTGCCAACCCGAACTCTCTTGAATGGCGGCTTCTGGGGGCTGTATAGCTGTTTAGAGGAGTGTGGAGGCCTCCCGAGAGGAGGGAAGTCAGATGACGCGGAGCCATTATCTTGATCCATGTCTGTTTGTTGCGGCGCGTTGAAGTACTGTTCAGCTTCAGATGGGGAAGAGAAAGAAGCCCGTTCACCCGAGGCTAGCTGGACATGTAGGATAGCTGGGTATGCGAGCGTAAACTTGATTTGCTGTGCATGGAGAGAGGAGCAGATCGTAGAGAAGGCCTTGCGTTGCTGCATGACGTCTACTGAATAGTCGGCAAAAATAAGCAGGAGATGTTCATCTAGAGTTAGGTTGCGATTTCTGCGAAATTTTTGAAGTATCGCATGCTTATCCACATAGTTCAAGTATCGGACAATAACTGGCCGCGGTTTGGTGCGCGAGTCACTTTGCTGACCAATGCGATGTGCCCTCTCAACCATGCAAGGGGTGCGCAAGCCCAGCTGTTCTGGAATGGTGGTGGCGCAGATGGTAGCCAGGGAGGAAGCGGTATAGGACTCCGGAATACCAATAATGCGCAAATTGTTGCGACGAGATCGGTTCTCCAGGTCATCCACTTTGGCCTGGAGTTCCTTTTGGATCACAGACATTCTGGCTAAGGTCGCAGCAGTGGCATCAGCATCATCTTCAATATGAGAGATTCTCTCCTCAGTATGGGTAATCCTCTGAGCCTGGGATTGTAATTCTTTGTGCAGGTGTTCTAGCCCTTTAAGAACAGCTCTGTCAACTGCCTCAGTGAGCATGGGGGTCATAAGGGCTACCACAGCCTGTGCTATGCTGGCAGGTGATGCAGGGTCAGTCATGTCTGTAGGTGTTGCTGTGGCTTGGTCCGGCTGTGCGGAGGCAGAGGGCTGTGGCAGAGCAGAAGCATGTATGGCGGCCATATTGGCTGCAGCGTGTGCTGTGTCCTCTGTCCCGGGCGTGGGAGCAGGGATCGTGCGCGGCGCGGGCCGCTCCAAGAAGCGGTCCATGTGTGGCTCTCCATCCACGGGAGGTGAGGGTTAGATGCACCGGAGGGGTGTGCAGCATAGAAAGCTGAATTAGCGGGGTGCGAGGCGGGAGCCGCGGCTTCTCAGCTCCTCTCCATTCGGCGCCGGAACTGGAAGTAGCTGCATCTCACTTCTATATGACAATCTATATTTTGAGTTGTCACCAGAACGGGAGTATCGGGGAATATTCCAACAGGGGGAGTTGTTTTGGTGACAACCAGTGGATTACCCACACTTTGAAGATATTTCCTTTCACGTCTTGTTTTTACATAATAGGAAGTGAAGAAAAATCTCCACAATTAGACACATGAAAATACAACTAGTGAATGGTTGTAAACCTGCCTTACATTTGCCAAAAAGAAAAAAAAGTTGTTGTTTTAAGTATAATGTGTGCCCTTCAGGAAATGTTGTTTTGAGATCTCATGGCAGCTCATCGTGTGATCTCAGCTGAGGCAGAGGTTCCGACAGGACTACTTAGGATTGCTTTTAAACTGAACTTGAGCCTTACCTTTAGTCTGGCACAGTTGTATAGGGTCTTGTCCTGTACTGAAGCATGTCACATAAAACTTGCATCTTTTCCTAGCTGGACAATGTCCAGTATCATCTAACCCTTTCCTCTGTAGTCATACTGCCCCTGGCCCACCACTTTTCATTCATTGGCTTTCAGCTTTTTCAGGGTAGGCTACATGCAAATGCAGCTTGTCTGGGACCACCAACCCTTCCAGACTGACATCCACAGATCATGGCATCTTGATATAAGCTTACCACCTCTCAAGAACCAGCTCATTACTTTCATTAGGGCTCTGAGAAAAGCAATTATGCAGGATGTTTTCAGGAAGCTATGCACAGGACCCTGTCAGTCCCTCCCACCAGCCACCAGCACTGAGACCCAATGATGATGTCACTGGGTCTAAAATAAAGTATATAATGAAAATGGAAAGGTGCTAATTATTTATTTAGCATGTTTATGAGGAGAGTAGGGAGGAACCTGGAAAGGCAAAATATAAGCAGATTAATTGTCAGCTTTTAGCAAATTTGCTGTTCACACAGGTCTAGAAGGTGTACCTACAAATAGGGCTCTTTCAGACAGGCAATATTGTTTACCACAGTTTATCGCTTTTTAGAGTGCAGTATAGCAGCAGCTGGCAGGCATTTAGGAGGAGATACTGCTTCCTCCCACCATCTTCTTTTTTTTTTTTCTTTTTGTATGTCCTTTTTTTTCGTTGTTGAACAACAAAGTTACATTGCAGGGCAGTACTGCCTGTTAGATTCTGCAGCATGAGGTAAAATTTCCAAAAAGCATTGTGGCCATGGCATGTGTACCGCCCTGTCAGGCTGTAATGTTAAAATTTCAGTGTGGAAAGGGGTGGTAAAACCGTGTCTCAGCCACTTCCCTTGGCCACCATTTCGAAAGAGCCCATAGGAAATATGATCATGAAAAATGTAACTCCAGTTAATAATGCTGGAATAAATCAGTGTGATGACATTGCCAGTAGAGAGTTGACCTTGCAACTTTGAGCCCTTTGATTTGGGGGGTGTGGCCTGAAGCTGCATGCTGTAAGACGTGTTAGAGCCTAGCTCAGTCGGCGGTGCATTTCTTTCTTTGATACTGCTGTAAATCCTTTGAGCTTTCTGCCCGAAAACCTACCTAGATTGATCCTGTGTCTCGCAGTGTCACGTCACCTCCTCGTAAGATGTTGGATGCAGCTGCAAAGCTGGACAAATTCCCCCATCAGGACAAGGATCCCCATCCTCTGTATTGGACCTGCCAGCTGCAGACAACAGCAAGGTACTGGAAGCGATCTCTACTTGCCAGGCTACACATACAAGTGAGATAGAAGAAGTGAAGATAGACATCTCCCTGAAATGCAAACATCTTCACAAGCTGTGGGGCCGAGTGGCGGTGTCTGAATACCGTCTGAGAACGTGGAGGATGCCCTACCTCATCTCCAGGCTTCCTCTCACCAGACGAGCCGCCATGTTGCTCAGTTACTACAGAGGCAAGATGATCTTGAGAATCGTATGAGACGAAACAACATTTGCTTCATAGGTCTCTCAGAGGGCTCGGAGGGTGCGAATCCTGCCACATTTCTAGAGGAGCAACACATGATCTGTTGTGGAGCGTGCACATCGCATACCAGCCAAACAACGGCCCGCAAGAAAATCTTTCACAAATCATTATTGCAAAATTCCTTAATTATAAAGACCGCAATGCTATCTGTCGCTTGTCCAGGGAAAAGGGTAATATACCCCTTATACTTCTCTCCAGAAGTTCAGCGATAATGCAACCGCTTCACGTAAATCAAGAGGTGCCTACACGTTCGCCATTTTAAATTCGCTATGTTGGTGAAGATCGAGTTCACTTTTTTGAAGAACAAGAGGCAGCCACTGCGTGACTGAATCAGCTAAATCCTACCTGAGTCATGAGTACCTTGTGGGTATATGCCCTATAACTCTTCCCTTCATGCAATGAGGAAGCTGCCCATGGCACATATTTGCTACAATTGACTCAATCCCTAGAGGGACACACTGCACTTATCTTGTGTTCGGTTATTTTGCTAAGTGACTTAGCCTGTTTCAGTGATCATTTACAGGATAGAAGTTCCATTGTTTATGGACTATTGTATTATAGTTCCACTGATGGGACTGGTGTTGCTCTGTAGTCACATTCATGCCATCCCTGCCGATCACTTGCAGTAAGGTGCCTGAGTCCTTTTGTATGCACTGCTTTTCAGAGGATTTTCACCCTCCTAGTGGACTATTAAGGGTTTTTTTTTTCTTTTAAGTATTTTACCCTAGTGGGTTCTCCTTTGTTTACTTATAACTCAGGCACCTTGCTGGCGTTTGCTCAATGTTCTACTTTCAAAACACATTTTGGAACTTATGCTCACATAAGTTGGGGCATGTGTAGAGCTGGGCAGGTTAGGGTATTATTTGTTTTTATGGTGACTTTTGGTTATGTGCAACACGGATGTAGGAGTCTTTATGTTCCTAAGATGATGATGATTTCTGTATTAAAGAGGAATTCCAGGCATCTATGAAAAAAAATAAGTCAGCAGCTACAAAAAGTGTAGCTGCTGACTTTTAAAAAACAGCCACTCCCATGATCCAGTGGTGAGCTCACTGCACCTGTCTTCTTTCTCCGTCCTCCCTCGGCGGCGCTGGGATCTTCACTATGGGCACCTGGCTTAGCAGCCGGGCACCCACCACTGCACACCCTGTATTGGTGGATGCAGTCTTCTGGGACCCGTCAGTGTCCCAGAACACTGCAGGGGGGAGGGAGAAAGAAGAACTACCGTTCCCAGCGCCGATACCTGTCACAATTGAGTATCTCCCCCCCCCTCCTCGCCCCCCCTGCTCCTCCTCAAAAGTGCCAATTGTGCAAGAGGAGCGGGGAACGAGTTCTTAAAGTGGAACTTCCCCTTTTGGGTACTGAGCCCTTTGATTCATTTCTCACCAGTAATACTATCTGCATGACGTTGCTATTTTCTTGCCATATTTGTTTTAGTTTCATATTTGCTTTAGTTTAAAAAATTACTTGTTTTCCATCGGAGATGTCTGTAGTACGAAATTCTATGACGGTGCTAGGGACATATAATTATGCATGCCTGCATAATTCTGCGTAGTGCATAAAATATATCAAAAGCCAATAATTTAAAAATACATAAATTACAGTTTCCCTTTAAGTAATAATTGTATATATTAAGACATACATAATTCTACATTTAAAAAGTTCACAGAAAATATTCAACGATCTTTAGACTGGATTATTTTAGGTTTCTTTCACATCAACTTAAGCGTTTCCTGCTGCTCAGAAGACACAACACATATAGAATTATATAAATTCCTATAAAAATATGTAAACAATAAGACAGCTAAAAAATAGTTAAGCAGAAAAAAAGGAATGGCACCGCACAGTTCATCACAAAGTTCTAATAGCTCCTAATTGTAGGGATTTATTGTTGTTCTATTATTATTTTAGCAGATGCCCCAGCTCACCAGCGCAGATGTATTGAAATTGATAGATGCATTAAAAATAACATATTTTCATGTGAGCAGCTGCTAAGTTCTGACTAATGTATCATAAAAATTATGGGCAGCATCTCTGCTAACATCTGTTGCAATCTTTGTTTTGTCTGTTCTAAATTATTTACATGAATTTTTTTCTCTAGAATGTGCACGTTAACCAGCTTCCTATGCAGGCTGCTTTCACCTCCTTTGGACCCAGTATTTTTTGAACCCCTCGATAACACTGCAACTGCCTACTCAGCAAGGAGCAGATGAACTTAGAAACTGTATCCACGTTTAAAATGTGAATGATCAAGGTTGTAAAATGTAACAGTTTTCCCGGAAAGTGTTATTTCATTCAACAATGCTTGTAAGAGAGAAGGTTTTATAAAGACATCACAGTGCTTCCACTGTCCATAATTGTGAGCATTGGACTTCTCTTGTTAGCCATGGTCTGGAGGAGATTGTGTTGGATAATCAGTTTGATAATGGCAGGTTTATAATTTTTATGCATAAATGAACAGATATTCATGTGCTTTGAAAGATATCCATTGGATTGGGCAAATAATGGTATTTATTTTAATTAGCCTAAAGCTGGCAATTTAGAAGAGCTTTCAAATGCTTAACCACTTTACCACTAGAGCATTTTGCTGTCTTACGTCTGGGCCACTTTTTGCGATTCGGCGCTGTGCGACTTTAACTGACAATTGCGCGGTCGTGCAATGCCATACCCAAACGAAATTTACGTCCTTTTTTTCCCACAAACAGAGCTTTCTTTTGGTGGTATTTGATCACCTGTGCGATTTTTACTTTTTGCGCTATAAACAAAAAAAATAGCGTAAATTTTGAAAAAACAACAATATTTTTCACATTTTTTTATATGAAATTCCCCCCCAAAAAATGTAAAAAATCAAAATTTTTTTAAATTTTTGGCCAATTTGTTTTCTGCTACCTATGTTTGGTAAAAAAAATTCACAATAAGCGTATTTTGATTGGTTTGCGCAAAAGTTATTGCGTTTACTAACAAAGGGAAAGATTTCTGTCATTTTTGGTGTTTTTTTTTTAACGCGTAATGGCGGCGATCTGTGATTTTTTTTTTTGCGGGACTGCGACATTGCGGCGGACAGATCGAAACCCTTGACTGACATTTTCAACACTTTTGGGGGTACCAGTGACATTACTGTAGTAATCAGTGCTATATATATGCACTGTTACTGTAAAAATGACACTGGCAGGGAAGGGGTTAATTTTATTGGAGAGGGAGGGGTTAATGTATGCCTGGTGCTTACTGACGTGTGGGGGGGGAGGTGACTGTGTGAGCCAGGGACAGATCGGAGTGTTCAGCTATGCTGAACACTCCGATCTGTCACTCCCTGTCACTTGGGAGAACCGCCTGCTTGTATTTACACAGGCGGGCGGATCTCCACACTAGATCCCCGACGATCAGGGCGGAGCAGCGGCGATCGCCGCCGCTCCTCCCCTGGCCCGACTCCCGCTGTGACTGAATACAGTGGGAGCGAGCCTCCGGCGGGGCGCGAGCGCCGCCCACAAGGGGGAGTGTCTGACGACGTAGGTCTACGTCGTCAGACGATAACGAGCCACTTTGCCGCAGTAGTACTACGGTACTCAGTGGCAAAGTGGTTAATTCCAGCAATTGATTATATAAAATGGTGGTTTTGGTCAACTGCAGGGATTGAAACAGCCTGAAAGGCATCGGAAAAAGTATTTTGCTTTCACTTAACCACTTCTGGACCGGAAGGATTTACCCCCTAATGATCTAATGATTTTTTGCAATTTGACACTGCATGACTTCAACTGACAATTGCGCGATTATGCAGTGCTGTACCCAAATCCTTTTTTCCCACAAATAGAGCTTTATTTTGGTGGTATTTGATCACCTCTGCGGTTTATGTTTTTTGCGACATAAACTAGAAAGAAAGTTTTGAGAAAAAATGAAATTTTCTAATTTTTCTTATAAAAAATATCCAATAAACTAAATTTTTGTCATACATTTAGGCCAAAATGTATTTAGCTACATGTCTTTGATAAAAAAAATCTCAATAAGCTTATATTGGTTTGCGCAAAAGTTATAGCGTCTACAAACTATGGTGTATATACTGGAATTTACGCAGCTTTTACTTTGACTGCCTATCTAATTTCTTGAAATAATTATACAGACACTTTTTAGTACCAGCATCTGGACTTACGTGCAACGAAGTACGGCGCCATCATCTGGTTGTTGAAGTTCACCCCTCCCATGTAAAGGTTGTATTCGTGGACACAAAGGGGCTTCTTGACAACACCAGTTGCCGTTGCAATTTGGACTGTTGTATCTGCGCGAATGGAGGACAGAATAAAAACATTCCGTGTGTCCCTCCACTTCACTGCAAGCAATTTATCAGACTTCAAGCAGGCTCTCTCCCCCCCCCCCCGTCTAAGTCGGGAATCTACAAGCCGTTGGGGTAAGCCCTGGCGATTAGGTCGGACCGTGCCACATGCGTGAATTCCAAAACCCAAAAGATTTCTAAAAAGTGGCACGCTTGTATAGAAATTGTCCACCTATAAATGGTACCCCTTTCCGAATAAGGGTGACACCAAGTCCCAAACAATCTTGCCACTGCTCCCCATGTAGTCTGGGCAGTTGGGGGGGCTCCACATTGCTATCTTTTCCCTCGTAAAGTGAGAACTACATGTACAGCCTGTTGCCCTGTCACAGAGTTTATACATCTTGGCCCCATATCTGGCACGCTTGCTGGGGAAAAACTGTTTAAAAGCAAAGCAGCCAGAAAATTTAATCAGGGACTCATCAACGCAGAAAACTTGTTAGGGCGTATATAAGGCTGCAAACTTCTTGTTGAAGTGGTTTACGAGGGGCCAAATTTTGTGGAGCCAGTCCTATCCAGGGTCACCCATAGGACGACAGAGTTCATTGTCACTGAAGTGCATGAACCGCAAGATTTACTCGTATCTAGTCCTGGCCATGGCAGCAGAGAACACGGGCATACGGTGAATTGGGTCAGTGGACCAATATGACCACAAGTCACTCTTTTTAGTAATGCCCATGAGGAGGGATAGGCCCAGAAAAGTTTTAAATTCGGAAACCGTGATACGTTTCCATGCAAATTCTCTGGCAAGGGTCAAATTTGGATTTGCGGGGATGACTTAATCGGCATATAAATTGCTTTGGTCCTCATCAGATCAGTTAAGATCTTCTGTGAAAAACAGCTCATAAAAATCAAGGGAAGTAAAACTGGCTGTTTCAACCTGAATTCCGGGTTGGCCAGTGAATGGGGAAAGTACGGGCGCTGCAGAAGTCTTGGAATCCCAATCAGTATTTGCAAGTGCATCAGGAAGGACACTATAGGCTCTACGGGCCTGTCTTCGAATTATTGGTGGCCACGGGACACTACTTCTGCTAGCCACTGCTCCAGCTTGAACTGCACTTATGGGACTCGCCACATCACGAAGTGTTACTGCATTCCTGGTTTGACTAAGACCAAGATGTACTAGGCCGCTAGTGCTTGCCAGTTCACCAGAAGGTTGAGCGGCACTAGTACTGACACTCTGCTGCATATGAGAACCCTGCGGTTGTTGCACCTCAGCAACAAAAGAACAGGGTCGGGTACGCCTGACCTTAGCAGGGACCACAACTCCATCGTCAGAGTTATCTGTCAGGGTGCCGCTGCTGTCTACAGGTTCGAATTCTGAGCCTGATTCTGACAGTGAGGCTTCCCCATCGCTCTCATCTGTCATGCTCAGCATCGTGTAGGCCTCTTCACTAGTGTACCTCTGTTTGGACATTTTGGCTAATAAATTTATAGGTACCTAGTGTGTCTCGCAGGTAAAAAAGCACCTGGTTGTCAAGGACTGTTTGAACTGCTACCAGAAAATGGAACTGCTAGTGCTAGCAGAGATCAGGCCTGACACTGCTAACGCTGCGGTTTAGTGTGCTGTGTATTGGAAGTGACAGTAATCTGCTGACTCTGCACTTCTTTGGGGGGGGGGTGGAGGGGCTAAACGCAGGTGCTGGCAGGTGTCGGAGCTGATTCTGCTAACGCTGCGTTTTAGGAACACTATACTAAACTATTGGGGACGCTAGTATAGTTCTGATCAAATCAAAGATATTGATCCGTTCAGACACTATACTAGTAATGGAGGTGTGTGTGTGTGTCACTGACAATCAAAGGGTTAAAATGTATTACTAAAAATGTGGCGGGCAATCTGGTGATGTCCTGAATTGACGCTAACTAACTGATGTCACCTGTGGCACTAATACAGTGATCAGAAAAAAGATCTGTACACTATAATTGTGACACTGCTACAGGGCAATGTAGGGGTTAACTGGGGGTGATCAGGGGAATAAATCTTTATTAGGGGATATTTGGTGGGTACCCTAAACCTTTCTGGGACTGCCTCTAACTACCATTAACTGCCTCACAAACTAACTGAAGTAACAAGTGATACTAATACAGTGATCAGTAAATTGTCTGTATACTGAAATAAGTGTGCACTGTGACAGGGAGTGAAAGGGTTAATGGGGGTGATCAGGGGGTTAAATCATTTTTGGGGGGATATATGGTGGGGACCTGAAACCTATTTGGGACTACCACTAACTGCCTTTCACACTATCTGAAGTCACATTTGACACTAATGCAGTGATCAGTAAATTTTATCTGTATACTGTATATAGTGTACACTGTGACAGGGAGTGTAAGGGTTAATTAGGGGGTGGTCAGGGGGTTACATGTGTGCCTATGTGTACTGGTGTCCGTGTAGTGCTTGTGTACTCACAGTAGATGTTCTCTCCTTTCACGCTGGAACCGAAAAGGACTTCAGGTGAGGAGATTACATCATATCCTGTGCCTGTGTTTACATTTCACATGCCCCCCGTAGCCCCGCCCACGACCAACGTACAGGTACGGCAATTCGCGCAGCCAAGCCAGCTTGCCACAGTATATCTGCAGCGGGCGGTCGGCAACTGGTTAAATTGTCATCATTTTTTTTCTATTTCAATTCCATCTTTCAATAAATTGTATTGAAGCTGTCAACTTATTGGAAAGTTTTGACTTCACGGTCAGCTGAATAATGGTTTCCGATCAAACTTGTGAGTGAAAGATTGCTTGGTTCTTCGTATTTACTTGCGATCGTATTTCAAGTTATCCAGTTAGAAACCTAGAAAATTGATGGCAGAAAAAAGGTCGAGTAGTCCATCGAGTCTACCTGTTTTTTTTTGTTTTGTTATACATGGTTGTTTGTATTTTTTTTTCGTTGACTTTTTTGTCTGATTATAGATTTTTTTTTCTCAAGCATGTTTGAAGACACTTACTTTTGACTGGTTCACTACCTCAGCTGAAAGTTTATTCTAAGTGTAGCGGGGTTAAACATGCCTAAAGACACTGTTTGATATGTGGGAAGGAACTAGGCTCCCTCTAGTGGTAGCTGCATGGAATTTCCCGGGCTGTGACTTCCTTTTCACAAGATGAAGAAACTACATCTCCCAGGCTGCTTTGCAAGATCCAGGAACTAGGCTCCCTCTAGTGGTAGCTGCATGGAATTTCCCGGGCTGTGACTTCCTTTTCACAAGATGAAGAAACTACATCTCCCAGGCTGCTTTGCAAGATCGAGGGTGCACGGCTGCACCGCACGGCACTATGGGGGAGGTTATTTAAAGGAAGAGAGAAGCGCGCGAAGGGGGGGGGCCTTTCTGCGCTGGACTCTGAGGAACCAGCGAGCGAGAGTGAAGGACTGACACTGGATATTGGGCCAGAGCCTTTTAGCCTGGAGGGACGACGTGGAACCGTCCCATCTCAAGCACGAGGCACATTCCTGGAGGTCATACTGCTGTTTGCCGAGACCGGAAGTCATCCGCCAGAAGGACCCCGCGCGGCTGGCATATAGCCAAAGGACTGAGACCGCAGTGGAAGCGCGCGAAGGAGAAACTTCTGTTGGTGAGAGGGCACATGCCCAATAACTGACTTTATCTGCTGAAGAGACAGTTTTATCTACAGATAGCGGTAGCGCAGCAGGAGGTGATAAAACCCCGGGGTTTATCACCATACTCTCTCAGGAGACTCATAGACAAACAATAAGGTCTGTAAAGGAGTCGCCAGAGGCTTATCTCTCTCGCAGAAGTTATTGCTCAGTTACGCAGACACCCTGCGGTGACAACTAACAGCTCGTTGTTTTTTCTCTCTTGATCTTTATTCCTAATCTGGATTACAAATGAGCTCTATTCAATAACCTTGCTAGCGAAGATCAACAAGAAAGAAGAGAACTCTGGGGGAGGGACTCAGATAGGCCCACCTACCTGGTACTGTGTCTAGCCTTAATGCAGGAGGAGTGTGGGGGTATTCTTTTACCTTTTTAAAGCTGTTTTAAATAACCTTTTATGGACTTGTATTGTATTGTATTGTATCTCCCCTATTCAATTTGATACATAGTAAACTAAGTTTGGTTAATTACAATCTTGTGCGTTGTTCCATTGTGTCACCCAGAAGGACTACTATTCAAGAAGGTAACAAGGTATTGTTGCATAGTGAAGTATTGTATTCCAACCTGTGTATCTATTTGATAGTCCAGTCCTATTCTGGGTCAGTTGTGCCTGAGGAGGGATCGAGCCAATTTGATTGGGTTGTTAGGCAGGGTGTAGACCCAATAATATAATCAGCAGCTCCTGCGGGGGTGGTGCTACACGTGGGGGCTCGTCCGGGATTTCTACAGTCCTGCAATACAACCCTCTCAGCCATAGAATCCCCTCCCACGCAGAAATGGATCCTGTCGCTGCTGCTGAGTGGTGCAAGGAAGAGAATGTCATAGTGGAAAATGGCCTGGTGGTTGAAATCAAGGGAGAAGCCTGGACTGAAGAAAAGCTCCTCCCTGTTTTGAGGGCACTATCCACAGACAGGAAATTTTGGGTGATTGACATGAAAACTGACACCACTGTCCCACACACGTATGCACTGTGTGAGTGGAGGAAGGGGGTCCCTGATTATTTCAACGGAAACAGTGTAAAAACTACTGACCAAACAGAACTTTTCCTGATACATCCAGGAGTTCCTATTGCGGGTCCCTCATCCACCACCCCTGGGGTATCCAGCCAAGAAAAAGGTGTCCAAGAAGGGCATCCTGAGTCATCACCTTTGTCGACTTTTAGCTCAGAACTGTGTGCTGTTCTTGGGGAGATTGTGGCAAAATGTAGTAGGGACTCCTCGAGCTATTTGATGACTGGATATAGGAAGCTCCGGACATTCTCTGGGAAACAGCCTGTGCCTTCAGCAGAAGATGGGTTCGAAGAGTGGTTAGATACCGCCACTCAGGCTTTGGAGGAATGGGAGGTACCAGAACAGCACAAGAAGCAGAGAATCACAGAGAGTTTAAGGGGACCTGCATTAGAGGCTGTACGTAATCTAAAGCTTAGCAAGAAGAACTGCACTGCACAGGATTATTTGGACATTCTGCAAGATGTGTTTGGTCGGACGGAGAACGCGGCTGAACTTCTCTACCAGTTGGACCACTGTTATCAAGAAGAGGGGGAGAAGTTGTCCGAATTCATTAAACGTCTGGATAGGATTATCCACCAGATTCTGTTAAAGAAAGGAATAGACCACCGGAAAATAGATGAGACTCGTGCACGACAGGTTCTGAAAGGGGCTCAACCTTTAGATCCCATTGCCATACTGTTACGAACTCGTCGAGATGGCGGCATTCTAGAATACCCCGATCTGATTCGAATGGTCAGAGAGGAAGAGGTTATGTTGGACAACAAGAAGAAAAGTCGGCAGTTTGACTCAACTGCCCGGGTTGGAGTGATAAGTGTGGAAGAGGGTGACTCTCAAGTTGAACTCCTAAAGACCCAAGTGTCTCAGTTGATAGAAATGGTGTCCATCCTGACTGGTCAGGTATCCACTCTACCCAAGGGGAGTATATCGGAGAGGCCAGATGAACCTGTTAGTCTCAGCACAGATCCAGAGCCACGGCCTGCAAGATTGTTAACTTGTTTCAACTGCGGGGGAGTTGGGCATGTTAGAAGGGTATGTCCCAGCTCAGGAAATGCTGCCGCGAAACCTCGCGAGCCAGCGGGAAACTTCAGAGGACACCGGTGAAGGAGTCAACCGGGTGTCCGTCAGTCTTAAGGGACTCCAGAAGTGGTGCAGGATCAGGGAAACTGAGTCAGGGGGTCAGACCCAAATATAATACCCCCAGTTCTAGACTCCGGGTTACTGAGGGAAGGAAAGTCAATGCACACCGGGTTCAGCGGGGGCCCAGATCAAGGAAGAAAAAGGAGAAGAGGGCCAGGGTACAGAGAACTGAATCAGACAACCAGGCTACATCAAGAGAATTCCCAACTAACTTGGTCGGGCCCTCCCCAGTGGTCTCGGTTCAGGTGGAAGGAATTTACACAAGAGCCCTCCTTGACACAGGGGCCCAGGTGACTCTTTTGTATAGAGACTTCTATGATAAATATCTTACCCATCTACCTTTGCAGAAGTTGGAAGATCTGGAGATATGGGGTATTGGGACCCAAAGTTTTCCCTATGACGGGTATCTGCCAATCAAGTTGACCTTTGATCCATCAGTGGCTGGTGAAGCGGAAACCTTCGACACCTTAGCGGTGGTCTGTCCTCGTCCACCAGGGGCCAACAAAAGCTCTCTCATCGTAGGAACAAACACTGACCTGGTAAGGCGCCTTCTGATACAACTGGTCCAGGGACAAGATGCTCAGGCGCCAAGGATCCATCCCATGCTACGGCAGGCCTACCAACGATTAGTGTTGGAGCAAGAGACCCCCGCAGAAGGAGTTGGACGACTCTGGAAGCTGGATAGAGCAGAAAAGGTCTTACAGCCAGGAGAGGTGGCCTGTTTTAAGGCTTCTGTTAAACTCACATGGCAACAGCCGGGTCCCTTCATTATCTTTGAATCAGGTCAAAAGGAGAGACAGAGAGGGATAGAAGTGATCCCTGAGGTGATCCCTTTGAAGGTGTTACAGGAAAACCGTGGAAGGGTTTTAGTGAGTGTCAGAAACACCTCTATTACACCAGTGAAGGTACCGGCCAGAGTGCTCCTGGGCCAAGTCAACCCGGCTACCCCAGTTGCCCCCATTGATTTCAAAGAAAAGGAACAGGGTGAAGCGGTTATAGAGGAGCTTTGCTCTGGAAACGCTGCCCTCCCGCCGGAATGGGTGAAGAGGGCCAAGGCACAACTTGCTCGATGTAGGGAAATATTCTCTAAGGACGAGTTTGACGTGGGATGTGCCAGGAGCGCCACTCATAAGATCCGCCTGAGTGAGGACAAGCCTTTCAGGGAGAGAGTCCGGCGAGTCCCCTTAGGTGACTTAGAAGATCTACGTCAACAGCTGGCAGAGCTCAAAAAGATCGGGATTATCCGAGAATCCAGGAGCCCGTATGCTTCCCCGATAGTGGTAGTCCGGAAGAAAAATGGATCTTTGAGGCTTTGTATCGACTACCGAACGCTGAACAGAAGAACCATCCCAGACCAGTATACCACTTCTCGAATCGAAGATGCCCTACAGAGTCTGTCAGGGGCGAAGTGGTTCAGTGTGATGGACTTAAAGAGTGGGTATTATCAGATCCCCATGCACCCTGAAGATCGGGAGAAAACAGCCTTCATCACCCCTGTGGGGTTCTTTGAGTTCAATCGCATGCCTCAGGGGTTGTCCGGGGCCCCTGCTACCTTCCAAAGGCTGATGGAGAGGACCGTTGGAGATATGAATTTGATAGAGGTACTGGTATACTTGGATGATGTTATCGTGTTTGGCAGAACTTTAGAAGAACATGAGGAGAGGTTGGAAAAGGTCTTGAAGAGGCTACATGAAGAAGGTCTGAAACTTTCTCCTGAGAAGTGCCAATTCTATCAGTCCTCGGTCCATTACCTGGGCCATATCGTGTCTGAAGAAGGGGTGGCCACTGACCCGGACAAGCTGGATGCTGTTGCTTCCTGGCCGAGACCCACAAATGTGACCGAACTCCGGTCATTCTTGGGCTTTTGCTCCTATTACAGGAGGTTTGTGGAGGGGTTCGCCCAGATTGCCCGACCCCTAAATGAGCTCCTGAAGAATGAAGAAGATGATGTCCCTGAGTTGGTAAAGCTGGCGAAGTCCACCATAGGCCCCCGGAAGGCTAAGGAATCCATCCAGGATCAGTGGACCCCGGAATGCGAAGGGGCCTTTGTCCAGCTGAAGGAAACCCTAACCACTGCCCCTGTGTTGGCCTATGCGGACCCCACAAAACCATATGAACTGCATGTTGATGCCAGCCGAGATGGGCTGGGGGGGGTACTTTATCAGGAGCATGAGGGTCATCTGCGACCTGTTGCCTATGTGAGCAGAAGCCTACTGCCTGCTGAAAGGAATTATCCTACTCACAAACTTGAATTCTTGGCCTTGAAGTGGGCAGTGGTTGACAAATTGAAAGACTACCTGTACGGAGCTGAATTCATTGTCAAGACAGATAATAATCCCCTCACCTATCTGTTGACTACGGCCAAGCTGGATGCAACAGGACATCGATGGTTGGCTGCCCTCTCTAGCTTCAATTTTAGCCTGAAGTATCGGCCAGGAATCGGAAATAGGGATGCAGATGCCCTATCCAGAAGGTTGCATGTTCCACAGGAACCTGCGGAAGAATGGACTCATTTGGCTCCAGAAGGGGTGCGTGCCCTATATCAGGGAACTGAATTTCGATCCCGAGGAGGGTCAAGAGCAGAAGAGATTGGGGTTTCGGCTATCGGAGTACCCAAATGCTACTGCCAGGTGACCCAAGTTGAAGGGGAGGGTTTGCCCCGGCTGTCCAAAAGGGACTTGCGGAAGGAGCAGTTGGAAGACCCTTTGGGAAAACTTCTCTTGGAAGCCCTGGAGATCCAGAGCCCTGAGTTGCTTCTAACTGACTCCCCTCAGGGGGCCCGTCTGTTGCATAGAGAGTGGACCCGGTTACAGATCAGAGAAGGAGTGGCCTACCGGAGAGGTCCATCTGAAGATCTGGAGGAGAAGTGGCAACTGTTCTTACCAGCTAAATACAGAGAGGGAGTTCTGGCCGCTCTTCATGATAATCATGGCCATCTGGGGCCCGAAAGAACCTTTCAGCTTGTCAGGGACAGGTTCTACTGGCCTTGTATGAGGGCCGAAGTTGAAGGATACTGTCATTCTTGTGTCCGGTGTATACAGAGGAAGACTCTGCCACGTCAAGCAGCCCCAATGGGCCATCTACAAAGTCAGGGACCCATGGAGCTGGTGTGCATTGATTTCCTTTGCTTAGAGCCTGATCTGAGTGGCCAGGGGAATGTCCTTGTGGTAACAGACCATTTTACCAGATATGCTCAAGCATTCCCAACAAGGGATCAGAAGGCCTCAACGGTAGCCAAAGTTCTTGTAGAGAAGTTCTTTGTACATTATGGGTTACCACAACGCCTCCATTCTGATCAGGGAAGGGACTTTGAAAGCAGACTGATCAAGAGACTGTTAGATATGTTAGGCATTCAAAAGACTAGAACCACTCCCTACCATCCACAGGGGGATGCCCAGCCTGAACGATTTAACAGGACTCTTTTGGATATGTTGGGGACTTTGAGCTCAGAGAAGAAACAGCATTGGGGCAAGCACGTAGCTGCCATTGTGCATGCCTACAACAGCACTGTCAGTGATGCTACTGGATATTCCCCTTATCGGCTGATGTTTGGAAGGGAGGCTCGGTTGCCAGTGGATTTGGCCTTTGGCATTTCGCCTGATCATACCTCTTCAGCATCGCATAGAGGATATGTGGACCGACTGCGGAAGAGTCTGAAAGCGGCCTATGACAAGGCTCAGGCCACATCTGATCAACGTGGACTGCGGAATAAAAAAAATTTCGACCTAAAAGTTCGGATCCATGACCTGCAACCAGGGGACAGGGTTTTGTTGAGAAACTTGGGTGTCCCGGGAAAACACAAGTTGGCAGACCGCTGGAAGTCCCAACCTTATGTTATCTGCAAGCAACTGCCAAACCTTCCTGTGTACCAAATTCGGCCTGAAGGAAGTGTGGGTCCATTGAAGGCTTGGCATCGGAACCATTTGCTGCCTCTCTCTGAAGCGGTTCGTATGCCCCCTGTGGAAGACTTGTCAGAGGCCCCTTCGACTTCTCGCCGGTCCAGACCAGTTACCAGATCTCAGACGACGCTCCCAGATGAGGGAGAGGGAAGTTCTCCATCTGAAGATTTGGAAGATGAAGAGGAGGTACCCGACTGGTTGTGGTCATCTCAGTTGCCAGAACCCACACCTGCCTCCCTGTCTTCATCTGACTTGGCTGATAGAGGAGCCCTTCGGGCAGAAGCCCCTGAATTCATACCCTTTCATATGCTTCCAGAAGAAGCAGCTGAGGATGAAGATTCTGAGGAGGAGGTTGCACCCTTCTCTGAAGAAGAACTGACCTCTCTTGAACCATCAGGTTCCTCTGTGTTGGAACATGAGGAGGGGGACATTGAAGAATCCTCAGAAGTGCCTGATCCTAGCACCTCTGAGAGCATGCCTCCACGGGAACAGAGGGAAAGGAGAGTCATTCACCCACCTAAGAGACTGACCTATGATCAATTGGGTGAATGTTCGGAAGAAGCTGTTTTTACCTCCAAAAGATCTCCTGACCAGCCTAGTTCCTCCACTGTAGATTTGGTGGGGGACAACCCTAGCTCACCCCCAGGCACAACTGTACAAGCCACCCAAGTTTTGGGGGGTCTGTGAGAGATCATGAGAACAAAGTATTGAAGTAGAAAACGTTTGCATTTAAGTTTGTACATAAGGATATTGGGTTTGGCCATTATAATAAGCACAGTTTTTGATGTTCACAATTTGGTTTACTTTGTGAGTTAATGTTTGCGCACATTTTGTTGCTCTGACCTCACTATATGTTTTTTTTCTCTTTCTCACCTTTTGATGTTTTTTTTTCAACACAAACTTTAAGATGTAAGTGTTTAAGAAATTGCAAAGGCACATGTGCTTTTTAAAGGAGCACTATATAAAAGCACTAGAAATCAGCACTATATTAACACTGTAGAAATCACTTATTTGTTTATTAATTGCACTTTATCGTTTTACTGTTGCACTGCTATTAGAATACAAAATTGGATGTATTCAGATTGACTTATTTCAGCAAAATGTTAATGTTTTTGTTGTATAATGCCAACCTATGCACTAGGGTACATACTGTTGACCTCTTTGGGGACCAAAGTTTCTCAAGTGGGGGGAGTGTGTAGCGGGGTTAAACATGCCTAAAGACACTGTTTGATATGTGGGAAGGAACTAGGCTCCCTCTAGTGGTAGCTGCATGGAATTTCCCGGGCTGTGACTTCCTTTTCACAAGATGAAGAAACTACATCTCCCAGGCTGCTTTGCAAGATCCAGGAACTAGGCTCCCTCTAGTGGTAGCTGCATGGAATTTCCCGGGCTGTGACTTCCTTTTCACAAGATGAAGAAACTACATCTCCCAGGCTGCTTTGCAAGATCGAGGGTGCACGGCTGCACCGCACGGCACTATGGGGGAGGTTATTTAAAGGAAGAGAGAAGCGCGCGAAGGGGGGGGGCCTTTCTGCGCTGGACTCTGAGGAACCAGCGAGCGAGAGTGAAGGACTGACACTGGATATTGGGCCAGAGCCTTTTAGCCTGGAGGGACGACGTGGAACCGTCCCATCTCAAGCACGAGGCACATTCCTGGAGGTCATACTGCTGTTTGCCGAGACCGGAAGTCATCCGCCAGAAGGACCCCGCGCGGCTGGCATATAGCCAAAGGACTGAGACCGCAGTGGAAGCGCGCGAAGGAGAAACTTCTGTTGGTGAGAGGGCACATGCCCAATAACTGACTTTATCTGCTGAAGAGACAGTTTTATCTACAGATAGCGGTAGCGCAGCAGGAGGTGATAAAACCCCGGGGTTTATCACCATACTCTCTCAGGAGACTCATAGACAAACAATAAGGTCTGTAAAGGAGTCGCCAGAGGCTTATCTCTCTCGCAGAAGTTATTGCTCAGTTACGCAGACACCCTGCGGTGACAACTAACAGCTCGTTGTTTTTTCTCTCTTGATCTTTATTCCTAATCTGGATTACAAATGAGCTCTATTCAATAACCTTGCTAGCGAAGATCAACAAGAAAGAAGAGAACTCTGGGGGAGGGACTCAGATAGGCCCACCTACCTGGTACTGTGTCTAGCCTTAATGCAGGAGGAGTGTGGGGGTATTCTTTTACCTTTTTAAAGCTGTTTTAAATAACCTTTTATGGACTTGTATTGTATTGTATTGTATCTCCCCTATTCAATTTGATACATAGTAAACTAAGTTTGGTTAATTACAATCTTGTGCGTTGTTCCATTGTGTCACCCAGAAGGACTACTATTCAAGAAGGTAACAAGGTATTGTTGCATAGTGAAGTATTGTATTCCAACCTGTGTATCTATTTGATAGTCCAGTCCTATTCTGGGTCAGTTGTGCCTGAGGAGGGATCGAGCGAATTTGATTGGGTTGTTAGGCAGGGTGTAGACCCAATAATATAATCAGCAGCTCCTGCGGGGGTGGTGCTACATAAGCATCAACTACACTTTCAGTAAAATAATACTGAAAGTGCTTAAATTTAATAAAAATTGCAATGTGTATGACCAACCTAATGGTCTGAAACATGGGAAGTTTCAGATAATGTTAATAATGTTGTGGAAAAACATTCAAAGGGATCAAGGCTTACCTTGGGAGAGATGTATACCCCTGAACCCCCCCCCCCCTCCCTCCCTCCCTCCATTGGTAGTTTTCGTTTTCACTTCTATTACCTCTGTGCAACCTTTGTTTCCATATGTGCTATCATTCTATATTTGTATGTACATGCGTATCTTTTTTTTTTTTTTTTTTTACTATGAATGTGTGCTGCTTTGTTCTGCTACATTATATGCTGGTATTTTACCTTTTGTTTTATTGACAAATTTCTGTCATTCCATAAGTCTGTATTGCACTATACTACACAAAAGTTCACAAAAGAAAATAGATGAAACCATGTTCTATCGTTTTTTGGAGAATTCCTTGATCTATTTGTGTAGTTGTATGCCAATATACTGTCTTTTGTATTCTATTCATAGTCATCAATCACATGCCACAATTTTAGATTGGCATACACTTTACACATTCTACACTGTACATGGCTAGTAGAAGTTAGTCACATTCAACTGGATTTGATCTGAAATGTTGAAACTGTTTTAGGCCTCGTTCACTCAGGCCGTATAAAAACGTACAATACTTTGAAAGGCCATGGTTACATGCACAGGGAATCAGAGATGTTCCATGCATCCCTATGTAGGCAGTCCTATTGATGTCAGTTGGGACACATGTCTGCACAGAGCTGCTGCTCCCAATTTGACATTTATGTGGGTTTGGGTGTCTGCCCTAAACGCACACTGTGTGAGTTCGAAGACAAAAACCCACACAAATGTCAAATTGGAAGCAGCATGTATGTCCATGCATCCGCTGCATCCCAGTTAACATCAATGGTACTGCCTGCACAGGGATGCATGCAACATCTGTGCATCTATATTGCAGATAAACACATTCCTCTTTGGGTGTGTGCTTTAGTACACCCCAAAGCTTATCCGAGCCTCTTCTTCTGTTCTAATGAGTGTCAAGTACATACCCCAGTAACCACTTTAAGATCAGGCTTTTTCTGGCACTTTTTGTTTACAGGTTTAAATCAGTATTTTGTTTGCTAGAAAATTACTTTTAACCCCAAAACATTATACATTTTTTTTAGCAGAGACCCTAGGGAATAAAATGGCGATCATTGCAATTTTTTAAGTCACACATGGTATTTGTGCAGCAATTTTGCAAACGCATTTTTTTGGGAAAAGAAAATACGCTTTAATAAATTAAAAAAAAAAAAAAAACAATATTTACCACAAATTTTTTGTATAATGTGAAAGATGATGTTACACTAAGTAAATAGATACCAAACATATAGTTCATATTCCTATCGCACACCTTCCTGGTTTGTATGCTCGTGTGTATTGGGTGCTGAAGCGATCACCAGTTGGCAACTGGATTAGTTACAAGTAAATACATATTCGCCAGCACACCAAGGATCTTGCAAAAGCAGTCCAAAAAACTTTATTCAAGTTACGATCACATCAAAAAATAGTGCAACGTTTCGGAGCCGCACAGGACCCCTTCGTCAGGCATGTGATCATCATGCACTATTTTTTGATGTGATCGTAACTTGAATAAAGTTTTTTGGAATGCTTTTGCAAGATCCTTGGTGTGCTGGCGAATATGTATTTACTAGATACCGAATATGTCACGCTTTAAATTTGTGCACGCTCATGGAATGGCAGCAAACTACAGTACTTAAATAAAGTGCAAATCTCATGGGCTAAGACTAAAATGACACAAGTAAATGCCGCTACTTCAATAAAACCAAAATAGGAATAAAGTGAAAATAACACATATACACGTAAAACACCAGCAGAGCAAATATAAACAAAGTGTGAAAATGTATAATATAAAAATAAAATATATAAAAAGAGGTACTCCTATAACTGGGAGTAAAATAACAGTGTTCAAAACTATTATCCTCGTGATATAGTGCACAGTCCAAGAAATAGGTAGAATAAAATATGTGAGTCCAAAAATAAATTGGATATATGCAAATCCATCTGATGGGAGTGGAGATTGATGTCACAAACTACAGTACTTGAAAATCTCCATAGGTGATGATTTAAATGCATTTACAGGTTACTTGTCTAGAGTTACAGAGGAGGTCCAGTGCTAGAATTATTGCTCTTGATCTAACGTTCGTGGTGATGCCTCACATGTGTGGTGCGAATACCGTTTACATATGCTTGCGCGACTTACGTACTTTACTTTTTTTTTCTTATTTATTTTATTTTTTATTTTACATTGTCCTTTTTTTTTTTATTTTCTTTTTGGATTAATTTTATTCTTATTACAAGGAATGTAAACATCCCACATAATAGAAATATGGATGGCAGGTCCTCTTTATGGAGAGATCAGGGGTCAAAAAGACCCCAGATCTCTTTTTACCTTTTAAAAGTATTTTTTTTGATCTTTTGCTTAAAAAAAATATTTACTTCCAGCCTGGACCGGAAGTGATGTCATGACATTGCTCCGGTTCTCCAAGGCCATAGGGGTGTTCAAAGAGTATCCACTCTTTGATCACCTATGGGAGCAGCCAGCCCCCCCTCCTGAAGCTGGAAACAATGATGCTTCTGAGCTGTTCAGAATGGTTTCATGAGAAAACCGACTGCAAAAAATGATACCAGGGTTATGGCTGATATCTTCAGCCATAATGCAGGTAAACCACTTGCAAACCGCAACGTATATATACGTATTGCGGTCAACAAGTGGTTAATGTTACTTTATTCCAATCTCCATGGAATGTGTTAAGATGTTTATGGTTCAAGAACAGGATGGGAAGTATGAAAGTTGTAGAGCCACCCTTTTCTTCTTCAATCATCCCATCCCTTGGTGTCAGGAAATCTGTAGGAGATGTATGGCATATGTGGATGACAATAATAGAAGTGTTACTCCTGCGCTACCTGTGCGATAGTGTCTAGAAGTGTAAAACGAATGATCCAATAATAAAATAAAATTAATTATGAAGCTGTTGCTAGCATCAGTGTGTGTTCCCACACATGGTAAAAAGAATGGATGTATTAGATACTGTACTGCTAGATTTCAGTGTTCCAATATAAACGAATAAATAAATGAATCAACAATAAATGATGTTTAAACTTAAAGAGATGCACATTTGTGTTCTCCTAAAATAATGACTTGATAAATAACATAGAAATAAAACATCAGTAATCCAATCCAATAATAATAGGGAGTCCGTGTAGGTAAAAAAAATACTAGTATACACAATACTAATGATGCAAATAATGTTCCGTGAATCATCCGACAATGGATATCAGAATAGGTTCCTCAAACTTCACACACTAGGTGCCTCCCATGTGCTTCGTTGTTGTTTGTTGTGAGGAGAAAGGAAGAGCCGGAACTGACAGCAACCAAGGATGGGGAGGGCTGATGGGGGGGGCTCCTCTGGTATAGCCCTCACGGCATTTGGGCAGCATGAATCCAATATAAAAAGATGGCTTGACAAAGGGCCATGCCCAAAATGCACAGCTTTCACTTTCCTACACTAGCCACACTTGCAATCCAGCTTCAGCCCGGAATTTGCTTTGGCTGGTGTGAGTCATACCCGGGTCGTGACTGTGGCATCCAGCGCACATCTGCATGACGTCAACATGTTTCACTGGAAACTCAGCTTCTTCAGGACTTTACCACCACCTGCATCTGGCATAGCTGTCTTTATCAAAACAGCACCAGCAGAGTTTACAGGGAACCTTCAGAGGCTTAGTAAGCATTATACACTGGATCTCTTCTTCTTAGTGATCCATTGCAACCCACTGGACACTCCCTGCATACTGTGGCTGTAGTGTTAACCCCATACGTATGGCTGTTATCTGAACAGTTTTAACTTCAGTTTAAAAAAACTTACTATATGAGTTTACTGTATCAAACTCTCTTGGTGTCTTTTTGATACCCACACGTGAAGCACAGTGTTACTATTACATGTGACAAGTGATCTCAAAGTGCTCTTTTTGTTTTGGAACTCGTGTGACTTTCCTGGCTACACTCCTGCTGCTCCTTTCCTATTTAGCTGCTGGATGGATTCAAGCATATAATGACCATTCTCTATAAGAAGAATCCTGTTGTGGTTTTAGCGCCAAAACAGTTTTTTGTGATTTATTAATCCAATATAACCTTAAAGACCCAACACTCCACCATCAGTGGAGTTCCTAGGAGGTCCTAACAGAGAGCCTCCTAGGCGCATATAGGAGGAAGAAGAGGTGACCACTATCTCAACCTTTGAGGATTATCAAATACAGGCTATATGACATCAACCGGGAGGTGAGTTCTGTGAGCTCAGAGCACAAGGGTGGCACATAGTGTGTGAAATTTCAGGCACCTACTCTGAGATATTTGGTGTTGGTTGATTCACGGAACATTATTTGCATCACTAGTATTGTGTATACAGTACTAGTATTTTTTTAACTACACGGACTCACTATTATTATTAAAAAAGAAATAAAAGCAGCGCCAAAAATTATGATAAAACTGAATAGAAAACGTCCAATTGCAGTCCAAAATGTCCAATGCAATATATGGAGGAAGAAGAGTAGGAGCAAGATCCAAGATACCAATGGTGAAATCAGATGGAATATACATCCAGTCGTGAAGAGCACACTAACTGCTTACCAGATGGTGAACATATGCAGGCGATGTAATATTCCCAAACAGCTCAACCAGAGAACGGGTATGCCACAGGAACTATTCACAATATCTCCAATATATCACCAAAGAACCTCAAAGAACAGAGGAGGACAATAGTGTAGACTGTACAAGTAAACGTTTATTGAATAAAAGAAATGTACTCACAATCTTGCAAAAGTTTAAGAGCATAGTAAAAATCAAAGAACCGCGGTGTACATAGCGTGCTGATCGTTTGTGCAGAGTCGCCTGATCTTGCTCCTACTCTTCTTCCTCCATATATTGCATTGGACATTTTGGACTGCAATTGGATGTTTTCTATTCAGTTTTATCATAATTTTTGGCTCTGCTTTTATCTCTTTTTTATGTCTACAAGTTTGTAATCCACTTTTTTAGCTGGCTGCCATAATCAACATATTGATATACTTATTTATGCATGTATTTATATATTTGTCTAAAGCGCAGATATCCCTCCCTTTTTCACTATTATTATTGGATTGGATTACTGATGTTTACTGTATGTTGTTTATCAAGTCATTATTTTGTTATAAGGAGCATAAATGGAAATCTCTTTGAGTTAACACATTATTGGTGATCCATTTATTTGTTTATTTGTTTACATTGGTACACTGAAATCTAGCAGCGCAGCATCTTCTTCTTTTTGCCATATGTGGATGGCAGATGGGGTTAAAGGCCCTTACCCTGGCAATTTGATAATTCCCAACTTAAGCCATGTAAATTAAATGATTAACAACTCCTACAGACTCCTGACACCAGAGGATGGGATTATTTTATTAACCACTTAAGCCTCGGAGGATTTTCCTGCTAAACGACCAGGGGGTATTTTGCGATTCGGCACTGCGTGACTTTAACGGACAATTGCGCGGTCGTGCGACACTGTACCTAAACGAATTTGACGTCCTTTTTTTCCCACAAACAGAGCTTTCTTTTGGTGGTATTTGATCACCTGTGCGCTTTTTACTTTTTGCGCTATAAACAAAAAAGGAGCGTACATTTTGCAAAAATAACAATATTTTTCACATTTTTTTATATGAAATTCCCCCAAAAAAATGTAAAAATCAAAATTTTTTAACATTTTCGGCCAATTTGTTTTATGCTACATATGTTTGGTAAAAAAAATCGCAAAAAGCGTATTTTAATTGGTTTGCGCAAAAGTTATCGCGTTTACGAACAAAGGGAAAGATTTTTGTCATTTTTGTTGGTTTTTTTTTTAACGCATAAGGGCGGCGATCTGCGATTTTTTTTGCGGTACTACGACATTGGGGCAGACAGATCGGACCCTTGACTGACATTTTTGACACTTTTGGGGTTACCAGTGACATTTCTACAGTAATCAGTGCTATACATATGCACTGTTACTGTAAAAATACACTGGTAGTGAAGGGGTTAACTTTATTTGGGAGGGAGGGGCTGTGTGTGTCCCTAGGGGCGTGCTTTCTACTGTGATTGGCTGTGGCTTGAACTGTAAGGACACTGATCAACGGATCTACATAGTAGATCCGTGTGATCAGTGTCTTTACACCGAGGAGAATGACAGGTGGCTTGTTTACACAAGCCGCCTGACTTTCTCCCTCTCCCCCGCCGATCGCCGAGTGACCGGCGGACATCGGGTCCGCCAGTCACACGCGCGGGGGGGTCCGTGACCGCGCGCTCGCTCCCCAGAGCCTCACAGGCTAGTGACGTAGACCTACGTCACTCTGCCTGTGAGGGGCTGACTGCCGCAGTAAATATACTGTGAGCAGTCGGCAAGCGGTTAAAATAGGGTGGTCCCACAACTTTCACATCTTCCCACCCTGTCCTTGGACAATCAAAATCTGCCTTGACAAATTCCATGTTGATCGGATTAAGGTTACTGTGCTAGTTGTGTGGCTATATAGTAATTTCTGGGGTATATTCCTGACACTCTTTAACTGCTTCCCATCCGCGCTACAGCCTATATACGGCTGCAGCGCGGACTCGAATTTTCGGGAGGCCGTTTTTAAACGGCCTCCCAGTGACACGCCCCCCGCGCGCTCCCGCGAGCGCGCAGTGGGGAGAATCTGTGTCGGCCATGTCCCTTGGACACAGCCGATCACAGATCGTGGTGAATGGCCAATCACAGCGGCCATTCACCACGCGATCGGGCCGTCCAATGAGCGATGATCTCATATGTAAACATATGAGATCATCTCTCATCGCCGGCGCTCCTTCCTCACACGGAGCCTGCAGTGTGAGGAAGGAGGGGGAGCCTCACAGCGCCGGGGACACAGAGACATGTAATCAGGGCACTGATCACCAGTGCCCTGATTACTAAAAGGTAAAAAAACATACACAGTGCCCCCCCATCAGTGCCCACAGTGCCCGCCATCAGTGTCCCCCATCAATGCCCACAATCAGTGCCCATAGTGCTGCCAGTCAGTGCACATCAGTGCCTGCTCATCTAGGCACTGATAAGCACTATGGGCACTGAGTGTGCACACTGATGGTGCTGCCCATCAGTGCCGCCCATCAGTGCTCATCAGTGCCACCCGTCAGTGTCCATCAGTGCCATCCGCCAGTGCCCATCAGTGCCGCCTCTCAGTGCCCGTCAGTGCCGCCTCTCAGTGCCCAGCAATGCCACCTCTCAGTGCCCAGCAGTGCCGCCTATCAGTGCTCATCAGTGCCGCCTATCAGTGCCACCTATCAGTGCCGACCTATCAGTGCCACCTATCAATGCCGCCTATCAGTGCTCATCATTGCGGCATATTAGTACCTCCTCATCAGTGCCCATAAGTGCCACCTCATCAGTGCCCATAAGTACCACCTAATCAGTGCCCATCAGTGCAGCCTATCAGTGCCCATCAGTGCCGCCTCATCAGCTCACATCAGTGAAGGAGAAAAATTTATTTTCAAAATTTACTCGCAGAAAATAAGAAAAACTTTTTTTTTTCCAAATTTTCTGTCTTTATTCTTTTTTTTTTGTAAAAAATAAAAAACCCAGAGATGATTACATACCACCAAAAGAAAGCTCTATTTGTGTGAAAAAAATAATAAAAATTTCAAATGGGTACAGTGTAGCATGACCGTGCAATTGTCAGTCAAAGTGTGACAGCACTGAAAGCTGAAAATTGGCCTGGATGGGAAGGGTGTTTAAGTGCACAGTAGGCAAGTGGTTAAACTAAAGAACTGACTTTGATAGGCTGCAACATGTCTTCAGCATTACAGAACAAGTCCAGTTAATGTGACTAATTACTTCTAGATATAACATGACCTGGATAAATGAGAACAGTCATACTCTATACATAATATGGGAATATGATTTATGTAGTTACAATAACAATAAAATATATGTATGTACTGAAAATACAGTTTGGTCCCTACAACATATTCTTACAGCTTTGGCTGGCAGGTCAGGCCTAGCTAAGGTTGGATTCATGTCACTCCCAAAGACTGTAGCCAAGTGACCAAAATAGCGTTTTTTTTTGAGGGAAGGGCCTTAGGGGGTGTTACCATTTTGTAATAATTTTACTTTCATTCATAATAAGCTTTATTATTTGAGGATTTTAACTAAAAGTCATAATACATGACCATGCAAATACAGAAACAGAACATTGTCATGACATTCCGTTTGTGTTCTCTAGAGAGTGGGAAGAAAAAGTTAACCAAATCTCTCTAAATTTATGTCTTGATGTTTCTAAGAATACCATCTGCTTAATCATTCTGCTTAATTATTCTTTTGATGTGCTTTTGATTTAAATGTCAGTACAAGCCACGCATAAGCACACGCTAGTCTATAAATTTTGTGAGGTGCATTGCCAGTAATTACTCATTTGATAAATATGAATAAGTGGAGCTTTTATGTGTGGATTTACTTGTTTGGCATATAAACGGGGATGTCGCACTCTAAATTCAGTATTTTGCAGCCATAAAGTAAAGAGATTTCACATGCTAGAAGTGTAAGAGCTGAAGCTGTAAACAGATCTAAAAACTAGGAGACCAGAGACAACAAAGAGACAACAAAGCTTCCTCTCAGTTTTTAGTCAGTAATCTGGACCTATTGGGTAGCACTTTTTCCTTGCTGTGCTGGGGTCCTGGGCCCTGTGTCTCACATTTTTATGTTCTACTTCCTACAATCATGAGATACTGGTAAGTTGACTGGCCCTAGTTTATGTGTGTATCTGTGTAACAGTAGAAGGGGCGTGTTTTTTTTTTTTTTGTTTTTTTTTTTAGTTCAATCTGAGCCTATTGAAAACGTGACAGGTCAACGATACAGAATTGAAAAAATAATAGGGGGAAAGGCAGGAGAAATGGTACAGTATGAATATAACATGTCTCAGTCAAAAACATTCAACATGAGTTATTGAGTCCCAGCAGGACCCATTTGGATATGTCATAGTATTTGAATGTTTGCATCTCACTGGGTATATCATAAGTTTCAAAGTAACCTATACTCCAAAATCGGGTGGCAGGTTTATCAAATTTACACTTGGAGATACCATTAGTTCAGGGGGTTTGTGTTTATGTTCTTGTGCTGATCTTCTGCATAGCACCTGGGTAAGGGTGAGTTCATGGGAAGGAGGGTGCGAAGGGGGGGGGGGGAATAGGGAAGGGTGGCTTATAATATACATTTATACATAAATCAAAGGGGGGTGAGGCAAAAGATCCTTCCATCACCACAACCACAGTCACCCCTGGGGAGTGTAAGTTTAGGGAGAAGACAGTTTGTCATGGAATTTGTGGGAGTCCCGTAGAATAGTCCAGTGGCCCAAATCTGAGTGTAGGAGCACTGTTTATTATGCTCCTGAGCTAAGCATAGTTCCATGCTAGAGACTCTCCAACCCAACAACCCCTCCCCTAGAAGAATGACCAGATAAGGCATCTGGGGGGGACAATGAAATAGGACCCAAGCTGAGGCATATAACCCATACCGCAGAGTCCGGCTTACCTCACAATATATGTAAGAAACACAAAAGAAAAGGACATGCCAGAAGGGACTGTGACGGTGGCGGCTATCAGACCCCTGCCCTTCTCACTAACTCGTGACCGAGGACCAGGCAATCTCAAACCCTGCCGTCACTTGCGTAACAATGCCACTCTCAGCTTCACCTGGCACAAGGATTTTCCAGCTTGCGGAACCACAATCTAGATGCCAGCAGGCTGAGAGCGATTGTCACCAGGCTAATTAAGCAATTAACCCTTTCTCTGCCACCACCGCTACGATTGAGCCCAGCGGACGCTCGTAATTTTAGAAATACCAATTATGACTTTAGAATAATCATCTGTAACACGCACTGTCACCGCAGACAGGCATGTCCAGAGGATTTATTCTAGACAGTAGCTCTCTTCAAGAAACAGGTTCTTGGGTTAGTTTGCATTAAAAGCTTAGGGACAAGATTAACACTTTTCAAAATAAGGTTTAATAATAAAAAGGTTAAAATTGGTGCAAATAAAAATATTTACAGAAAAATGGGTTTCAAAGAAATAGAGACAGCAATTTAGAAAAATAAGATAAAGAATTAGAAATAAGAATACTTGCAGTCAATGTCCTTGTATTATCAGAGTTTCAGAAGCTGAGCCGGTTCCCAAAAGTGATAGATGTTTCTTGGTTTGATGGTACAGGAGAACTGAGAACAGATCTGCTTCTCTCCTTTTTCTCTGAGACCGCAGGGGGTGTCACCAGAGGTCCTTGACCAATAAACACAGTGGCCATGGGCGGCCCTAAGATTAGACATTGCCAAGGACCTCCCGTATAGACAGATTTATAACATAATTCATATGTTCCAATATCTACCAGCTGCCTTCTTGAAACTGATAGATTATTGTGCGGCATTGAATTTTACATCCATAGATACCAGACACGGGTTATCTCCAAGTAACCTCTGACCTGTAAGGCATCTGACAGCTGGCTTGTCTTCCATAGGAGCGAACGTGATCATGTATGATCTCGTTCCATTCAGTATTTTATTTCTCACCCAAATATATACCTTTTGTTAATGTGTCATGTTCCTGTCTGCATTTATGAATTGGGTATGGATTTGTTAGATGTATTGGTACATCTCTAATCGAACAGTTGCCTGAGGAATTTACGACACAGCTCTGTTCTGGCAGACCACATCTGCCATCTGCCAGGTCTCTTATCTGCTGAGATAAGGAGTTCTTTGTAGGGCCGTTCCTTTGAAGCTCTGCATTCTTACATTAATTGATTAAGGTAGGGAAGGGGTGGGGGTTGCTTTGTGAGTGAGTGGTCTTTTGTTTCTTAAAACTGTCATGGCTGAGCTCTGACAAAATGGTTGCTTTTGTATCCCAGCGCAGGATATCATTACAGGGACCATCAATGGAATCCTTCACGTATAATATATGTAAATGTGTAAAGGATATTATTATTAGTAAAATACCCAATAATGACATAAATAGAGATGATAAATGATTATAAAAGACCCCATATCAACCTACCTGCCCAAAAAATAAAAAGTAAGTGTTGGCAATATAGTCATTGCCATACAGTATAATCCCAAAGTCACTACCACAATGGGATATTCCACTGCCTACAAATGAAATAAACGGCAAAAGACAAGGGGGGTAGATGGCTATGAATCCTATAACATCAACAAGCTAATTCCAATCACTCCCCTAATAGCATCACATCTACAAAAAGCCCACCTAATGGTGTCCCTATGCAAGGATTCCATCTCATCCATACAGAAAATGGCATCAGCAAACAAGGACCATAAGTCCCTTCCTTTTAATACTCGTAAGGCGAGAAAACCTTGCCCAGGCCCATGCTTGTACATACCTACATTGGCCCATAGTGCTTTGAAGAAAAATGACTAGGGAACTTAACAGTTGCTAAGAGATACATTATGCCAGAACGTTACACTAACATGATCATCTATAAAGGTCTTTGCCTCTGCTTTAAAGTCGCATTCTTTTGTGCAGTTTTGCTTAATTCAAAGATGCTGACCCTTTGGAATACACTGGAATAAATGAGCAGGATAAGAGCTTGCCGCATGCAAAATAGTATTTACTGCCAGCATAAACTACCTGTACAATTTAGTACCCAAACTGTTTTCTTCTTTGTACATGGTCATATCTAAAAAAAAGTGATCTGTGATGCATTGTACATAATTGTGAAATGGAGGTTAAAGGGGTTGCTCTTTAGATGATAAAAAAATTCAAACAACAAATTTCAAACGCCACCCCAAAGAATCAAGTTATCATCAATGTACCTGCGCAATGCAAAAAATGTGGAACAGGTACATTGACAAACCATCCAGAGAAAAAGTAATCATTACCACCACCCTCTCCCCCCCAAATACAGGTTAGGATACAACATGACTCATGTAGTCCCCTTCACCACGCTCTACTTCTAGAGGTAGTGGAAACTGTCAAAAGTAAAGATGTTATGCATCAGGATGAACTTCAAAAGGCGGACGTCAAATTCTACACCTGCAATTTAATTTCCATTTCATTGAGAGGCCAAAATTAGCTCCAATTCCTTCTCATGCGGTATACTTGAATAAGGTTTCACCCATTACACAAATTCCATCAATTGCTTAAAAAGAAAAATATATATATATATATTTATTTATATATATATATATATATATATATACTTGTGTGTGTATGTATGTATGTATATATATATATATATATATATATATATATATATATATATATATATATATATATATATATTAGCATCTTTTATATAAGATAGAAGTATTTTTGCATGTGGTCTCAAGTAGTTATTGATAACGATACAGTGAAACCTTGCGAGCATAATTCATTCCGGAAACGTGCTTGTATTCCAAAGCACTCGTGTATCAAAGCAAATTTCTCTATCGCTCATTGACAGACGTAGTCCTCGGTGATACAGCACCTTCGGGTTATGTTGCCTCCACAGGAGTAGGACTAGACAGGAAATAAAATGCTCTGGCCACACCCTAGGGGCAGTCCCCGAGGGTATATCCTCTCTCTCTCTGCCACAGCAAATCAGTTTTTTTCTGTCTAGTCAGGAGTAAGGACCTAAATACCTTGCTGGGATCTTCGGTCCTGGCAGGATTTTTTTTCTTAAAAAGATTTTTTTAGACAGCTTTTTTCTCCAGTGTTCTGTGAGATCTTCAAGCAAGAAAGCTGAACTGGGCAACGGGCTGGATGTTGAGATCCGGTGGTCACCCCAGTTCAGCCTACGAGCGCGTGCAGGCCATAGCTCCGCGCTGGGTCGGCCGCCACATAGTCCCACTGGAGGGACTGACCCCGCGAGTTAAACGTCTCGCTGAAACACCAAGGACCATGAGTCACGGCGTCCGTATTGGTCGACAGCCCTCCCGCCCCGGTGGAGAGGGGTACTGTCAGGAGTTGGTGCCCGCCTGGTTCCGGTATGGTGAGTAGCATGTTCCCCCTTTTCCCCTGACGGGTCTTGTGGTGAACGCGGGCCCCTCTCTGTATGGTAAGGATGAGTTCCCCTCTATCCTATAACATGGCACAGATCCCCCTACTTTGAGTGTGATTTTATGTGCAAAAAGCCAGGAGGCTTGGTTTGGGAGCTGACAATCTAATTGTAAACATGTTAAAAAAGATTGTAATTAGTGGCAGTATGGGTATTTTACTGTGATAATATAAGTATCCTACCAGTCAGTAGCCACGGACATGTAGACTGCTTTCCTAGTCAAGTCTCCAGCGATAGCAGGCCTTCCGAACGGCCATGCGGTCCGCCAGGGCCGGTACCCCCGACCAGGCTAAATCCCCATGTAGAGAAGGTGTTGTGATGCTCTGCAGTCACGCCGCTATTCGGTACTAACCGCCGCCATTGTTTGCTAGATCGCACAAGGCCGCCATTTTGGCGTAGCCTCGTGTCTCCAGCATGGGGGCGGCCATGTTTGAGGTGATCCAAACACCTCGTGGAGCTAGGGGAGTCGCCGGAAGGCGTGCAGAGGGGCGGAGCCGCCTCCTTTCTTCCTGGGCAGCCAGCCAAAAGACTTCCTGTTTGTGAACACAGCGCTGTAACCTGTTGCAGTGAACTCTGAGCATCAAGTGGTGAGCCTGGGGGTCTATCTCTCTCTCTCTCTCTCTCTCTCTCTCTATCAATAGGGATCCCTAGCAGGTAACACTGAGGGGCTTTTGTGGCGCTGGGGGTCTGGAAAAAAAAAAAAAAAGTTTTTTATTTAAATTTGAATTGTATTTTCCGGGAAATTACTGGAATAATCATGGACCCTGCCACACAAATACCCCCACCTGTTTCCCTCGAGGGGGCCACGGGACCCGCCGGTGCACAGAGTATGGATGCATTTACAGCAGTTTTGGAGTCTTTGGTGGCTCGGGTGGAGGCAGCCTGTCAGGGACGGGGGTCAAGAAAGCGACCCCCGCCTACCCCTATATTATCTGACACCTCTGACTCAGATTCAGAGATGGTCACTGCAGCTGCAGGTCCCTCTGCAAGGGCTGTTATCTCAGGTAAAACTCCCTCAGACAGTGAGGAGGACGTTCTTTCTCCCGCTATAATTCAGGAAGAAGCATTTGTGGACGCACTAGTTGTGGCGGTGCGGGAAACCTTAAGACTTGAGGTTTCACCGGCAGAGGCAACTGAAACAGAGATTCCCTTTGGTACTAACAAGCCCATTAAAACGGTGAAGGTTTTTCCTGTACCCAAGTGTTTTGGTAATAAAATTAAAGGAGAATGGGAGCATTCTAAGCGTACCTTTACTATTTCCAAGCGTATTGCTAGACGCTATCCGTTTGAGGAATCCCTCATTAAGAAATGGACGGTACCACCAGTGGTGGATCCACCTATTTCCAGGCTGAATAAAGCCACGGCTATCCCAGTGGAGGACACTTCATCCTTTAAGGATCCGGTGGATCGAAAGATGGAAGCGGAGTCCCGCACTATCTTCTCCCTGATAGGGTCAGCATTTAGACCAGTAATTGTTATTGGTCTAGTTTCCCAGACACTAACGGAATGGGCGAGATTGGTACGCCAAGACCTAAGGGGAAAAGATATCCCCCAGGGAACATCTGATTTGATGGAACAGATTATACAAGGGCTACAGTTTGTCTGTGACTCAGCCTTGGATGCTACCCCCCTATTAGGGCATTCATCTATGTCAGCGGTAATCCTCAGACGTGTGCTGTGGTTAAAATGCTGGTCAGCTGACCTAGGTTCCAAAAAGACCTTGACGAATCTCACCTTTCAGGGGAATCGCCTATTTGGGGCCACCCTAGATAAAATTATTAAGGACGCCACTGGGGGCAAGAGCACTTTCTTGCCACAGGCTGCTAAAGCTAAGGGACCTCGCAACAAGCGAGGACCTTTCTTTACCGCCCATAAAGGGTTCGTACGCCCGGCAGGAACAAGCGGGAAAGGCAAGACTCCTCCAGGAGGGTTCAAGAAAGGCTGGTCGGACAAACAGAGGACCGACTCAGCCAAACCCGAAGCAAAGGATTACACAGCCTGAAGGTGCGCCCCCACCCGGGTTGAGGGTGGGGGGACGTTTTCACCGGTATTCAGGACATTAGATCGAGCATCGACTACTACTACCGGTGCGATTCTTCCCTTCCAACATTTAAGTACTACAGGGAGCGGTAGTCACCGTTCCCTGAATAGATCTTTTCCTTTACCTTTTCCTAAGATTAGTCTCTATTCCCCACAGGAATTGGATCTGGTTGACCAGACAGACCAAGAAGCCTCTAGCCGGGTGACTTCGGTCCCTGAGGTTCAACCAGAAAAGATCACCGTTCCTGATAGGAATCAGGTATCTGATAAATGTGTGGGAACAGAAAACGACCAGACTTTCTCGGATGGTCGGGGCCAGATAGCTCTAGGGACGCCTGGTTCAGATCCAGTCAGCGCCAGTGGTCCTAGAAATTCTAGGCTGGCCTCGTGAAGCTGGCCTGGCCGACTTGGACATGCTAGTCGCAGACGTTCCGTGGGAACTTCGTCTCAGGGAGTGTCTGTGGTCTCAAGGACCAATCTACCATCGTGCTTTACAGTCGCTGGTTTTAATGGCCTGGCCATTGAGACCCAAGTACTGAAGGACAGAGGGTTGTCAGCTTCAGTCATTCCTACCCTTATTAAAGCAAGGAAAGCGACTTCCAGCAAGGTCTATTATCACACATGGAAGACTTATATTGCGTGGTGGGAATCTTTAGGATTTCCTCCACGTACCTATTCGGTGACTCGAATATTGGCCTTTTTGCAAAAAGGGGTTGAGCAGAAACTAGCCTTGAGCACCATCAAGGGTCAAGTTTCAGCATTAGCAATCTTCTTTCAGAAACCTTTAGCTACCAAGTCCTTGGTGCGGGATTTCATCCAGGGGGTGCGGCACCTGGCTCCACCAGTCCGCGCGCCCTTACCGCCCTGGGATCTTAATTTAGTTTTGTCGGTTCTACAGAAACCTCCCTTTGAAAACATCAGGGAGATTCCCTTGCTTACTTTATCCCAGAAGGTGGCCTTCTTGGTGGCTATCACTTCTGCTCGCAGGGTGTCAGAACTGGCTGCATTATCATGCCAGTCCCCATACCTAGTGATTCATAGGGATAAGGTAGTACTTCATCCTAAGCCATCCTTTCTTCCTAAGGTGGTTTCAGATTTTCATCTGAATGAAGATATTGTACTACCTTCCTTGTGTCCTCAGCCCAATCATCATCGGGAACATGCGTTGCATTCCTTGGATGTGGTTCGGGCAATCAGGGTATACCTGAAAGCTACGGAATCATTCCGTAAGACGGATTCACTTTTTGTGATCACGGATGGCCCCAGAAAGGGGTTGCCTGCATCTGCCGCGACTATTGCCAAATGGATTAGACAGACGGTGGTACAGGCTTATTCTATTAAGGGTCAGAGTCCTCCGTTCCCTGTTAGGGCGCACTCCACTCGAGCGCTCAGTACTTCCTGGGCCTTTCGCCATCAGGCGTCAGTGGTCCAGGTATGTAAGGCGGCCACCTGGTCGTCGGTACATACCTTTACAAAATTTTATAAAATTGATGTGATGGCATCGGCGGATGCCTCTTTTGGCCGCAAAGTGCTGCAGGCCGCAATTTGAGGAGACCGGTGGTCTACCTCGAGGGTTTTTTTCTGTTGAAAATTTTTTTTGTTGAGTCTCATCATTAAGGATGAGCATTGTAAACTTCTAGTTGGCACCGGTTGGGCCTTCTAGATTTGGATTTGATTTCCATTTTCCCACCCCTCATTTGTGATACTGCTCTGGGACTTCCCGAAGGTGCTGTATCACCAAGGACTACGTCTGTCAATGAGCGATAGAGAAAAATGGATTTTTGTAAAATCTTACCGTAAAATCCTTTTCTCTTAGCTCATTGACAGACGTAGTACCCGCCCCTCTGTTTTTGAGTTGGGTTGGGTTAAATTCTCTAAACACTGCTTTTGTGACATAACTGATTTGCTGTGGCAGAGAGAGAGAGGATATACCCTCGGGGACTTCCCCTAGGGTGTGGCCAGAGCATTTTATTTCCTGTCTAGTCCTACTCCTGTGGAGGCAACATAACCCGAAGGTGCTGTATCACCGAGGACTACGTCTGTCAATGAGCTAAGAGAAAAGGATTTTACGGTAAGATTTTACAAAAATCCATTTTTACCCATAAGAAATAATGAACACTCATATGATTCATTCCACAACCATTTATTCATAAGTCCTTCAGTCTATAATCCATATAAAAACATTATAGCAATGTGACTTCGAGGCAACTTCAGGGAATGCCTGGGTAATCTTCCTGTAATGTCGGATCAAAATCAGAAAAATTTAGATGAGGATCCAACTTGGGGCTCATGCCCACTGCTGCTTTTACAGGCATTTGAGCTTTTGTGTCAGCTTGAAGAAGCTTGTTTTTTTTGTGCTCTTGTGCATGTTATTATTGAGCTCCTTTGAGCTTTTTTGAGCAAACCCTGCTTAAAGTCTTTGGGCACAAGTCGGAAAGAAGTCACCTTGAAGTAGGACAGAAAACTTTTCTAAAGTCGGAACGACTTCAGTAGTGCTAATTAAGACAGCTCTCATTGACACTAGCTCTCAATGTTGACACTAGCTGCAGCCGCAGCTTACAGCAGGGGTCCCTGTTCTTCGTTTCAGGTGCGAATAAGGTCCAAATTTTTGCCTGAATTCGGACCTGAAACTGAGCCAAAGACGCACAGGACCCTTTTCCAGTGCGGACTGCAGCCGCCCCGGAGCTGTGTGAACCGGCTCTATTGCGAGCCGATCACAGTCTCTCTGGATGCAGGAAAACCAGCATCCAATTCACAAAAGTGTGAACCCAGTCTTATACTCTGTTGTAACGTGACCATACTCGTATTGCAAGACCTCACTCATTTAGCAAGGTAAAATTTATAAAAAAATGTTGCTCGTCTTGTAAAATACTCGCAGACCAAGTTACTCGCAATCCAAAGTTTTACTGTACTTGTATTTTGGATCAGACTATTTACTCCTGATACAAATCGCCTCCCTTTGGATATTGGCCATTCTTGCGAACATTTGGTAGTTTATAGAAGGTTGGAATCATGGGATGATTCATTTTTTTAAAGTCAGACTTTTTGGAGTGATAGGACCTCAGAATAAGCCCTCATCAATTAGGCAATAAAAAGCAGTGCAGAAATGTTAAAACAGCGCCAATGGAACCTTTTTGTACCAGTTTCCATTATTAAAAAAATGTTAACACATAGTTCTGTATTGATTCTTATCCATTACAATAATCTTGCTTTTATCAGCAGGTTTGAAGACTATGCGGTTGATTTACTAAAGGCAAATAGACTGTGCACTTTGGAAGTGCAGTTGCACTCTGCAAGTGCAGTTGCTCCAGAGCTTAGTAAATGAGGCAAAGCTTATTTTACAAAGAATACCCAATCATATGCAAGGAAAAATTAAAAAAAAATGCATTTTCTCTTTCATTCATTGACGGACATAGCTTCAGATCTTCATAACCTTTGGGTTATACTGCCCCCTACAGGAGTAGGACACTAGGCAGAAAAAAGTCTGGCTATGCCCATGGGCAGTCCCAGGGGGTATATTCCCTCTCTCTGCTACAGACACTTTTTCTGCCTAGTCACGAGTAAGGATCTAGTTCCTTGCTGGGATCTTTGGTCTTGGCAATTTTTTCTTTTTAGATATACAGTAAACCCCCCTCCATTGCGGGGGTTACGTTCCGGACCCAGCCGCGAAAAGTGAAATTCCGCGAAATAGAAAAACCCTATTAAAATGCATTGTAGGCATGTTTTTTTACTGTCACTGTACGTGTAGAAGCATTTTAAGGTCTTTAAACACACTTTTAAAACAATAGAAACTCATTTAAACACATAAAAGATACTTAGAGACAGAGCAAGAGCTATGAAAAACACAAAAATCTTTCATTTTAATGATTTATATAGTAAAATAACATTACAAAAAAAAACGCGAATTACCGGGACCGCAAAAACTGAACCGCGATGTAGCGGGGGATTACTGTACATTTTTTTTCTCCTGGATTTTTCCTGTGAGATCTACAATCAACTGCCGGACTGGGCAACGGGCTGGATAATCTAGATCCAGTGGTCACCCAAGTCTGGCCAGCGCGCGCACCCATACCTCAGCTTCGCGCTAGGTTAGCCGCGACATAGCCCCACCAGAGAGGAGTTCAACGCCTCACGAGGTCGCATACGACCAGGTCTCAGCCCAAGTCGCAGCACTCCTCCTGGCCAACAGCCCCCCCCCCCCCATTTTGATGGAGAGGGGTTCTGTCTGGAGCGGTGCCTGCTTAGTTCCTGGTATGGTTAGTAGCTGTCCCCCCGGAGAGTTTTGGGGTGGATATGGGCCCCTCCTTGGGATGGTCGGACCCCCGATTTCCCTCCTTCCCGTCAGGCACCCCCCCTTGTTATCTGTCCTCCATCCCCCTCCACATATGTTGGGGCTGTTTTAATGGTCTGATCCACCTCCTGGGGTGGGGGCAGGGTGCTATGCTGGCGATGGGGGCTGAGGGGCGCCGCCGGCGACGGAATGATCGACTGTGCGGGAGGGGTTGTACCTGGTAGGGGCTACTGCCAGGGCCCCCCGTCCTGCTTGGGTCTGTCCTTGAGACCTGGGTTCTCTCCTGGGTCCCTGTAAGCCTCGTGGTGCCATGCTGGGCCGCCATTTTATTGTAGCCTGTGTGTTTCTATACACTGCAGCCATGTTTGTGTAGTCCGGTGGTCATTTTACAGTTGTTTGCCATTGGAAATAGCGGCGGTTGTGACAGTGGAGCCCTGCTGGCGGTGGTGGGAGCCCCTCCTCATCCCCTGGTGCTCACACCTGGATCCTTTTAATTCCTGATCACCGCACGTGGAGTGCAGATTATCCTGGTGGCTGCAGGTGCCTTTTTGTGCTGGGTTCTGAGTCGGGTGGGGCTCTCTCTCTCTCTCTCTCTCTCTCTCTCTGCTGAGGATCACTTGGTGGTTGTGCCTGGCGACCGGGTGGTGCTGCCAGCACGGTAGGGGTTGTCCCTTGCAGTGTTTTACACTTTTTGTGGGGTCCCCCTGGTGACTCATGGAGTCTTTGGAGCACATCTCCCCACCTGATCCCCTCTCTGGGGCTGCGGGGCCCTCCTGGTCCCAACCATCCATTGATGCATTGACGGCAGTCCTGGAGTCCTTTGTGTCCCGGGAGGAGGTGGTCGTCGAGCGACGGGCTAGCAAAAAGCGCCCGCCTTCCCCTGCCTCATTGGTCTCCTCAGATCCTGAATCTGATTTGGCCGCCAGGGACGTGGTTCACCCTGCACCCACAAAGTCATTCGGTCCAGCTACAAGATTGAACTTCGCTCTTGTCCCCCGGCAAAGTTTTTTCCTTCCAATTTACACCTGTCCCTGGACCGCTTACAGGGTCTGTTTGGGGCGGTACAAGATACAAGCGGTGATTGTCCTGGTTTCCGACTTCCGAACGTTTTCAGGGTTTTTACTTAAACCTGTTTACAGTTCCCAGGAAGGAAGGCAAGGTGCGTCCAATCCTGGACCTCAAGGCGCTGAACTGCTTTATGCGGGTGCAGAAGTTCAGAATGGAGTCCATTTGCACGGTGGTGGCATCCCTGTATCAGGGGGATTTTCCTACCTCTATCGACATCAAGGATGCTTACCTTCACATTCCGATATGTGCCGGTCACCAATGCTTTGCCGTGGGAGAGGAGCATCATCAGTTTGTGGCGTTACCCTTTAGTCTCGCCTCTGCTCCTCGGGTCTTCACAAAAGTGTTAGCACTAGTGCTAGCTTTGTTATGCCAACGGGAGATCGCGGTAGTGGGCTACTTTGACAACCTTCTTCTATGAGCAGAGTCTCCTATTGCTCTGGTGGAAAACTTGGAGATCACCATATGAACTCTGCTATGGTTTCGTCAGCAAAGCTGGACTATCTGGGTCTGACTCTGGACTCAGCTTTAGCCGGAGTGCTCCTTCCTCTGGACAAACTCCAGAAATTGCAGGCTGCAATTTGTCTCCTGCTGTCCAACAGATGATCATCCCTCCGGACTTGCATGTGGGTGCTGAGCCTGATGGTGTCTACCTTCGAGGTGGTTCCGTTTGCACAGTTGCGATATAAGGTCCCTGCAAAGGGAGATTCTGGCCAAATGGGACAAGACTCCGCAATCTCTAGACAATCAGATCTGGCTGAGTTGGGGAATAAAGGAGTCCCTGATATGGTGGCTTCGTTCTCCCGCTCTTCATCTGGGCAAGTTCTTCCTCCCCTTGTATTGGACAGTGGTCACCATGGTTGCCACCCTGTCCGGCTGCGGTGGGGTCCTCGGCAAACATTCTGCTCAGGGGATCTGGACACTGGAAGAGTCCAGACTACCGATTAATGTGTTGGAACTCTGAGCGATCAGACTGTGTCTGGACCATTGTACGGATCGTCTTCAGGGATGCCCAGTGCACATTCAATCAGACAATGCCACGGCCGTGGCTCATGTCAATCACCAGGGGGGCACAAGAAGTCTCCTGGTCGGCTCTGGAAGTACCTAAGGTGGGCAGAACAGTTTGTTCCAGCCCTCTCCGTCGTACACATTCCCGAGGTGGAAAACTGGCAGGCGGAATAACTCAGTCGGCCAGGGTTGGACAGAGGGGAGTTTTCTTTTTATCCGGAGGTGTTTCATCAGTTGTGTCTCCAGTGGGGCATCTGCGAGGTGGATCTGTTGGCATCTCGGCTCAACAGAAAGGTGCAGAGGTTTGTGGCTTGGTCACGGGATCCTCTGGCGGACGCCACAGATGTGTTGGTGGCCCCGTGGGGTCAGTATCGTCTGATTTACGCCTTCCCTCCTCTCAAGATTCTGCTAAGACTTCTACGCAGGATCGAGGCAGAAGGGATTCTGGTCATCTTAGTGGCTCCAAACTGGCCTCGCGGGGCTTGGTACACCGATCTGGTGCGGCTGGTCGCCGATGTTCCTTGGAAGTTTCCTCTCAGGGAGGATCTGCTGTTCCAAGGACAAATCTTCCATCCTGCTTTACAGTCGCTAGCTTTGACGGCTTGGCTGTTGAAAACCAGGTGCTGAAGGATAGAGCTTTATCTGAGTCAATGCTTCCTACGCTGGTAAAAGCTAGGAAATCTACTTCTAGGAAGATCTACCATTGTACATGGAAGATGTACATTGCGTGGTGTGAGTCTCTTGAGGTTCATCCTCGCTCCATCTCGGTGGCTCAGATCTTATACTTCCTTCAAAGGGGGGGTTGAACAGAAATTGGCCTTGGGTACCATCAAGGGCCAGGTGTCAGATTTTGGCCTTGGGTACCATCAAGGGCCAGGTGTCAGATTTGGCCACACACTCCCTGGTGCGTACCTTTCTTCTGGGTGTCCAACATTTAGTTCCTCCATTGTGGTCTCGGTTGGCACTTTGGGACCTCAATTTGGTGCTTTCAGTCCTCCAGAAGCCTGCCTTTGAGAATCTTTGGAGATTCCCTTGCTTACACTGTCGTAGAAGGTGGCTTTTTTGGTGGCTATTACCTCTGTGCTCAGGGTGTCGGAACTGGCAGCGTTATCCTGTCGTTCACCTTACCTGGTAATTCACAGAGATATGGTGGTTCTTCGACTCTGTCCGTCAACAAAGGTTGTCTCTGATTTTCATTTGAATGAAGACATTGTGTTGCCTTTCCTGTGTCCCAGGCCTAAACATCTGAAGGAAATTGCCTTGCATGCCTTGGATGTGGTCCGGGCAATCAGGGTGTACCTGACAGCTACGAGTCTTTCAGGAAGTCAGACTCACTATTTGTGCTCTTGGATGGGCCTCGGAAAGAGTTGTCTTCTTCCTCTGCGACCATTTCCAGATGGATCAGACAGATGGTGATTCAGGCCTATTCCATTAAGGATCAGGTTCCTCCTTTCCTTGTTAAGGCGCACTCTACTTGAGCGCTTAGTGCCTCCTGGGCCTTCCGTCATTAGGCGTCAGTGACGCAGGTTTGCAAGGCTGCCACCTGGTCGTTGGTGCACACTTTCACAAAGTTTAATAAAGTGGATGTGTTGACATCTGCGGATGCTTCTTTTGGCCACAAGGTTTTGCAGGCTGCTGTTTAGAGGACCCGATCCTCTTCGAGGATGTATTGTTTTTTTCAGGTGGGCTCCAGTTGTTTTGGTAAAGCTCCTGTTGCCTGGTTGGCTACTGTTTAGCCTTGGGAATTTTTTTGCTAGTCCCACCCCTCATGTTTAACACTGCTTTGGGACGTCCCAATGGTTATGAAGATCAGGAGCTGTGTCCGTCAATGAACAAAAGAGAAAATGGGGTAAAAATCCCTTTCTCTGATGTTCATTGACGGACAGAGCACCAACCCCTCTGTGGAGTTGTAATTCTTCTGATACTGCTTGTAACTAAAGTGAGTACCTATAGCAGGTAGAGGGAGTATACCCCCTGGTGTTGCCCATAGGCATAGCCAGATTCTTTTTCTGCCCAGTGTCCTTCTCCTTTAGGGGGCAGTATAACCCAATGGTTATGAAGATCAGGAGCTTTGTCCGTCAATGAACGTCAGAGAAATGGATTTTACGGTAAGTCAAAAATCCAGTTTTTCTTAAAAAAAACATCAAAACTGATAAACGATGACAAACACAGAATGATGCTAACACAAAAAACAAAGTACTTATCTAGGTATGTCCCTCTCACCTCAAAAAGGAGAAAGGATAATGTCAAAAATGGACACAACTTCCCATGGCAGTGGGTGGAGCTTAAATTATACAGCAAATGATTTTTCTAGGATTTTTAATGACAAAATGATCAATTTGAAAAGTCCTTTCCCTCTGTATTTATTGCCATTTAGGGATTTTTGGTAGTTAAATATACCCTCTCCCCTTTTAAGAGCCTTCCTTCAATTTATATGAGTTTTAAAGTGGATGTAAATCCAATTCTCTAAATCTCATATAAGCTTAACATGTCATTTTCAATATTTTTAAGTCTGCGGCTTTCATTAAAATAATACCCGATGATCCTGTTATAAAGTTCCTTGCTCATGCACTTCCTGTTCTAGGGTGCCTAGGCATTCTATCTCTGTCTTATGGGCTTCCAATGGAGACTACAAGCGGCCAATTCAACACCAGGGGTCTACATTTAGGCAGGACCTAGGTTTGGAAAAAAAAACAGTTATGCTGCTGGCTTCTTCATTAGTTGAAATATTCCTCCTCTAACGCCCCCACCATCACCATCACTATAGTACAGCTTTGGTTAATAGGTGAGGTAGGTGTAAAAGGCAAGCAAAGTCTGCACTTTTGAGAAGTGCGTATGACAGGCCCCTCACCTCTGTTATCCCCCACCACACCAGAAGGTGGCAGGGACAGCAGTTAATAGAGCCTAGGACCTGTCATATGCATTCATCAGGAATGCCTACTATGCCTGCCCTTTCCGCCTATATCCTGCATTCACAGAAGCTGCACTATAGCTTTGATGAATGAAGAACAATCTATGAAGGCAGGACAGGCAGATGAATTAAAGGTCTACCACTTCTATTTATAGGTTGCTAGATTGAGGAAGATTTCAACGAATGCAAAAAGGACACATCATATTTGATAGTATGCAATGTCCCTTGTGCTATTTTTTTTTTTTTTTTACTAAGCTTAGGTTTTAATTTACAGTTTTGGGACTGTGTGAAATCTGTTCATATCAGAAGTTACTTTTCATGCAAAAATGCTTTCGAACATAGATGTGCATTATAAACCGATGATATACTGTAAATACAATCAATATGTGTTAGCTTTACAGAGAATAAGAATGTTGCTGAATTTAGGTCATATGCTTCTGCTTGTTGATTACCTACTGTATATCAGCTTCCACTTGTAATCAGAACGTATGTGTGAACATTCATAAAATATTTCAGGCTCTGCCTCCAGGACTTTGGCAGCCATGTTGCTTTTTAAATACTTCAGACCTGCCATTTGTTTTTATTTTAACCAAAGCAAAAAGTATTATGCATAACTAACACATACATAATGTTGTATTGTGCTTGAAATCCTAAAAATACATTTGTTTTCCTCTTTCCTCAGCTAATCTTCTACTATGGGGCCTCTGACCACTGGTGCCCGGTCCAGTATTATAAAGACCTGAAGAAGGACTTTCCTGATGGTGATATCTGGCTATGCAGTAGAGGAATCAGACATGCCTTTGTTCTGGACTCTAGCAAAGAAGTAGCCTCCATTATCATAGACATGTTAGGAAAGGTATTATAAGAACATGGAGTTAAAGAACACCTGTACTGAAGTAATAGACAGAGTGCTGTGATGGAGATGGGAAAGTAGACGCTCTTCTTGATTTTACTAAAAATAAATATAATCTAATACTGACTCTAGATCGCCAAAACAATCAATCATTAAAAACAGTTTGTAAGGCTGGTTTGGAATCACTGGTATCATACGGGATATAGTTCCCAAAATTCTACCGCCTGTCTTATAGACCCAACAAACCAAATCTTACCCAATATATGCCACAAAGAAGCGGTCTCCTTTTACATATATCAGTCTTATTGTTCATAAACCATATAACAAAAAACAATGGTAACGTTTAAAAGAACCACACTGTAAACCCCCTGCCCTGCCCCCCCACGCAGAATGAAACTATAATTGTATACATGTATCAGTGTTGGTAGAGTGTAAAAAAAAAAATATCCACCACATATAAAAAATGCATCAATGTTGGTAAAGTTATTGCTCCCACATGGGAGTTATAACTATGCTCCATTTGGGAGTAATAACTATACCGCTATTGATGCATTTTTTTATGTGATGGAGACTTTTCTAATATTCTACCACCACTAAAACTCTACCATCACGTCAGGGTTGGCAGTTCCGCATTGTAGGTGAGGACGTCAGGGAGCCACCCAGATTGTCAGAAAAAAGGGGAGAGCACAGGATGCTGCACCGAGGGAGGGATAAGGTAAGTAAACTTCTGTTTATGCTTCCTCTAGACCAAAACAATAATTTCATCTTACCTCGCAGTACTGTGTGGCCCGCTTTGTCAACTGTCATTCGGCATGCTGCAACATCACTGCGAACAGACACACTTACACATTCCAGCAGATCTTGATATTAGGCTTTATGCTGCTCCAAACCCCTAGTGCAGGTTGAAACAGACTTTTCTCCAGATTTTTTCGGACACAGCTCACCCAAGCTAAAATGCCATGAAGGCGAAGATGTGCAAACTGATCGGCTTTACCCAAGAGACCTGTACCATAAAGGAGTTGAAGCAGAAATACATTTGTCAGGTCCCCTATGAGCTTTTGCCATAATGTGCCAGTATGCACAGCATAATTACACATTATGGCACTCTTGCCTTGTAAAGTGCACTTCTCTGTCTTCCACGATTTAGGAGTCTTCAGCCACCTTAAATGGCTGACGTAACTCCTGCACATGTGCACCAGAGTTCATTCATCCTGGCATGTTACAGACATGCATGGCTGACAGTCTACAATTTGCAAAAAAACTACAATGCAGGCAGGTGGAAAGGTTTTAAAGCAGAAAAAAGAATCTCTTCTACCATAATTCTCTGTCTGCTTGCAGGTTTTTACATTTTAGGTTTAGTTCAGCTTTAACCATATTACTTCAATGAACTAAGTGCAAGGGACATAAGAGTATGGTTCTTTTTGTATGTGACTAGTTGAAAGCTGTCATATACAGTAGGTCTCAGTCACACGAACGCTTAGGCCTGTAGACTGTAAGTGGGCAATCTGTTTTTCTGGCCTGAGCCACCAGGTGCTGCATCCTGACAGCTCATGTATGTGTATGGAGGCTGCACAAATACAGCCACTCATTCAAATTTGACAGGTATGCAGGTAAGCACTGGGTTTGGGGCCACTCACCTGCACCCACTCGCCTGTCACATTGGGATGAGCGGCTGTGTCCATGCAGCCGCTGTGTATCCATACACTTACATGGGCTGTCTGCACGCAGCACTTTGCAGCCTAAGTCACATAAACACATGGCCCATTCATAGTCTTAGGACCTCAGTGCTGTGTAAATGAGGCCGTACAAGGTAGGTGGAGCTTAGTGGTACAGACCTAGCTTTAACATTGATAAAGTAAGGACAGTGTCTACCTTCCCTACCAGCCTCCTTTACAGTATGATTGTCTACATAAGTAAATGTACACAAAAACAGTCATGGTTGGGTTTATGTAAGAAACTGAATATTTAGTCTTAAATCATTACACTTTCCTGGATTATTTAATATATATATACATTTGCCCCCTTATTTAGTTTGAAAGATCACCTAAACTTGCCTCCCAGTTAGGCAGCTGTTACATATATATATAAATACAGTAAACCCCCCTCCATTGCGGGGGTTACGTTCCGGACCCAGCCGCGAAAAGTGAAATTCCGCGAAATAGAAAAACCCTATTAAAATGCATTGTAGGCATGATTTTTTTACTGTCACTGTACGTGTAAAAGCATTTTAAGGTCTTTAAACACACTTTTAAAACAATAGAAACTCATTTAAACACATAAAAGATACTAAGAGACAGAGCAAGAGCTATGAAAAACACAAAAATCTTTCATTTTTAATGATTTATATAGTAAAATAACATTACAAAAAAAACCGCGAATTACCGGGACCGCAAAAACTGAACCGCGATGTAGCGGGGGATTACTGTATATATACAATTTTCTTTCCTTTATTAAAAGCTCAAACTCCAGCTTTAAATAAAGAATAAACATGACATAACATGAATAAAAAATGGAAGCTCCTCTCTGGTACCGTTGCCCCCCCTTCCCCCAAAAGCTCCTCTTAGAGGTCTAGTGCTGCTCCTATTCTGGGTTTAATGATGGCCAGGGTCATTTAGCCCACTTCCTGTGAGCCCAGCCTGTCATGGTCATGCCCCCTCCCCGCATAGATATGCAGCATCACAGCAGCCTGGGCTAACAGGAGAAGGTTGCAGAGAATGGCTCTCACATCCCTATATTAGCCCCATTCCCTGCTTAAGGCCCCTTTCTCACTTGTGCAACCTAAAAGTCGTGCAATTTTGCAGCGATTTTGACTGGACTTGAAGCAATGACTGTGTAATCTTGAAGTCTATGGACCTCAAAACGCATCAGACCAAAAGTAGTGCAGGGGCTACTTTGAAGTTGTTGCAACTTGGAGTCGCACAGATATGAACGGTACTTTGGAAATCATGGAGTACGATTTGTCACGCGATTTTGCAGTCCCAAGTTGCGGGACAAGTCGCGCAAGTGTGAAAGGAGCTTAAGGCTTCATTCACACAAATGCGTTTTTTCATGCTTTTTGCAGAAATGCATTTCATTTTTTTAACATGGGTTCCTTTGGAACACGTTCACATCAATGCATTTTTGTGCCTCTGCGTTTTTGGAAAGGATCGGGGACTTTTTTTTCATGCAAAATACAGCATTTTGCATGTAATTTTTAAATTTTTATGAACTTTATTTAATTTTTATCATATGCCAACTAATGTTTACAAATACAACCAAAATAACACTCAGTACTTAACACATAAAACAAAAAAAAAAAAAAAAAAAACCCGACCATTTTCTCCCATACCCCTCTCCCCTCTCTTTCCATTCTTCCTATCCCACCATCCCCTGTACTGTTTTCCCCCACCCTTCCTTTCCCCCTCAAATCCCCCAACTCATCCTCTTCCTACTCTGATAATATCTCTGAATGCTTCCTGGTTTTCTTCAAATTCGTCCATTTTTTTTTTCCATATACTAGTCAATCCTTTCACCTGGCCTTCTTCTATGCTACTAAGATAATCAATTTTATGTATATATTCTATTATTTTGAACCATTCTTTTACTGTAGGTTTTTCCAGATCTTACCATTTCTTGGTATTATTCCTTTCGCTATGTTGAATAAATATGGCACTATTTTGTTTTTTAGTACTATTTGTATTATGAAATAAGCAGACCCATGGGTCGTTTGGTATCTCTTCTGTAATTTCCTTTATATGACACTGTATATCCTGCCAAAACTCCTTTATTTTTGGGCAGTCTCACCAAATATGGGCCATAGTGCCCTTCTCCAAGCATTTTGCATGTAATAGACTTCAATGGACCCGCATCCAAAACACAAGCATTGTGTTTTTACTGCGGTTTTGCCATGTTTTGCCTTTTTAAATCTGCCCAACAACAAAATTTCCAATAAAAAGCATAAAAAAATGCAAATCGCCGTAAAATCGCTGTAAAAATCGTGGAAAGCACAGCAAAAAGCACTTCAGAAATGCTCAAAAGCAGCATGCATAGATCTGAATTAAGCCTTATAGAGGACTGTCTACCACTGCAGGGGGTAAAAAGCATCTGACACATCATGTGACCGGGCCGATGATATCAGCTAAAGAAAGATATGTATACAGAGGAGGGTGGGTGTTCTACTGTTGATACAACCCAACCAAAAGTTGGGCTTAAAGTGAGAATTAGGCAGACAGAAAAAATAAATGTAAATAGGGCCAGATAATATGAATATTTCATCAGTAAGCCTGTGCAAATTTCAGATTCATACATAAATCCTGCTGTGACTTGTTCTCTTTAACAGAAAACACAAGAAAAATTCCAGTTAGTTTGAGATTAATTTTTCATCTGTTATCCATTTTTTTATCCATTTTCTAGCTATGTTTTTTAATGTTTTTTATTCATGATTTTTCTAGTTTTTATTTTTTTAACCTTGTTTTTTGTTGATTCATCTTCATTATTTTGTTATACATCTATTTTCTTTTAGACTACCTAGATACTTGGTGACAACAGAGAACTAACATAGCTAGGTTAATGAGTAACAACAATAAATGACATGGAAGTGAGCCTGTACTACATGCTAAAGCTGAACTCCGGACACAAAACATTTCATTGTAATATTTTCCTTGATAGCCACAAAGGATATAAATCCACCAATTACTTTTGCAATATTACCTTTTAAAGGCAGAGGCGTCATCATCACTGTACAGGACATAGACTGTGCAGCGAGCAGAACTGTGGGAGGAGCCCAACTTGTCCAATCACTACAGGCCACTTGCATAAAACTACAGGAGGGGGCGGAGATCAGAGCAGCAATAACTGGACTTTATTACAGGAAGCTCCTGCACAGAGGAAAAGTTCCACACTGGATCACTGCACAGATCTGGAAGAAATTCACAAAGCACACCAAGGTTCAAGTAACAATACACATGCCTCTTGTATTTAGACAATATTTGCTCATCCCAGAGTTCAGCTTTAAACTATACAAATTAAAAGTCTGGCCTAAAAACAAACATGGCCAAAACCTACATTTTTAATTAGCCAGAAAAGCCTCACTGTACCCCTGTCTGATTTAGTTTTACTCTCTTTCCAGGGCTTGACTTTCCATGACTTCCTGCCTAAAGATGGCCTTACACAAAAAAATAGATTCATCCATCCACACAAATGACGTAGATGGACATGTCCTTTCAACAGAAGTTGATTAAACAATTGACTTTTATTGAGTGGGCAAGCCCACACACTGTTCTAAATTGAATTAGTGTATTTTTTTTCTCAAGCCTACAATGCTGTGTGCAAAAACAAATAACAAAGTGAACCTAAAAAGTGCATGTAAACATGCACAAAATAGTGCAGTAGTTTGTGCTGTATGGCCCTTCCCTGTCCCCCTGGGGTGTAAGAATCTTGATGAAGGCATGGCACACTCTGGTCTACCTAGCCAAAGGGCCTGGTGGTCCCCTCTCCTCATGATAAGCCAACCACTGAGTCCTAGATTGAGGGCTCTCCCAAAAAGAGACCCCCCAAGGCAGGAGAGGAAGAAACCTAAGGGCCACACATCCTTCCCTTAGACTTCAGGATAGGCCTGAAGACCCTCACCCTAACTATAAAAGACATAATAAATCAATGCAGTGACACGCAGTGAAAAAAAATAAAATTGTGTCAATATGGAAGACAATGCTGGGGCATCATGCCCTAGTACTTCTTACTGTAGAGTCCCAAACCCATAGGGATACTAATAGCACCCCTGGGTTGCCACTCCAAGGGGGCACTCACACCAGAGGCTCTCTGCTTCCCAGCCCCCAGCCAGAAAAAATCAGCCCCATTCCTACAAGAAAGGCATACTTTGAGAGAGTTTACCTACAACCAGGGACAAGCCTGGTGCACCAGGCAAGATTCAACCTGGGAGTAAAGGATCCCCCACAGTACCCACCTTACTCCATCAGGAATTACTAACCAGCCCCCCACTGTGCTTAAAGGAATGTTCTGTTCCAAAAACTGATAACAGATACTACACTTGATCTTAGCCAAAAGATCAGTATACGGTCAGCTTAAGCCCTGCCAATTGCTGTTGCGCTTTGATATAGTACCTCAGGGGTCCGCAAAGGTGCTGTCATTGAACAAGAAGACAATTAATGGAGCTAAGCTAATGAAATCAGGGAAATGTCAGAGAACCTATTACCAGAGAGAAACCAAATCAGATAGGTGCACCTGCAAGGTCTTTATGGCTAGTAAAGGAAATTCAAAATCCTTTGGCATCCACTGTTAAGCGTTACGTTCACTTTTAGTTAAAAGTTACATAAACTTTTAAAATGGAGTAAAGGTTCACTTTAATGTCTCATCACCAGCAACCAATCAGAAGCTTGAAGAGGTGGCATCCATTTCATCATGTAAACACTGAGCACTCCGCACCCGACTGTTGTACTGCTCTCTCTTCTCTTCTTTTTGTAGATGAGTGACAGTAAGAATAGGAAAAAAATGATTAATGTTAATGCTGTATTTATATGTAATTTATGATAATGGTATTTACAGTTATGCAAAATAGCAATAAAATACATTTATTTACTGAATGTAAAATGTTGTTTTTTGTTTTTTTGAAAATTTTGTGGATCACAAATTTAACACGGTGAATCTTAGTACCACAATATAAATTTGATGTAAACTCAATCAGTAAAATCTTATATAACTTTGAACATGTTAATTCAAAAGTCCAATATTACCAATATTTTTAAATCTGAAGCATTGATTTAAATAGTCCTGGTGATCCTGCCATTAAGTTCCTTATTCCTGTTAAAGGGGGCCAAAGCTTTGCCCCGGTCTCCCAATTGTATTTCAAGCACACAGTAAGCAGATCCAGTAGTGTCACCATTAGGGAAAGAAACATCACTGAATTGTACATAGAAAGTGGCTACAAAAAACACCAAATGCCCTAACTGGTAATGTTGGTACTTGCGTGCTTTGTCTCTCATACAGTTCGCCTGATGTAGAAGGAAAAAAAAAAACATTGTTCATTTTTTTTTCTTTTTATGAATGTTATTCAGACCTTCACTGGAAGTTTGAATGTAATTGGGGGTGCATGAAGTAGAGATACATGAAGGTGCACAGAACAGGCACCATTTTATTAAAAACAGTCTACACAGAATTATACAAAGCTCACATTACGGTAAACTCAGTAAAAGTTTTGATCTTAGCTTAGTTGCCAGATAGCGATAGTAACTTGGATTTTACCTGTAGCATGTAATAACTCTTTAGATAGATCCTATTGGAGAATGGAGTAGAAAGTGGGTGGGATGTTGGCTATACACAGATCTTGTCACACTGCCCTGAATGGCAAGGTAACAGATTGTCTTTAATGTTTAAAAAAACTCTGGGGGGAGCAGACAGAATCTGGAGCAGCTATGCATAGTAACCAATCAACTTCTAGCATTAGCTTGTTAAGTTAATGGGTAAGTTAACCTTTTACATAAGCTGGCCCATGAAGACAAGGGGCCCTATAGGCCTTTTCTTCTCACCCATGAAGCCTGGCCAAAATACTCCCAATGTTTACGTTCTACTTCCACTGACCCTACTCCTTTGAGGTTAACTAGTGGTGATCTCTTTAGTTTTCCTCAAAGAAGAAACCTCTATGGCCATTTTGTTGTAACCCATGCCTTGGAAATAAGTCAAGAAGTAGAACGTAAACATTGGGAGTATTTGGGCCAGGCTTTAGGGGTGATAGAAAAGGCCTACAAGGCCCCTTGTCTTCATGGGGCAATAAACTATTTTTTACAAATGGCACAGTGTATTTATACTACTGGGGCGTATTGCTTACATGAGCCAGTTTATGTAAAAGGTGAACTTAGACTTATAATATTATTTAATATTTAACGTATATTATTTGAAAATGAAAGCTGGAAGCTGATTGATTTCCATGTACAACTGCTCCAGATTCAGTCTGCTCTTGTCTTCCTAAATTCCCCCCACTCTTTCTACTAATAGTTTGTAAACTATAATAGTCAAAGTCCTATTTTCCCATTATGTATGCCTTCTCTGCCTCCTCCCTAGTATTGTTGGGGATTTTTTTTAGTCTAGTTGCTCAGATGGATTGAACCGTCTGAGCAACTAGACTGGTTATATGATTTTATTTCAGCAACAGGATCTGACCACATTTTCTGATATCGAGTCAGAAGGAGACTTGACCAGCCATACACATCTAAAATTTTGGGCCAGCTAAATATGCTGAAGTTTGAGCTGAGGTGGCCTTCTCTGCCTAACTAGCTCAACAAAAGTCGATTTTTCAACTGACTTTAGTCAAAGAAGCTGTGTAGAAAATTGTCAGCCGAACAGTGACTGCGTCCAATCAGATGCAGACATTTAGGTATTCATCACCCTTGTTTACCTGCAACACAGTCTCACTTCAGGGCTGCAGTAAGAAGAGCTCAGCTACGATTTACCTTTAAATGGCTTTAGTATCATGTTATTTAGAATTGCCAAATAGCCAGACATTCTGTCTGAGAATAATAGAATGAGATAAAGATATTACTTTTGGGTGTCTCCTAAGCTAAATACTCACTGTCCGTGTCAGTTAGAAACCCTGTTTTGATTTCCAATGTTTTCTGGTTTTAAAGCTCATAATGGCGCCCTCTATCAGTTCTGCTCACCTCTTTTCCTCATACGGATCAGTGACATGCCCTTTAGCAGCAGTTGTGTCATGCAAGCACGATTAACGTCCCGCTGACAAGTTACTCTAATATAAAAAAAGTATATCCTTTTTTGGAAATCCTAGTTGTCTGGCTGGGTCAGGAAAGTATCTGAATTCTTTATCCCTGTTGTGGATAATGATAAGGGACTTAGGATGGTCATACGCCGATTCCTACTGGCTTAGCCAAAATTCAAGCATCTTATCACCATGCAAGGCATTACTTTTGTTGAAGGATTCTGTTGGAAAAATGTCATCCAAACAACACCTACATCCAATCAGATGAAGGCACTGCTCAAGTATTCTGAGAGTCTGAATACAAAAGCCAAGTTGGGGGGGGGGGGGGTTTGCCCACCCATGCTGTTAGTGTGGATGGAGATATCTGTTCAGGTTCTTTTGTTCAGCCCACCGACTGCACAAAGAAACTCTATATGTGTATGGCCAGCTTTAGAAGGCAATGAATAGTCAGCATGATAGCCAGGGAACTTAAATTCTCAAAGGAGGGTCCAGTACTGGCAGCCTCTATACTTTTCTGGTCAGATTTACTTGATAAGATTCACTTAAAATTTCAGGCTCAAAACATGGGCACTGTCCTTATTTGTCTTTGAAGGTGCATGTTTCGGGGCTGCTGCAATCATGATTTTTCTTTCACCAGTTAGAACAATCCCATGCATGTCAAGTGCCCCAATGTTCCAGGTCAGTGTCTCAAAGATTTGAGCCCCAGGATGTACACCTTCAGAAACCAGGAACCTGGCAATACAATTCAATGAGTGGATTTAAAAAACAACTGAACATAATATCAAATCCTTTGGGAGGTGCATTACAGCCCCAAAGACTTCTATGGGGCTTGTCTACCTTGGTCTCCCTGGTTTTCCTTCCTCAGCGATGTACTTTATATGCTGAAAGTAAAGGGTACTCTAAGTGTTTTGAAAACCTAATTGAGGCTTCTCCAGAGGACTCAAGCACTAATCTCTCCGTTAAGCTTCAGCAGTTTCAATCATGTGCCATAGGTTTAGTGCAACAAAAACTGTGAAAAACCAGATTCAGTCATGCCGAGATTTACAAATAAATTCAGACGAGTGTGCATTTCCAAACATAGATATTGCATTACATATATTTTTACCTTTAGCAATCACAATTTGTGGAACTCAAGCATTTTAATCCTTACAGATCAGCTTTACAACAAAACAAGCTGGATGCCTTGTCTCTGTTAAATATAGATGCAGATTTAAAACGCCAATATGGATTTGAGGACTTGATCAAAGACTTTAGAGATAAAACACTCAGAAGAAAACATTTTAAATGCATATTAGTGTATAAATACGTCATTTGCTTACAGGATGTTAAATTCAATGTAAAAAAACAAAAATTTCAAAGTGATATTTTTTTTTTTTTCAACAAAAGGGTTTTGAGTTAATTTTTAATTTTTGTTAAAATCAAAGTTTAAATTTGTGATTATCTAAATGAGCATTTTTAACAAATACACAGTAAAAAATAATTATTTTTTAATATCATTTAAAAGTGATTTCCCTTATTTCTAAATCAGAGGCCTCGGTCAATTGCTTGTTTTGATCCATGCCCAATCTGTTAAATAAATAAAACTAAAAGTGCCTATAGTTCTTCTGCCCAATGCCAAATAGTTTTGCCCAGTCATGCAATTACTAACCCTGTGATCAGAATTCTATTCTGCTCAACCCGTAGAAGCTTGATCGGACCAGAGGCTCCTGCTCAATAGAGGAATTATTTTATACTTTTGTAATGTTTTTGTCAAGTTGTAATTCAGTTGTATGTCTCTCCGGCAATGTAGATTACACACAGACAGGGTTTTTATTGCAGTTTAGATATTCTTTCGAGTGAATTACAGCTTTTTCATTGCTAGTCTGAACACAGTTGACTTCCTGCCATTGAAATTTTGGCTGCACACTAGGCCCTGAAGTGACACTCGGGAAATGTGTAAATTGTGTGCTGGGTGGAGAGCTTTGGGAAGGTGAATATGACCCAAATGAAGAAAGAAAAACTGTTCAAAGCAGAAAAATAAAGAAGAGATTTGCAGTAGGAAAAAAATTGCTTGCCAACAGCGATGAAAAACCCCAGTATATTACTCTATAGATAAAAAGAGTTGGAAAAAAACAGCACCTTATACAAAAAGACATGAAGGAGGAATGGAACTAAAGGGAAATTCCATCTTGTTCCATTATGTTTTCAAGCAGCACCAAAGTGACAAAATTGGTGTAATTTTGACATCTATTGAATGCTAAAGTATTAAACTATCCATGCTGTGGTAGATAAATAAGGAGTAAATGCTATTCTGGGCTCCCTGCAATCGTTCCCACACAAAAGTAGAGTATTTGGTCATGTTATCTCTTCTGAAGGGGAGAACCAGCAAACCTGAACACTTATCCCTTTTAGCAGATGTCCTATGACCAAATTGCTTTGGCTTTTGGCTATATATGCAGCAATGAAGGGGCGCTGGAGCAGCATTTTCTCCAGGAAAGGTAAGTATTTCAGCCTTTCAATTATAGGAGAACAGGAAAAGAAAAAAAACAAACATTTGTACTTACCTAGAGGGTGATCAATGCTGACTTTTTTGCTGGGATCTCTGCAGAGCCTAGACAGGACCTGTGACATCAGCCGACAATGGACTTTAGCCCGCTGTTGGATGAATCTATGTCACAGAAGTGCAGAACTAAGTGTGACCCACAGGAGATGTAGGGCAAAATACCTTTGTCCCTACTTCTCCAAGCCAATGACTGATTTGTTTCCTCTTGAGAAAAGTTGGTGCTGTGTGTCCATCTCTCTCTTGATATCCAACAGACTGCAGAATAATTTCTGTTTTATGTCTATATTAACAATAGTTGTTTTAAAAACCTTGGCCGTATACTGTTTGTGACATATATACATAGTTTGTGTGTAAACCCACAAGACTGAAAGAAGGGAGGAGCAGCAGGAAGAGAGGACATAGGGATGACCTCTGCGATCTGCCATTTTATTGATCGATTACAAACAATAATGGGTCTTTAACCACTTGCCGTCTGCTCACTAGAGCTCTACTGCGGCAAAGTGGCTGTTGTAGGTCTGACGACGTAGACACCTCACCCCCCCTACGTCGGCAGTCACAGCGGGAGTCGGGCCAGGGGAGGAGCAGCGGCGATCGCCGCTGCTCTTCCCCGATCGTCGGGGAATCGAGTCTGGAGATCCGCCCGCTTGTGTAAACAAAGTGGGCGGATCTCCGAAATGACAGAGAAGGTCAGATTGCAGGGTTCAGCATAGCTGAACCTGCGATCTGTCCTTGAGTCACTCAGTCACCTCCCCCCACACAGGTCAGTAAGCACCAGGCATACATTAACCCCTCCCTCTCCAATAAAATTAACTAGAGTTTAGCGGACACCTGGATGTCCGTGTTCGGCGGGTTCAGCCGAACTTTAAAAAAAAGTCCGGGTCCGTGTCCCGGACTTTTGCCGAACTTTTCCCGGACACCGAACCCCTTTGAAGTCAATGGGGACCCGAACTTTCAGGCACTAAAATGGCTCTAAAACACCAATGGAAAGGGCTAGAGTGCTGCAAATGGCAGCAAAAAGTTGTTAAGAGCATGGCAAGTGCTCTGCAAACAAATGTGGATAGGGAAATAACTTAAAACAACAAAAAAAAAAACAGAAAAATAAAACAATGTTCTTCATCTCTGAAGGACGAGGCCCATATGGAGTAGGAGGGAGGTTGAGGTGGTGGTGGATGTGGCGGTCTCATAGGCGTGCACACAGGGTGTGCCGGATGTGCCTGGGCACACCCTAATCACCTAGGGCACATAGCATTATCGCTCTGTTTGCCAGTGAGGAGATGGGAAAGATCTCCCTCGGACCTGCTCTGCTCTATTTCTCTTTGCCAGCAGGGAGAGTAATGTATCGGGGCCATGTACATGTAGGCAAACACATGCATGTGTATTTCAACTTTGGGGTGCAATAGGCTGCGCACACCTATGGGCGGTGTAGGTGGAAGCGGCGGTGGAGGAGGACCAGGGCCGCATTAAGAGCATCATGGGCTTGGTGCTGAGGATTTTGAAGGGCCTTAAGGGCCGTGCCTTGGCATGCACCCAGAGGAGGAAGGGTGCAGCCATGCATGCCTAATTCAACATGGGATGCTGTCTCTGAAGCCCATAAACACATCCATGCATCGGCAACTGTCCCTCCTTGTCCGGCTTTCATGCTGTGTGGGGAGGTTCTGAGGGAGCTGCCTGGGGAAGCGAGCATAGAAGCCAGACTTCTGTGTTTACAAGTGACAGAAGAGCGGTAACAGTGAATATGGCCAACCCGGGGCCTATATAAAGGTAGGGGCCTGGAGCTGCAGCTCCAATAGCCCCTACGTTATTCTGGCCCTGAGGAGGACGAGGTAGCCAACATTGCTTCTTTTGAGAAATTTTAAATGAGGGTACACCCCAAAATAGTGAGAAAGAGCAAAAATAGAACAATGGCTGGGTAAGGTCGGTATCCATCGCTATTCTGCACAAGGTACGGAAAAGTCCCGTGGGATCCATGCCTGGTTCATTTTAATGAACGTGAGCTTGTCCACATTGTCTCTGGACAGGCGGCTGCGCTTGTCTGTGATAACGCCCCCAGCCGTGCTAAATACCCATTCAGATAATACACTGGCTGCAGGGCACGCCAGCACCTCCAAGGCATAAAGGGCAAGCTCAGGCCATGTGCCCAACTTGGAGACCCAGAAGTTGAAGGGGGCAGACCCCTCATTCAGTACATCTAGGCGTGTGCACACATACTTCTCCACCATGTTCGTGAAATGCTGCCTCCTGCTAAGACGTTCCATATGAGCTGCTGGTGCTGCTGTTTGTTGTGGCGTGCTGACAAGGCTTTTCCACATTTCGGCCATGCTAACCCTGCCTTCTGAGGTGGTGGCGGTGCCCTGGTTGCGTTGGCGACCTCTTCTTCCTCCTCCGCCTTGTGCTTCCACTGTGGCCCCGCTGTCAGGTGGGAATGCCAGCAGCATCGCGTCTACCAGCGTGCGCTTGTACTCGCGCATCTTGCGATCGCGCTCCAGTGAGTGAATTAAGGACGGTACGTTGTCCTTGTAACGGGGATCCAGCAGTGTGGCCACCCAGTAATCAGCACAAGTTAGAATGTGGGCAACTCGGCGGTCGTTGTGGAGACACTGCAGCATGTAATCGCTCATGTGTGCCAGGCTGCCCCCGAGGCAACGAAAGGCTGTCCTCTGTGGGAGGTGTATCGTCCGTGTCCTCTGTATCCCCCCCAGCCACACACCAGTGATGGCCATGAGCTGGCCTGGGTGCCACCCTGCTGTGAACATGGTTCCATCTCCTCCTCCAGCTCCTCATCCTCCAGAACTGTGCCCCTGCTGGACAATTGTGTCCCTGGCGTTTGTGTGTGCAGGAACCCACCCTCGGAGCCCCTTGTGAATGACTGCCCTGAAAGCCTTGGAAATGTTACCTCTTCATCCTCCTCCTCCTCATCCTGTGCCACATCCTCTTCCATCATCGCCTGAATTGTTTTTTGAAGGAGGCATAGAAGTGGGATAGTTAAGCTGACAACGGCGTCATCGGCACTGGCCATGTTGGTGGAGTACTCAAAACAGCGCAACAAGGCACACAGGTCTCGCATATTGGTGGTGAAGTGGTGCTGTTCCGCAGAGCGACTCACTCGTGCGTGCTGCAGCTGAAACTCCACTATGGCCTGCTGCTGCTCGCACAGTCTTTGCAGCATGTGCAAGGTGGAGTGCCACCTTGTGGGCACGTCACATATGAGGCGGTGAGCGGGAAGGCCGAAGTTGCGCTGCAGCGCTGACAGGCGAGCAGCAGCAGGGGAGAACGCCGAAAGTACGCACAGACAGCCCGCACTTTCTGCAGCAGCTCTGACATATCGGGGTAGTTTTTAAGGAACCTCTGCACCACCAAATTCAGCACATGCGCCAGGCAAGGGATGTGCGTCAAACCGGCTAGGCCCAGAGCTGCTATGAGATTTCGCCAGTTATCGCACACCACCAGGCCGGGCTTGAGGCTCGCTGGCAGCAACCACTCATTTGTCTGCTGTTCCATGCTCCTCCACAACTCCTGCGCGGTGTGTGGTTTTTCCCCCAAACAGGGAAGTTTTAAAACTGTCTGCTGTCGTTTACCCCTGGCCGTGCTGAAGTTGGTGGTGAAGGTGTTACGCTGTCCGGATGAGGAGGCGGTAAAGGATGAGGAAGCGGAGTAGGAGGAGTTAGGAACAGGAGGCAAACTGAAGCGCCCCGCAATCCTCGGTGGTGGAAGGACATGCGCCTCAGGCCCATCCGCCACTGCATTTACCCAGTGTGCCGTTAGGGAGATATAATGCCCCTGACCGTGCTTACTGGTCCATGTATCGGTAGTTAGGTGGACCTTGCCACAGATGGCGTTGCGCAGTGCACACCTGATTTTTTCCCCCACTTGGTTGTGCAGGGAAGGGATGGCTTGCCTGGAAAAGTAGTGGCGGCTGGGCACGACGTACTGTGGGACAGCCACCGACATAAGGTTTTTAAAACTGTGCGTCTCCACCAGACGGAATGACAGCATTTCAAAGGCCAAGAATTTTGAAATGCTGGCATTCAGGGCCAGGGATCGCGGGTGGGCAGGGGGGTACTTCCTCTTCCTCTCAAGTGTTTGGGAGATGGAAAGCTGAACGCTTCCATGGGACATTGTGGAGATGGTTGGTGAACCAGGTGGTGGTGTTGCTGACAGATCCTCTGTTTGCGGGGTGGCAGGTGCTGGTATCACTACAGATGTGGCTGGAGCGGCCGAGACTGCAGCAGAAGAGGAAGCAGGATGAGCCAGAGACATTTCTTGGTTTTGAAGGTGTCTACTCCACTGCAGCTCGTGCTTTGCACTTAGATGCCTGATCATGCAGGTTGTGGTCAGGTTGAGAAGGTTTATGCCTCGCTTCAAGCTCTGATTGCACAGGGTGCAAACCACTCGTGTCCTGTCATCAGCACATTTTCTAAAGAACTTCCACGCTAGAGAACTCCTTTGAGCTGACTTTGGTGCGCTCGTTCCCTTGCTGCGTTGGGCAGTAGCAGGCGTAGTGTCTAGGGCATGGCCGCTCCGCTTCTGCACTCTGCTCCCTCTTCTGCTGTGCTGGTGGCTCTGTGCGACCACCGCCTCTTCCTCCAAACTACTCAGGTCACCTGCATGACGTTCATTCCATGTGGGGTCGAGGACCTCATCGTCCTCCACATCATCTTCCACCCAGTCTTCACCCCGCCCTCCTTGTCGGTCTCCACAAATCTGAACGCCGCAGCAGTTGGCACCTGCATTTCGTCATCATCGGAGACGTGCTGCAATGGTCCTTGCATGTACTCATCTTGAGAAATAAGTGGTTGGGCATCGCTGCACTCAATCTCTTTCACTACTGGGGCAGGGCTAGGTGGATGGCCCTGGGAAACCCTGCTGACAGAGTCCTCAAAAAGAAGAAGAGACTGCTGTATGGCTTGGGGCTCAGACTGCTTGCCTGATTTGCAAGGGGGTGAGGTGAAAGACGGTTGGACATCGGCTGCAGGTGCCAACTCTGACCTTTCTGCAGTAGACTGGGTGGGAGACAATGTGAAGGAACTGGAGGCACTGTCAGCAGCAAACCAATCTACTATCGCTTCTCTGTGTTCAGGCCTCATCACTTCTAGAGGCGTATGATGCCCTACCAAATACTGATGCAGGTTCTGTCGCCTACTAACACTTGAGGAAGGTGTTTCACTTGTGCGTGTAGCTGGCACAGATCGACCACGTCCTCTCCTTGCAACAGGAGCTCTACCAGCAGCACCACGACCCAGGCCACGGCCCCTATTTGACGGTCTCCTCATATTTCTGTAATTTAAGATCTTGCCCTAGAAAGGTGTTTATTGAATAGCAGAACAAAACAAAACAACAACAGTATCGCACGGGTGTATCTCACATTCAAATATGCAAACTATGCCGCAATTTATTGTTTTTTACCCCAAAAGGGTGTATATTGAATAGCGGAATAGGATAAAAACGGTGTATCTCACACGTACAAACACAGACTAGGCCCCGATTAAAATTTTTTGTACCCTAAAGGGAGGATGAGGAAGAGGAGTAGGAGGAGTTGGGAACAGGAGGCAAACTGAAGCGCCCTGACATCCTTGGAGGGGGAAGGAGATGCGCCAAACAAATTTAAAAGGTGTATCTCACACGTACCGATACAGACTATGCCGTAATTTAATTTTTTTTTACACTCCAAAAGGGTGTATATTGAATAGTGGAATAGGAAAAATTTTATAATCCGGTGTATCTCACACGTATAAACACAGACTAGGCCCCGATTACAATTTTAGGTACCCTAAAGGCAGGATGAGGAAGAGGAGTAGGAGGAGTTGGGAACAGGAGCCAAACTGAAGCGCCCTGCAATCCTCGGCGGTAGAAGGAGATGCGCCAAACAAATTTAAAAAGGTGTATCTCACATGTAGCGATACAGACTATCCCGCAATTTAATTTTTTACACTCAAACAGGGTGTATATTGAATAGCGGAATAGGACAAATTTTACAAAAACACGTACAAACACAATCTAGGCCCCGATTACAATTTTTTGTACCCTAAAGGCAGGATGAGGAGTAGGAGGAGTTCGGAACAGGCAGGAGGCAGACTGAAGCACCCTCAAATCCTCGGCAGTATGAGATGCGCCCCAAAAATTGGAAAGGTGTATCTCACACGTACCGACACAGACTATCCCGCAATTTAATTGTTTATACCCAAAGGTTTTGATTAAATAGCGGAATAGAAAATATGATCAAAAAAAGTGTATGTATCTCACACGTACAGAACCACACTAGGCCCCAATTAATATTGTTTGTACCCCTAAAGGCAGGATGAGGAGTAGGAGGAGTTTGGAACAGGCAGCACCCTCAAATCTTCAGAAGTATGAGATGAACCCCAAAAACTTGGAAAGGTGGATCTCACACGTACCAACACAGACTATCCCACAATTTAATTGATACCCAAAGGTTTTTATTGAATAGCGGAATAGAAAATATGATCAAAAAAAGTGTATGTATCTCACACGTACAGAACCACACTAGGCCCCAATTACTATTGTTGGTACCCCTAAAGGCAGGATGAGGAGTAGGAGGAGTTTGGAACAGGCAGCACCCTCAAATCTTCAGAAGTATGAGATGAACCCCAAAAACTTGGAAAGGTGTATCTCACACGTACCAACACAGACTATCCCGCAATTTAATTGATACCCAAAGGTTTTTATTGAATAGCGGAATAGAAAATATGATCAAAAAAAGTGTATGTATCTCACACGTACAGAACCACACTAGGCCCCAATTACTATTGTTTGTACCCCTAAAGGCAGGATGAGGAGTAGGAGGAGTTTGGAACAGGCAGAACCCTCAAATCTTCAGAAGTATGAGATGAACCCCAAAAACTTGGAAAGGTGGATCTCACACGTACCAACACAGACTATCCCGCAATTTAACTGTTCCCCAAAGGTTTCTATTGAATAGCGGAATAGAAAATATGATCAAAAAAAGTGTATGTATCTCACGTACAAAACCACACTAGGCCCCAATTACTATTGTTTGTACCCCTAAAAGGCTGGATGAGGAGTAGGAGGAGTTTGGTACAGGCAGCACCCTCAAATCTTCAGAAGTATGAGATGAACCCCAAAACTTGGAAAGGTGTATCTCACATGTACCAACACAGACTATCCCGCAATTTAATTGATACCCAAAGGTTTTTATTGAATAGCGGAATAGAAAATATGATCAAAAAAAGTGTATGTATCTAACACGTACAGAACCACACTAGGCCCCAATTACTATTGTTTGTACCCCTAAAGGCAGGATAAGGAGTAGGAGGAGTTTGGAACAGGCAGCACCCTCAAATCTTCAGAAGTATGAGATGAACCCCAAAAACTTGGAAAGGTGTATCTCACACGTACCAACACAGACTATCCCGCAATTTAATTGATACCCAAAGGTTTTTATTGAATAGCGGAATAGAAAATATGATCAAAAAAAGTGTATGTATCTCACATGTACAGAACCACACTAGGCCCCAATTACTATTGTTTGTACCCCTAAAGGCAGGATGAGGAGTAGGAAGAGTTTGGAACAGGCAGCACCCTCAAATCTTCAGAAGTATGAGATGAACCCCAAAAACTTGGAAAGGTGGATCTCACACGTACCAACACAGACTATCCCGCAATTTAATTGATACCCAAAGGTTTTTATTGAATAGCAGAATAGAAAATATGATCAAAAAAAGTGTATGTATCTCACACGTACAGAACCACACTAGGCCCCAATTACTATTGTTTGTATCCCTAAAGGCAGGATGAGGAGTAGGAGGAGTTTGGAACAGGCAGCACCCTCAAATCTTCAGAAGTATGAGATGAACCCCAAAAACTTGGAAAGGTGTATCTCACACGTACCAACACAGACTATCCCGCAATTTAATTGATACCCAAAGGTTTTTATTGAATAGCGGAATAGAAAATATGATCAAAAAAAGTGTATGTATCTCACACGTACAAAACCACACTAGGCCCCAATTACTATTGTTTGTACCCCTAAAAGGCTGGATGAGGAGTAGGAGGAGTTTGGAACAGGCAGCACCCTCAAATCTTCAGAAGTATGAGATGAACCCCAAAAACTTGGAAAGGTGGATCTCACACGTACCAACACAGACTATCCCACAATTTAACTGTTCCCCAAAGGTTTTTATCGAATAGCGGAATAGAAAATATGATCAAAAAAAGTGTATGTATCTCACACGTACAAAACCACACTAGGCCCCAATTACTATTGTTTGTACCCCTAAAAGGCTGGATGAGGAGTAGGAGGAGTTTGGAACAGGCAGCACCCTCAAATCTTCAGAAGTATGAGATGAACCCCAAAACTTGGAAATGTGGATCTCACACGTACCAACACAGACTATCCCGCAATTTAACTGTTCCCCAAAGGTTTTTATTGAATAGCGGAATAGAAAATATGATCAAAAAAAGTGTATGTATCTCACACGTACAAAACCACACTAGGCCCCAATTACTATTGTTTGTACACCTAAAAGGCTGGATGAGGAGTAGGAGGAGTTTGGAACAGGCAGCATCCTCAAATCTTCAGAAGTATGAGATGAACCCCAAAAACCCCAAATATCATTCAGCTCTGCTGCAGGCCACAATTTAATTTATTTTAACCCAAGGCTGTATATTGAATAGTGGAATAGAAAAAAATGTATGATTTTTGAAACCACTCAATAATAGCACATGTGAACTGAACACAGCAGTGTATGATCAGTCAGCACAGCACAGCTGAAGGAAAAACGCGGCACACAGTGACTGATAGAAAAATACTTTTCTCCCTCCTCCTCAGTGGGCAAAAAAAATTGTGTTCACTGCACCCCACACACAGCAAAATCGATGTGGACCACTGACACCTGCCTATCTCCAGCCTCTCCCTAAATGGATTGATAAGATTGTAGATCGGTCACTGAAAACCCCTCCCACACAGCAAAATCGATCGTAGAAAACTGACCCTAAAAATCAGCAGCAGCCTCTCCCTAAAAGGATTGATAAGATCGTAGATCGGTCACTGAAAACCCCTCCCACACAGCAAAATCGATTGTAGAAAACTGACCCTAAAAATCAGCAGCAGCCTCTCCCTAAAAGGATTGATAAGATCGTAGATCAGTCACTGAAAACCCCTCCCACACAGCAAAATTGATCGTAGAAAACTGACCCTAAAAATCAGCAGCAGCCTCTCCCTAAAAGGATTGATAAGATCGTAGATCGGTCACTGAAAACCCCTCCCACACAGCAAAATCAATCGTAGAAAACTGACCCTAAAAATCAGCAGCAGCCTCTCCCTAAAAGGATTGATAAGATCGTAGATCAGTCACTGAAAACCCCTCCCACACAGCAAAATCGATCGTAGAAAACTGACCCTAAAAATCAGCAGCAGCCTCTCCCTAAAAGGATTGATAAGATCGTAGATCGGTCACTGAAAACCCCTCCCACACAGCAAAATCGATCGTAGAAAACTGACCCTAAAAATCAGCAGCCTCGCCCTAAAATGCCTACAACTCGCCCTGCCTAACACACTCCGACCTGTCCCTCAATTCTATCCGGACACAAATGTTTTTTTTTTTTGCCTGTCTGTCCCTAATCAGCAGCCAGCACGTATGATGTGTGCTCTGTCCCTGAACTAACACAGCAGAATGATGCAGCGGCGCTGCCTCGGACTTATAAAGACTTGGTCACATGCTTCAGATGGCCAATCACAGCTACTAATACATTTGTAGGCATGGCTGGGATGGCTTAAGGCACACCAGTTAAACGCTTGTTGATTGGCTGTTGAAAGCCCGCCATGAAAAGCGCGCCAATGCATGCAAAACCCGTAAATAAAACGACCCAACACGGATTTTTACCCGAATATACAGTAAAGTTTGCGGGTCCGTGTTCGGGTAACAAAAAAACAATTATTCGGTACGAACACGAATAATACAGTCCATGTTCGCTCAACCCTAAAATTAACCCCTTCCCTGCCAGTGTCATTTTTACAGTAACAGTGCATATTTATAGCACTGATTACTGTAGTAATGTCACTGGTAACCCCAAAAGTGTCTAAAATGTCAGTCAAGGGTCCGATCTGTCCGCCGCAATGTCGCAGTCCCGCAAAAAAAATCGCAGATCGCCGCCATTACTCGTTAGTTAGTAAACGCAATAACTTTTGCGCAAACCAATCAAAATACGCTTATTGCAATTTTTGTTACCAAAAATATGTAGCAGAAAACAAATTGGCCTAAAATGGTAAAAAATTTTGATTTTTACATTTTTTTGGGGGGTAATTTCATATAAAAAAATGAAAAATATTATTTTTTCAAAATTGTCGCTATTTTTTTGTTTATAGCGCAAAAAGTAAAAATTGCACAGGTGATCAAATACCACCAAAATAAAGCTCTGTTTATGGGAAAAAAAGGACGTAAATTTCGTTTGGGTACGGCGGCGCATGACCGCGCAATTGTCAGTTAAAGTCGCACAGTGCTGAATCGCAAAAAGTGGCCCAGACGTAAGACAGCAAAATCCTCCAGGGGTAAAGTGGTTAATCAATCCTGTTTAAAAGCTGAACTCCAAGCATGAAAACTTTTATTTAAATATATTGTTCAATAGCCACAAATGATATAAATTCACTTCCTGTGCACCAAATGCCTTTAAAAAAACAGTTCTTACGTTGTAAAAGGAACAGTGTCATCATCACTATGCTGCACAGAGACTATGCAGAGAGCAGAGCAGTGGGAGGGACCCAGCAGATGCCACCCACTACATGCTGCCTACAGAAAACAACAAAAGGGGGCAGAGACAAGACCAGTCACCCTGCACATGGAGAGAACATCACAGGAAGAATGTCTTCATTACAGGAAGCTCCTGCACAGAGGTAAAGTTTCATACTGGAAAACTGAACAGATCTAGAAGAAATAAACACAACACATCAAGATTTAAGGAAGAATACACAAGCCTCTTGTATTCAGACAATATTTTATTATCCCAGAGTTCAGCTTTAAAGATGTCCTTCAGGCAGACTTCTAAGCACACAAAATAAATCAATATATAGGAGCTTTTACTGTAATCTTTGACCCCGTTATTTACTTCTGTTGGCTGTATTGTCCTTTGATCCACAAGCTGTTTGACACTTACTCTTTATTGTCATATTTTGTGCATCTTTAAATAACAAAACAAATTATATATATATACAGTATATATATATATATATATATATATATATATATATACATATATATATCTTAGATTGTAAGCTCTAACGAGCAGGGTCCTCTGATTCCTACTGTATTAAAGTGTATTGTATTTGTACTGTCTACCCTCAAGTTGTAAAGCGCTGCGTAAACTGCCGGCACTATATAAATACTATATAATAATAATAAATAATAATATATAGATACTATATATATATATATATATATATATATATATATAGTATCTCACAAAAGTGAGTACACCCCTCACATTTTTGTAAATATTTTATTATATCTTTTCATGTGAAAACCCTGAAGAAATGACACTTCGCTACAATGTTAAGTAGTGAGTGTACAACTTGTATAACAGTGTAAATTTGCTGTCCCCTCACAATAACTCACACAGCCATTTATGTCTAAACCGCTGGTAACAAAAGTGAGTATACCCCTAAGTTAAAACGTTCAAATTGGGCCCAGTTAGCCATTTTCTCTACCCAGTTTCATGTGACTTGTTAGTGTTACAAGGTCTCAGGTGTGAATGGGGAGCAGGTGTGTTAAATTTGGTGTTATCGCCCTCACTCTCTCATACTGATCACTGGAAGTCCAGCATGGCACCTCATGGCTAAGAACTCTCTGAGGGTCTGAAAAAAAGAATTGTTGCTCTACATAAAGTTGGCCTAGGCTATAAGAAGATTGCCAAAACCCTGAAACTGAGCTGCAGCATGGTGGCCAAGACCATACAGCGGTTTAACAGGACAGGTTCCACTCAGAACCGGCCTCGCCGTGGTCGATCAAAGAAGTTGAATGCACATGCTCAGCGTCATATCCAGAGGTTCGCTTTGGGAAATAGACGTATGAGTGCTGCCATCATTGCTGCAGAGGTTGAAGGGGCGGGGGGGGGGCAATCTGTCAGTGCTCAGACCATAAGCCGCACACTACATCAAATTGGTCTGCATAGCTGTCGTCCCAGAAGGAAGCCTCTTCTAATGCCCCATACACACGTGCAGATCGTCGGCCGAAGGATCGGCCGTCTTTTGTCCCCGGGCTGTCGTGTCTGTTGAAAAGTGCAAAAGACTGCACAAGAATTTTGTCCGCCGACTACAGCCGACTGCAGAAGTGATGTCATGTGATGGTTAACTTTCCCTGTGTTTTTTCTTTTCTGAGCATGCCCAGTCTTGCAAATCTGCTGTCTGTCGGCCGAATTCTGTATTGACTGGCGAACAATCGGCCGCTCTGGTGTCGGCATACAAAAATTTTAATGCTTGCACGACAGATTCTTTTCGGCCGAAAGTGCGCTGTCGGCTGTCGGAAGCATCATACTAACAAGCCGAAAATCAGCCGATCGGTCGTCGGCCGAATCTTTTCGGCCGACAATCTGCACGTGTGTACGGGCCTTTAAGATGATGCAAGAAAGACTGCAAACAGTTTGCTGAACACAAGCAGACTAAGGACATGGATTACTGGAACCATGTCCTGTGGTCTGATGAGACCAAGACAAACTTATTGAGTTCGGATGGTGTCAAGTGTGTGTGGTGGCAACCAGGTGAGGAGTACAAAGACAAGTGTGTCTTGCCTACAGTCAAGCATGGTGGTGGGAGTGTCATGATCTGGGGCTGCATGAGTGCTGCCGGTATTGGGGAGCTACAGTTCATTGATGAATATATAAATAAGAAAAACCAATAAAGGAGATTTAAATGACAGCAATCTTCCAGGACAAAATCCTTGTAAGTGGTGTACACATTGATGGTATAAATCACTTATGGAAATAAACACAGTCTCTAAAAAATGATGATGAAAAGAGGTGATGACAGGAAGCCGCTCCCACAGTAGAATGATAATCCACCACCGTGAAAAACAACAGGGGTACTCTTACCAGACGAGGTGGACCCTCAAATTAATGAAAGGTCAATTGGGCATGGAATGTATATCCTATGTCTGGTCAGCAGATATCAGGTCACTTAGCCTCCTTATCACATTAAATGGAAATTAATAAACCTTCCGGTTTACAAAGTGTCCCCAACTTCTCCATTTCCTTTTCAATCTGCAGCTGTTGTAATTTTCTGAAAATGCAATATGGCTGCCTGGAGCTGTTCTGTACACAGAATGTATACTGACCACACCCCCAGAAACATAATTTCCTGCTTGTGTGATTGGCTCACCAATTTTCCCAGCGATCTGATACAAGTCAGATTTCTGGCATCCCCTGGTCCTGAAGTGGGGCTCCAACAGTTTGGTTGGTTCCTGAGTCCTGATTTAAGACATCATTGGGGCGTTTTCAGAGCAGGCCACCAAGATACAGCGCAGTCGCTCAGATAATTCGTCCAGTGGCACAGATCACACAATCTGGAATGAAGACTGGTTCTCCTTCCTCTCTGCAGTCATGTGACCTGTACAGGAAGTAGGGCAGTCCAGGCGGCCATATTGCATTTTCAGAAAATTACAACAGCTGCAGATTGAAAAGGAAAGGTGCTTTGGAGAAGTTGGGGACACTTTGTAAACCGGAAGGTTTATTAATTTCCATTTAATGTGATAAGGAAGCTAAGTGACCGGATATCTGCTGACCAGACATAGGATATACATTCCATGCCCAGTTGACCTTTCATTAATTTGAGGGTCCACCTCGTCTGGTAAGAGTACCCCTGTTGTTTTTTCACAGTGGTGGATTATCATTCTACTGTGGGAGCGGCTTCCTGTCATCACCTCTTTTCATCATCCTTTTTTAGAGACTGTGTTTATTTCCATAAGTGATTTATACCATCAATGTGTACACCACTTACAAGGATTTTGTCCTGGAAGATTGCTGTCATTTAAATCTCCTTTATTGGTTTTTCTTATTTATATATTCATCATGTATATATAATTTCATATCATTAGACGCTGCACTGTTTTTTTCTTTATGCATTGTGGACATGGTTTTTCCTTTTGTGCTGGCTGCCATTATCAGTTTTTTGAGTTATTGAATTCTGGTGGATTTTTTCATGCTATTCATATACTCAAGTTTGTTCAATCAACTTGCTCACATGTCTATTTGGGACTAGCGCGGCTTTTCTCCCTATGTTTCTTGATATCACCGCTATTCTCACATCAACACAACTGATTGCCTCCTTGTGCTGCTTCTCCCTGTTCTAGTCAGAGCTCTACTTTGCAAGGAATTGCAAGTGGTCAATATCTAGACAAATATATGTACCGACACTGCTTGTATTTAAAAAAATAAATTTAATGATGTGTTAAAGAATAGTGAGCCGCATTCATTTGTGTCTAATATCAGCTTTACCTGCATCAGATAAACACTGCATGGATCACAAAAGCAGCTAAAGAATAATTGGAGGTAAGACAGTTTACAATTGACACTTTTTCTGTTTGCGTATACTGGAGTGTTAAAATCTTAAAAGGCATTAAGGGCCTTTTTGTTTACCCCAAGGCAGCCATTCACACGACCAAAAGCAGTAGCACTGGCCCTATGATCTGTGCTAAAGAGGATAATTAACCAATCAGCTTTCAGTACCTGACAACCTTGGACACCATATGCCTGGACCTTCCAACATGCCAATTGAAAACCCAGCTTACACGCAGCAAACCACTGAAAGCTTGGCTTGCATCAAAAGAACTGAGCTTTTTTTTTCCTGGCTAAGGCTTGTGGCATGCTAACAAGTGGGAACAAAAATTCATTCCACGATATTTCTTGACAGAGATTTAAAAAAGGTTTTCCTAGAGAGGTTTGTAGATTTTCGAAATCATAACAGGATTGAACATGGCACGGAGGAGTGTATGTAGCAAAGCTTTTGTTTCAAATCATACACAATATTTAGGTAGGTGTTATGGACTAGATTGTGATTGCACAGAGAGTACACGGAGGCAGATCACATGGAACCCAACATGCGGGAGTTTATTGGGGACTTGGGTGTACAGAAGGGGCTGCAATAGGGCACAGCCCAGAGAAATAGTTCACAGGACTGCAATATTTATCACAGTACAGATAGACAGTCCACAGAATAGCAGTACGGCACAGCCCATATTAACAGTTCATGGAGTAGCTTATGGCACTGCAAGAGGAGATGACCCTCACGGCAGCACTATGGTGGAATGGAAATACAGCACAGCAACATGCTTACAGGCCATGAAATGGCAATAGGACACAGCAAAGGGACATAGTCCATGGGGCAGCAATAAGACACATCAAAGGAGAAATGAACCTCGGTGATTCTGAGGGTGACAAAAAGGCACAGCAAGGGGAAAATGATCCTCTGAGTATTATGACACAACAAGGGGATAATATTCTCAGTACACTACTAATCCACAGAAAGGGTTAACAGTCTGTGGTGTGGAAATATGACACAGCAACAGGTTTGCAGTCCATAGAATGGCAATAGGACACAGCAAAGGTAGATTATCCAAAGTGCAGCAATAAGACACAGCAAAGGGGGGTGAACTTCAAGGTGATTTTCAGGACAATAATAGGGAAATATGGCACAGCAAAGGGTTGCCCATCCATGGAGGGGAAATATGGAAAAGCAAAGGAGAGATACAGGAAGGTTACGGGATTCACACCGAGGATGCATGGTAGCCTTTGGGTGACATAACTTTTTTTGGAAGCTTTGCAGAGGCAGGGTCTCAGGCAGGTGCTGGAGCAAGGGAAGCCTAAAGGCCCGTACACACGAGTCGAAATTCGGCCAGGAATTTTCGTCTGACGACCGATCTGCCGATTTTCGGCTTGTTAGTATGGTGCTCTCGACAACCGACTCCGACTTTTCGGCCGAAAAAATTCTGGTGTGCAGGATATAAAACACGTCCAATTTTCGTGCAGTCAGTACAGATATCGATGGGAAAAAATCTTATGAGCAAGACTGGGCATGCTCAGAGAAGAAAGAACACAAAGAAAGCAATCCAACACATGACATCACTTCTGAAGTATAATTCTGTCGGACGACAAAATTCGTGTGCAGTCTAGAGCACATTCCAACCAACAGACACCACTCTGGACAAAAGACGAACGACCGGTCGGCGGAAATTCGTTGCGTGTGTACGAGGCTTTAGGTGCATGCGGGAAGGCAGCTGGACAAAGGAAGGCAGAGTGTAACTCCTGGAGGCCTGACGTTAGTCTTAGGTCCTCACAGGAACAGACAGTGGGAGTGACAGCAAAGGAAAGGCGACTTTGTACTGGGAGGCCAGCATTAAAGTGAACATGTTGTTTTGCCTGTCATGTGTAAAGCACGCGTTTGCTTCAAAGATATTGGTTTGTTCCAACAGTGAACAGTTATCTGGATCACTCTAGGTAGTGAGGGCTCTGGTCTTTATTTGCTGATGCTGCAATTTCTATTGAGACTTTTTGGGGGGGTTTTCTCTGTTCCTTTTGATTGTGAATTTAAAATAAACATACCAATTGCTTCAGTCATCATGAGTGCAGACAGGACTTCTACCAGAAGAAGCGAAGAGCGAAGCAAACCTTGGATTCTGCCAATACTTCCAGCTGTTGACTCCCATGGCTAATCACTCCAAGCATCTGTACTTTGGGGACCAGCGGCACTCATGCTTTTGAGTTCACCAAATGCTGAAAAAGTTTAGATGGGACAAAGCTATTTCTACAAATTGACTAAAGGACATGGTAAGAGAAGTTGCCAATCCAATCCACACTTGTATGCTGCTTTTACTAAAATATGGAGTTGACCATTTTCCAAAATTCCACATGTATGAGTGAACTAGAGCTTTCATGGGAAACATAGAGAGGAATGAGGTTGTATTACTTTCATATAATAGTTTTCATTAACACAATGTCCAAGGCATAAGTTCGGGGCAATGTGCTTTCTAACAAGAAAAAAAAAAAAAACAGAAATAAAACAAACTGCTCCTAAAAATGTCTAATCTCTGACGTATCACTAACTGTAAAGTAAACACTAATGGTGGCCATACACACTTCAAAAATGATTGATTTATTTTCTATTTAATCTCTTCTGATTCGAATAGACCATCAATAATCAACAACCCATTTTATCAATATAACACACATGGGGAAATGGATTTTGATCAATAGTTAGGATCCAATCATAACTTGAGATCACAATTTATTAATCTCATCTCTGTTTCCACCATGTAGACTTATAATTTGATTGATCAAAATGCACAAAGTATTTCAGTGCTGACGTTTTATGCAAAATGATAATATTCCACCCTGGCCAATCAACACAGTTTAATCAAATCTAATCCGGCTTCCAGGTTTTTTTTGTCAAAGCTTAATTGAAAAGCCGACATTAGAAGCAAATTGGATTCTATTCAACATGCGACCGATTTTGCACTCTCCAATTTTAGTAAATCAAACTCATTGTCTCTTCCTATTTCAGTGCTTTAGTGCAGAGTATTTTTAGCTATAAATGCCTATTCTGCATTTAAGTGCATAGGGAGACCCATAGAAGTGAATAGCATTTTGAGCATTTTGATACATTGGCAACAGGTTTTAACCACCTGACCTCTGGAAGATTTACCCTGCTTCCTGACCAGGCCATTTTTTGCGATATGGCAGTGATTACTTTAACTAACAATTGCGTGGTCGTGCGATGTTATACCCAAAAAAATTGTATGTCCTTTTTTCCCACAAATAGAGCTTTCTTTTAGTAGTATTTGCTCACCACTGCGTTTTTTATTTTTTGCATCAACAAAAACAAATAAACAAAAAAAGGCTGACAAATTAGAAAAAAAAACAAAATGTTTTGCTTTCTGTTATAAAACAGATCCAATTAAAAAAAAAAATGAAAAAATTGAATTTCTTCATAAATCAAGGCCAATATGTATTCTGCTACATATTTTTGGGGGAAAAAATCCCAATAACCATATACTGGTTGGTTTGCGCAAAAGTTATAGCTTCTGCAAACTATGGGAATTTTTTATTTATTTATATTTTTTAATAGTAATGGTGAGGATCAGCAACTGATAATGGACTGCGATATTGCAGCGGGCATTCTGGCACTAACTGACACTTTTTGGGGAGCAGTGACACTAATAGAGCGATCTGTTCTAAAGAAAATATGCACTGTCACTGGCTGGGAAGGGGTTAAGCATCTAGGGCGATCAAAGGGTTAACCGTGTGCCTAGCCAGTGTTTTACTAGAGTGTGGGAGGTGCTTTTACTAGTGGAAGACATGGATCTTTGTCTCTGCTTTGCAGAGACACAGGATCCATGCCTTCCCTCCTGTTAGGATGGCAATCTGCCTTGTTTACATAGGCAGATCACGGTTCTGTCTCTCAGCAGAATGATCGGTGGGTGCCAGTGGACATTGAGTCCACAGTACCTGCCGATCGGCTCCTGCTGTGTGTAATCAGAGCAGGAGCGAGCCACCGACAGGGCACATTCGCACCTGCTACCCGGAAGTGTAGGATCACGCGGGTATATATACGTGATCTGGCGCACACCTGTAGCAGGAAAACTGGTGGTTAAACAATGGTTAAAAAGCCTTGGTCAATGGCACATTGGAAATAAACATCAACACATGTCCATAACGTATGTCAATGCAGTAGGGATTGACCGATTATCGGCAACAATATGCAGTTTCCCCAATATATATCGGAATCGGCCCCTGAGGTTACCGATATTGCCGATATTTAGGGAAAGAGCATGTACCGGAGTGATGCCTGCAGCTAGAGGCACCACCCTGGTACCGGTAGCCGACGTTTGGCTGACTTGTAATGACTCAGCTGTCATTACAAGGAGCGGGAAGGGACTTCCCCCCTCCCGTCGCCTTCCGCGGCTCGCCCAGGTCTCCCGTCCCACTAGGAGACCCGGGTATCCTACCTCCACCGCCGCCGAAGAGAAGACCCGATCAAAGCCGCATTCGGCTCTGATCTGGTCTCCATGTAAAAAACCCGGAAGTGATGTCATGACATCACTTCCGGGTACTTGGCGCCAAATTAAAAAAACTGACTTGGCGTTTTGAATGCTTTTCAGTGCCGAGGAGGGGTTTGGGGTCTTTTAGACCCCCAGATCCCTCCACAAGGAGTACCTTTGTAAAAATAAATAAATACAAAATATATATTTCTTACATGTCCAAAAATATCAGCCGATACCGATATCTGATGACCAAAATATCGGTATCAGCATTAAAAAAAGGTATCGGTCGATCGCTACAATGCACAAAGGAAATGCATGTTGATGCATGACACTGCACCCCCATAACACTGCCAAAAATGTACCTCTACGCACACGCATAGAGCTAAATGGGGCCTTAAAGTAACAAAGGCTATTCTTATTACCATCCCATCTAACAGAATCTGTACATAGAGGCTGTTAACTCCTTATTGCTCCCTCTCTCATGTCACAGCTCTCTAGTATTTCTTAGAAATAAACTGTATAAAAATGCATTTTACCTCCACCCACATTATATTCCTTCATTCACCCTTTCCTTAATTGCTGGAATTATGTATTTTCTTTCTTAAGGTTCAGGCACAGGTGGTGATGGGAAATCTTCCAATGTTGACAACTCTTGACATCTTTCCTCACTTTAAAGGGATTTTATTTCATTACCTGTTGTGTCTCAAGACAGGAAGTGTCAGAAAATCTCTCCAATGTTAGGGCTCAAAAAACTGTCAAGGTTTTTATTCATTGTTTCCCAAACAAAAAGTTGGCTGTAGCTATAATTCGAAGCTGAACTGTACCAAAAAAAATGAGTTCTTCTCAAATATTTGTCGGGCCATATTTGCCCATGCCTGCCTGTCATTCTGTTTTTGTGGATGTGAAGCCAAATATTTTATTGTTGTGGATAGAGTGAGATATGGTTTACTCTCTTGCTGACCGTGTAACAAATCTGGTGCAGCTTTATACAGAAACGAATCAGCTGCCAGGTTTTATTGTCAAATCTTAATTTACCAAACTTAAGTTATAAGCTGATTGGCTACCATGCACAGCTGCCCCCCCCCCCCCCTCACTGTGTCTATCAATGCTGAAGATTCTGTGCTAAGTATGCGCATTCTGCTTGCTCCCAGCACAGTGTTGTCAGCTTTCAGTCTCTGGTTATGATCAGGAGTCAGCAGGACTCAGGTCAGATGGGCTCTCGATCATGTGACCAGTGTCACAGCCAATCACAGTGGTCACATGATTAGGAAGTCCAGCCCCCCACATTAAGATCCAGTTAGGGGATCATGGCGGGAGGGCAGGAATGGGTTAAAACTCAGAGGCATGTGCAATCCTGATTACAGGTACTGAATTATTTCAAGGTAAAACAATTGAAAAGGCTTGTTTTGTTTGTCAGTTTCGGATAGAGTAGGGAGGGGTTAGACCCTCTGTCAGTTTTTTTGCTGTCTGTGTACTCATTGAGGAGGAGATTCGTCCTATTTGTCCTGATAGACATTGTGAAAGAGAAAGAACTTCAGGGGAAATCCAAAACTTTAGAGTTGTTCCCAGGAACAAATGGTATGGCAAAATTGAACAATGTTCCCGGGACAACTAAGAGGGGAACTATCCTGACATTGGGTGATTACTTATAATTTCCTGTTGTTTCTCTGGGACAAGAAATGCAGAGAAATTGCCCAAATATTACCAGAAGGTAAAGAATAACCAGGCTTTTTTTTTTTTTTTAAACCTTCTCTACTCTATCCAAAACTAAAAAATAAGTCTTTGTCATGCATACACTTAAGGTCAATTGAATGTTAGTTTAAATCAGTTAAATACATTTTAGATAAATCAAAACAAAGGGTTTACAAATTCACCAGGGGGCATGTTGGACTTTTGCAGAGAGACTTTTTTTCAAGAAGAAGCACCAACTGTGTCATGTCTGGATTGGCCCCTACAGCTCTCTCCATCCTCCCAGCCTCACTTCAGTTAATGACACAAGTCCATGCCCAAAGCCTTCAGTGGAAGGGACTTTGAACTGACAGTTTTCAGTCACATGAGCATACATAAAGCATCAATATAAAGATATTCATACATATTATTTTAAATAATGTATAATACGAATGACAAAGTGCTGGCTTAGGTTTGTTGATGCATAGTGCATCGAAACCCATAACCAAAAATTTAATGTAATTCAATCAAACAATGCCACAGCCATAGCTTATGTCAATCACCAAGAAGTGTCCTGGTGGCTCTGGAGGTAGCCTGCATTCTCAGGTAGAATGTTCGTTCCAGCTCTTTCCGCTGTACACATTCCTGGAGTGGAAAACTGGCAGGCTGATTACCTCAGTCAGCAAGGGTTGGACCAGTGGTAATGGTCTCTTCATCCGGAGCTGTTTCATCAGTTGTGTCTCCGGTGGGGCACCCCTGGAGGTGGATCTGTTGGCTCAACAGAAAGGTGCAGAGGTTCATGGCATGGTCACGGGATCCTCTGACGGACGCCACAAATGCGCTGGTGGGCCCGTGGGGTCAGTATCGTCCGATTTATGCCTTCCCTCCTCTCAAGCTTCTGCCAAGGCTTCTATGCAGGATCGAGGCAGAATGAATTTTGGTCATCTTAGTGGCCCCAGACTGGCCTCGCCGGGCTTGGTACACCGATCCTTGGAAACTTTTTCTCAGGGAGGATCTGCTGTCCCAAGGGCCAATCTTCCACTCTGCTTTACAGTCGCTGGCTTGAATGGCTTGGCTGTTGAAAGCCAGGTACTGAAGGATAGGGGTTGGTCTGATTTGGTATTTCCAATGCTATTAAAAGCTAGGGAATCTACTTCTAGGAAGATCTACCATCGTACTTGGAAGACGTACATCGCGTGGTGTGAGTCCCTTGGGGTTCATCCTCGCTTCTTCTCAGTGGCTCGGATCTTGACCTTCATTCACGGGGGGTTGAACAGAAATTGGCCTTGAATACCATCAAAGCCCAGGTGTCGGCTTTGGCGGTCTTCTTTCAACGACCCTTGGCCACACACTCCCTGGTGCGTACCTTTCTTCAGGGTGTTCGCCACTTGATTTCTCCAGTGCGGTCTCAGTTGCCATCTTAGGGCCTCAATTTGGGGCTTTTGGTCCTGCAGAAGTTTACCTTTGAGATTCTTCGGGAGATTCCCTTGTTTACGCTGTCTGAGAAGGTGGGAATGAAGACACTGTGTTGACTGGAGGCGTTATCCTGTCATTTACTTTACTTGGTGGTTCACAGAGATAAGGTGGTTCTTCGCCCCTGTCTGTCATTCCTTGCAAAGGTTGTCTCTGATTTCCATTTGAATGAAGACATTGTGTTGCCTTTCCTGTGTCCCAGCCCAAAAACATCCTAAGGAAATTGCCTTGTATGCCTTGTATGTGGTTCAAGCAATTAGGGTGCACCTGGCAGCTATGGAGTCTTTTAGGAAGTCAGACTCACTAATTCTGCTTACGGATGGGTCCTGGACAGGGCTGTCTGCATACTCTACGACCATTCCCAGATGGATCAGATAGACGGTGATTCAGGCCTATTGCATCAGGAGTCAGGTTCCTCCTTTCTCTATCAAGACGCACTCTACTTTGGCGCTCAGTGCCTCCCTTTTTTTTTTTCTTGTTAGAAAGCAAATTGCCCCAAACTAATGCCTTGGATATTGCTTCAATGTAAACTATTATATGACAGCAATACAACCTAGAATAACAGGGAGGCGAAGCTTCCAGTAATCTATGTGTAATATTCGGCCCCCATTGTGTTTAGCTGGTTAGTGGGCATGCAGGAGGAGGGAGGGAGTGGGCTCTCATTTGTCACTGTGTTTACGACCACATGTGTGACTCTATAGTCACATAGGCTGCTCAAATGTGATAGGGATGAAATGTTCTGCATAGAAACTCACTGAAAACTGAGCATGTGCAGAGTTGCCACCACAGCTGAATTGGGGACATGGGCAAAAGGAGGAGATAGAGAGCAGCAGGATCAACCAGTTTTTTTGTAGAATACCGAAAATGAATCTCATAGTGACTGAGTGAATATGAACAGCATGTAATACACCATTTATTGATAGCTTTTTTATAATGTGGGTTTAATGACATTTTAAGTGTTAGATGTCAGGGTAATTTTTGTGTGCTCTTTATTTTTATTTTTTAGGCACTGAGGATCCTTCTGTAATGTTCTGGTACCTTGGGTACCCTAATTACTCTTTCATAAGTGTATGCGCCCCACCATTCTCTTTTGGTAAGGTGCGCATACACCTTTAAGACTGATGCTGTCATCACTGAGCGCCGGACTGGATGGCTATTTAGATCGCCGGCTCTCACTCACATGTGTTCATTCAAACTGCTTTGTGCCTTGATGCTAACCTGTCTTGAAGCTCTCATGCTTGCAAGCATACCTCGCTGTCGGATCCACACTGCGCTGATCCCTGTATCCCGCTACCGGATCATCCGCTCTTGCCGAACCTCTCCTCTGCTACATTGCTATTAGTGATAAGTACCCCACAGGGGAAACCTCTATAACTTTCATACTAAAACTTACACTATCTAGCTCTGCATACTAAGGACTATTACTACATCTGCATTATCTAAGATTGCTAGCTCTTGAGCCTACTACCACCTGTTCTTGCACTGGGTTGATCTCTCTTGTATGTCCACCTGCTACTCTGTCATCTGCTACCATACATGATTGCTAAACCTATCTGCATCCCATCTGCTACTATCTTACTTTCAAGAACATTTCCTTTCAAGTGTCTGTCATCTACCATCTCTACCCAACCTGTCTCTTCAGCCTATCATCACTGTGTTACTATATACATAAGTCACTCTAGGAAACATCTTATTGAGTGTGTGTATTTACTTGCTGAATTGAGATCATCCACACATGATGAGTCATTGAGAGTTGGGAATGGTGTCTCAGCGTTTCTCTACATGACTACTGAAGTGGAATATTTCTGCAGCTGAAAATCCACATCATACATAAAACCCAGGAGCGTTACAGATTGAACGAACCACAAATGGATTCAGCAGAAATAACCACTCAGATGACACAATTAAAACAGCAAGTACCTGCGTTAATACACGCACTTGCTGAATTAAAAGAAGACAATCAGGCTCTGTCGCAGCAGGTAATTAGACTGATACAACTTACCACTGCTCAGTCCCCTGAACCCAAAATAAATCCTCCTTTGGTATTTACAGGCGATCGCAAAAAATTTCGCGAATTTAAAAACGCATGTGAGTTACTTTTCTTGCTAAAACCCCGTACCTACCTTACTGATCACATTAAGGTTTGTACTATTATTTCTTACCTAACAGGCGATCCTCAGGCCTGGGCAGACTCTCTTTTTGAGAAAAGCGACCAGCTTCTCAACTCCTATGCCTTGTTCCTAGCAGAACTCACTAGCCTATATGATGATCCCAATAGGCAGAGTACTGCCGATCTTCAATTAAGATCCTTGAAACAAGGTGGGAGACCTGTAGAAGACTTTGTCGCAGAATTCAAGAGATGGACCCTTGATTCAGAATGGAATGATGCATCTCTGAAATCCCAATTTAGGCTTGGCCTATCAGAGGCCGTTAAAGACGAGCTCGCCCGAGCGGATCTGCCAAAAACCCTGGATGCATTGATACAACTCAGTATCACCATAGATAGAAGACTACGAGAAAGAAAGGCTGAGAAAATGGGAATGCCATTATCCAGTTCTTCTCGGATTTCGGCCGTTGACCCCGTTCCTATGGAGGTAGGAACCATACGCCCACCTCTATCAACTATGGAAAGAGCCAGAAGACGATCTGGTAATCTCTGCTTGTACTGTGCATCCCCGGATCACAAGATAAACGTCTGTCCCCTAGTCTACAAAAAGAAGGGTGAGTGTTCACATGTCCTCCTAGGGGGATTGACAACTTCAATCACTAACCCTTACCTTTCTGTTTGCTTAACATTACAGTGGGACCAGAACAGGATTACTACTAAGGCCATGATTGACACAGGATCTTGTGGAAATTATATTGACATACGTTTTGCTGCTTTAAATAAAGTTCCTATTATTTCTAAACTTAAACCTGTCTCAGTGAGTCTTATTAACGGTGTTCCTTTATCCTCTGGTCCGATCACTGATCAGACACAGGCACTCCTAGTCACTACTAACGGGTCTCATATGGAGACCAATACCTTCGATCTAATACCTTCACCCCACTTTCCCATTGTTTTGGGACTTCCCTGGTTGCACACACAACAACCAACCATAGATTGGAAGGAACGGACCCTGACCTTCCTCTCTTGCTATTGCGAGGGTACGTGTAACCTCCCGTCTTTCGGGAAGATCCAGTCTGTGGTGACAGATGAGATTGCACCACTGTGTTATCAGGATCTCTCTGAGGTTTTTCTTGAGAAAAATGCTCAAGCACTACCTCCCCATCGAGACTATGATTGTAGCATTGATCTACTCCCAAATAGCAAATTGCCGTTCGGTCATGTTTATCCTCTTTCACAGGATGAACTTTCCCATCTCAAAGACTATTTGGATGAGAATTTGGAAAAAGGTTTTATTAGACCTTCCACTTCTTCCACAGCAGCAGGACTCTTTTTTGTCCGCAATAAGGACTCAAGTCTCAGGCCTATCATCGACTATAGGCAATTGAATGCTATTACAATAAAAGATCGCTATCCTCTACCGCTTATCCCTGAGTTTATTGAGCAGGTGCGTGGAGCTACCTATTTTTCAAAATTGGACCTGAAAGGAGCATACAATCTCATTCGAATCTGTGATGGACACGAGTGGAAGACTGCATTCAGAACCAGATACGGATTGTTCGAATATCTTGTAATGCCATTCGGGCTATGCAACGCCCCTGCAGTTTTTCAACGATTTATAAACGATATTTTCAGAGACTTACTAGATGTCTGTGTTGTGGTATATCTGGACGATATACTTATATATTCACGATCCCTGTCTGAACACATAAGACATGTAAGACTAGTATTATCGAGATTGCTTGCACACAACCTTTATGTGAAACTGAAAAAATGCTTGTTTCATAAAGAAGAGGTACTGTTTCTAGGCTACATCATATCCAAAACAGGAATCGAGATGGACATGAGTAAGATATCCTGCATTCAGGATTGGCCTACACCAACCACACGCAAGGCGCTACAGCGATTCCTTGGATTTTCGAATTTCTACAGGAAGTTCATTAGAAACTTCTCTGCCATTGTGAGACCCCTCACACAGCTCACTAGCATTAAAAAAACATTCAAATGGTCAGATGAAGCAAATAAAGCTTTTCACCTGTTAAAGACAAGGTTTACTTCTGCTCCCATACTACGCCATCCAGACCCATCCCTCCAATACATTCTGGAAGTAGATGCGTCAAACATGGCAGTAGGAGCAATACTCTCCCAACGACCAACTCACACTTCACCACTTCATCCAGTCGCCTTTTTTTCTAAATCCCTAAGCAGTCCAGAGATAAATTACCCCGTGGGTGAAAAGGAACTGCTTGCTATAAAATTGGCTCTGGAGAATTGGCGACATCTACTCGAAGGCACCCAATTACCAATACTTATATACACGGACCATAAAAATCTCCAATATCTTCAGACTAACAAAACTCTCTCGCACCGACAGGTACGATGGTCACTATTCTTTCTAAGGTTTAACTTCCTAGTGACCTACACACCTGCAGATAAGAACAAAAAGGCGGATGCACTGTCACGACTAGCTGAAGAAAACTGCTTCGAAATCCCTTCCGTTCCTATAATACCTCACAAACGCATTTTTGGAGTTGTCCGTTCCTTGAAGGAAGAGGTTTTGCATGGTATAAGTTTGGATTCACCCCCACCACAACTAAATACTGATGCAGAAGGCTTCCTCTACTACAACGACAAACTTTACATACCACCTACCATACGCACCAAGATCTTGGAATTATCGCATGATGTGCCTATGGCAGGACATATGGGTATGACAAAGACTCTTAATCTGATTACCAGGCAATTCTGGTGGCCTGACATGAAAACATCTATACAAAAATTCGTCTCTTCATGCAATGTCTGTGCCAGGTCCAAAATTGACACTACGAGACCATCCGGTCTACTATGCAGTCTACCAATACCCCAAACTCCATGGGAAGTTGTGTCCTTGGACTTTATAGTGGAATTGCCTCCTTCCAAAGGATTTAATACTATCTTAGTGTCAGTGGACCATCTGACAAAAATGGCACATTTCATTGCTATTCGCAGACTACCTTCGTCCAAACAAACGGCAGAATTCCTGATGAAACATGTCTTTAAGTTACATGGTATCCCAAAAACTCTTCTGTCTGACCGTGGATCACAATTTATTTCCAAGTTCTGGCAAGAACTATGTCATATACTACGGATCGAGCGGAAGCTCACTTCTCCTTACCATCAGCAGACCAACGGACAGACTGAAAGAGTCAACCAATGCATCGAGCAATATTTACGTTGTTACACTTCTTACCAACAGGATGATTGGGTGGATCTTCTCCCTCTGGCAGAATATGCCTACAACAACGCAACCCACAGTACGACCAAGCAGAGTCCGTTCTACTTGAACTATGGGTTTCATCCCTTTATTCTTCCACCACGCATCCTTCCTTCAAATAACCCAGTAGCCTCAGACTATCTTACCCAAATAAAGGACTCTCTGGGTTTGCTTAATACTACCATTGCACACGCTCATAGTCAACAAAAGAAGTACTATGATCTTCGCAGAAGACCTTCTCCTCAGTACGCTATCGGGGACCTCGTTTGGCTCTCAACAAAAAATTTAAGACTGAAAATCCCTAGCAAAAAGCTTGGACCTCTGTTCTTGGGACTTTTCCCAATCAAGAAACTTATTGGAAAAGCTGCAGTACAGCTTACATTGCCAATAGACCTCAAAATACATCCCATTTTCCATGTGTCGCTACTGAAGCCCCATGTTCCTGACCAAGGAATAAGGCCTACTATCCCACCTCCTCCTCCTGTACAAGTTGAAGGTGGAGAAGAATATGAGATAAAAGAGATCTGGATTCTCGTATTCACAGAGGAAGACTTCAGTACTTGGTTCGATGGAAGAACTATGGGCCCCAAGACAACACCTGGCTAAACACCTCTGACATACATGCCTCTAGATTAATCCGCAATTTTCATGCGACGTACCCAGACAAACCAGCTCCAGAGGCCTTCAGGAGCCGGCCTTAAGGGGGAGGTACTGTAATGTTCTGGTACCTTGGGTACCCTAATTACTCTTTCATAAGTGTATGCGCCCCACCATTCTCTTTTGGTAAGGTGCGCATACACCTTTAAGACTGATGCTGTCGTCACTGAGCGCCGGACTGGATGGCTATTTAGATCGCCGGCTCTCACTCACATGTGTTCGTTCAAACTGCTTTGTGCCTTGATGCTAACCTGTCTTGAAGCTCTCATGCTTGCAAGCATACCTCGCTGTCGGAACCACGCTGCGCTGATCCCTGTATCCCGCTACCGGATCATCCGCTCTTGCCGAACCTCTCCTCTGCTACATTGCTATTAGTGATAAGTACCCCACAGGGGAAACCTCTATAACTTTCATACTAAAGCTTACACTATCTAGCTCTGCATACTAAGGACTATTACTACATCTGCATTATCTAAGATTGCTAGCTCTTGAGCCTACTACCACCTGTTCTTGCACTGGGTTGATCTCTCTTGTATGTCCACCTGCTACTCTGTCATCTGCTACCATACATGATTGCTAAACCTATCTGCATCCCATCTGCTACTATCTTACTTTCAAGAACATTTCCTTTCAAGTGTCTGTCATCTACCATCTCTACCCAACCTGTCTCTTCAGCCTATCATCACTGTGTTACTATATACATAAGTCACTCTAGGAAACATCTTATTGAGTGTGTGTATTTACTTGCTGAATTGAGATCATCCACACATGATGAGTCATTGAGAGTTGGGAATGGTGTCTCAGCGTTTCTCTACATGACTACTGAAGTGGAATATTTCTGCAGCTGAAAATCCACATCATACATAAAACGCAGGAGCGTTACATCTTCTCCAAAAAAATAACAGAGGGTCTTGGTGCTAAAAAGTTATGTATAATTTATCATTATACAGTATAGGTTTTTGGGGAAAGCCATATTTGATCATAACCTGTACAGGCTCTGCTTCCTGATTGTTAGAGCTGGTAGAGATCGTTAGATTGGTAGAGATTGTTATAACTATGATTTGCTAATCCTCTGGTCTCATCACAAGTCCTCCATATAGGTTCCCCCCCCCCCCCTTTTTTTTAATACTGATTCAGGGATGGAAACTGCGGATACTTGTCTCCTTTTGACCTAAGCTTGCTTCTAAACCAACATCTAATGGGTCCTTTTTGCTACTCTGCATTCCTTATTCCTTTTTCCCCCTCCTTTTCATCTCTCTCTTGCTCCCCCCCCTCTTCTCCTCTCCTTCCCTCCCTCGTCCCCCCCAACCCCCCCCCCCCACTACCCTTACAGAGTTATCTACTTATGGATAGGCATCTGCTTAATATTATCATATTATGTTATACCCATTGGCGCCTGGGGTTTCCTCTACTTCCGGGAGCTGCGATGCACTTCCTGGGCTTTTCCCTTCTCCCTCTACCCTTCGGCTATGGGGAGTCGGGCGGAGACCCTCGGTGCATCGACGCCACGCCTTACACCCGAGACGTGTGACGTCTTGACGCTGCACGCCGGGAGGGTATATAATCATCCGCGTCCATGCACGGGAGTCTGTTGGCGTCAACCGCCATCTGGCATGGCTGTTCCTCAGTCTCCCCACATTCATGAATGACGCTGGCGTGACGTTGGGGGGTCCTTTGGATTGTGGTCTCTCTATTGGTGGCAATATCTTTTGGAATCAACACTCATTGTTTTTCCTTTGGGAACCTTGAAATACCCTTAATATGGATTATATATTGCTACACAAGGTATTATCACTAAACTATCATGCTCTCCTACACTATATCTTTCTTTTTTCCCTCACTTTCGTTATTGGTCGATTATTTTACACTGGTGATATATGATTTTTTCAGTTCTTTATGGTTTCACCTGGGAGTCACTCTCACACTCATTTTTCCTTACTCTCCTCTACTGAGTATATATGTCCCCACGCATTTACCTACCTTTTTCACAATTCAATTCATTTTTGATACACATACTCACATTCTTTATTTTTACTACAGGGTTCACTATTTCTCTTTATTATCTACCATGTGTCACCAATATGGAGTGACTTCCATGTACTCCAATACCACAGCTCCCGGAAAAGACAATCTCGATACACCATTTATTCCTCTATGTCTTTACATATTTTACCTTGACAAACCTTAGTAGTTCCGTAAGTATTATTGGGGGTTAGCCTTATGCTTTTTCCCTTTTTCTCTCCCCATTTCATCTTCCCCCCTTCTTCTTTGGCCCACTCAACTAATAACCCAATTTATTTATACCATTTTCAGATATGTACAATTGTACGCATCGCATCTGCTCCTGACGAGTGAACATAGTCACGAAACGCGTAGAGCTATTATAGATGCCATACTATACCATCATACATTTACTCTACCATATTTTCATTATCTATTTATTTTTTATGCTGCTATTTACCCAGATAGACACCTAGGTCTATATTGACTAATATATGTGCAATTGTGTTATGCTGTGTAGCATGTGTTTTTTATTTATGTACTACATGTAAGAAATTGTTACCTGAATACTATAATACTATTTCATTGTATATCTTGTTTACCTATGAATTAAATGCAACATTTTATATTTTATTACTACTTTGTTGTATATTCTGTTTTGTCATTAACTAAATGCAATACTCTTTAATATTTCTGCTGTGCTATGATTTAACACATGGATACATTAATCACACATGTGATATTATTTATTTTACCAATCTCACCTGATTGCACCTGCAGTTTCATGTAAAGTCCCAACTTCTCTTTTGTTTTTAATCAATTGACAGGGATGGAGGCATATGACCTTACCATGTCATATCCTCATGCAAAGTCCCAATTTTTTTCCCCCCTTTTTTTTAAACTCAAGATAGGTCAGTTTAACTCAATTCAACTCAACATAGCAGACTGCAATCTCTAACAATGTTTAACATCCACAGCTTTTTGGGTAGCAAGAAACTCATTATTATATTTGAGAGATGCAGTTTTTTTCACAAAGAGGATCTTTTATTTCTTTCGATTTTAATGCTTTCTTTTCAAACTAAACATAAATACACAGTTGAAATACAATGCATATAAGAGAGCTGTCTTACCTTACCTGTCCATCCAGATATTTACATAGTCCTCCCAAACAATACAGACAGCTTGGTGACTTCATTTTTCTCTGCTGCAGTTAATACTCAATTCAAGGTAATGTTCTGGTTATGTTCCAAATTCAACTCTAAGGCCCTTTTCACACAAGCAGACTGTTCAGATCCGCCTGTCAGTTTTTTTTGGCAGATCTGAACGGTCCCCCCATGTATCCCTATGGGGCATCGGATGTCAGCGGAGACATGTGCGCTGACACCCGATCCGATCCGATCCGTCAAATCTGGACGGATGGAAACCCTAATTTCCATCCCTCCAGCGGATTTGATCGGATGAGAACGGACCGACGGTCCGTTCCCATCCGATTTCCACCATAGAGATGTATGGGGCTCTGACAGCTGTGTCTCCGCACACAGCACAGAGAACAGCTATCATCCTCCTGCTCAGCGGGGGATTGGCGGATCGATCCCCCGCTGAGTTAAACGGAGTCCGCCGACGGAGCGGATGGTGTGAAAGAGCCTAAATCTCCAAATTCCTTTGTTTTTTTTCCTGCTGTGATACAACTTCCTGTTAGAGGGTGGCTATGTTCATTCTCCATGCTTCCACTTTATGTAGGAATGTAGCCATCCTCTCTTGCTTGATCCTTCCTATGAAACTAACATGAACTGCTCGTTACAAACATACAAAAGATAGGAGGAAATGGAGAGGTTTGGGTGCTCGCAGAGGACTTTACGAGGAGGCAAAAAAAGCACAGGATGACTTATTGAAAAATAGATTACAGGGCCATTAAAGCAGAACTTAACACAGCTAAACAACAACCTATACACTGCTCAAACAAAATTAAAGGAACTCTTTGAAAACACATCTCAATCTGAATGGGGAAAAATATCAAGCTGGATATCTATACTGATATGGACTGGGTAATGTGTTAGGAACAAAAGGATGCCACATTGTTTAATTGAAAAGAAAATGATGAACTTACAGAGGGCTGAATTTAAAGACACCCCAAAAATCAAAGTGAAAAAATGATGCAGCAGGCTAGTCCATTTTGCTGAAATTATATTGCAGCAACTCATGGTAGTTTGTATGGCCCCCACATGCTTGTATGTATGCCTGACAATATCGGGGCATGCTCCTATTGAGACAACAGATGGTGTCCTGGGGTATTTCCGCCCCGATCTGGACCAGGGCATCGCTGAGCTCCTGAACAGACTGAGGTGCAACCTGGTGCTGTAAGACGGACCAAAACCTAATGTCCCAGAGGTGTTCTACTGGATTTAGGTAAGGCGAGCGTGGGAGCCATTCAGTGTTATCAATTCCTTCATCCTCCAGGAACTGGCTACATACTCTCACTACATGAGGCCGTGCATTGTCGCGCATCAGGAGGAACCCAGGACCCACTGCACAAGCGTAGGATCTGACGATGGGTCCAAGGATTTCATCCTAATACCTAATGGCAGTCAGGGTGCCATTGTCTAGCCTGCAGAGGTCTGTGTATCCCTCCATGGATATTTATGTTATGAATGTTACAGGCAGCATAATGTTCTCCATGGCTTCTCGAGACTCTTTTTTTTACGTCTGTCAAATGTGCTCAGGATGAACCTGCTCTCATCTGTGAAAAGCACAGGGTGCCAGTGGCAGACCTGCCAATTCTGGTGTTTAATGGCAAATGCCAATCCAGCTCCACGGTGTCAGGCAGTGAGTACAGGGCCCACTATAGGAGGTTGGGCAGTAGGCCACCATCCTGAATTCTGTTTCTGATTGTTTGGTCAGAGACATTCACATCAGTGGCCTGCTGGAGGTCATTTTGTAGGGCTCTGGTAGTGCTCTTCCTGTTCCTCTTTGCAAAGGAGCAGATGCCAGTTCTGCTGATGGGTTAAGGACCTTCTTTGGCCCTGTCCAGCTCTCATAGAGTAACTGCCTGTCTCCTGGAATCTCCTTTAACCACTTAAGCCCCGGAAGATTTTACCCCCTTCCTGACCAGGGGGTATTTTGCGATTCGGCACTGCGTGACTTTAACGGACCATTGAGTGGTCGCGCGACGCTGTACCTAAACGAATTTGACGTCCTTTTTTTCCCACAAACAGAGCTTTCTTTTGGTGGTATTTGATCACCTGTGCGATTTTTTGATCATGCGTTATAAACAAAAAAAGAGCGACAATTTTGCAAAAATAACAATATTTTTCACATTTTTTTTATATGAAATTCCCCCCCAAAAAAATGTAAAAATCAAAATTTTTTAACATTTTCGGGCCAATTTGTTTTATGCTACATATGTTTGGTAAAAAAAATCGCAAAAAGCGTATTTTGATTGGTTTTCGCGTTTACTAACAAAGGGAAAGATTTCTGTCATTTTTGTTGTGTTTTTTTTTAACGCGTAATGGCGGCGATCTGCGATTTTTTTGCGGTACTGCGACATTGCGGCGGACAGATCGGACCCTTGACTGACATTTTTGACACTTTTGGGGTTACCAGTGACATTTCTACAGTAATCAGTGCTATACATATGCACTGTTACTGTAAAAATACACTGGTAGTGAAGGGGTTAACTTTATTTGAGAGGGATGGGGCTGTGTGTGTCCCTAGGGGCGCGATTCTAACTGTGATTGGCTGTGGCTTGAGGTATAGGAACAATGATCAACGGTCCTACATAGTAGAACCGTGTGATCATTGTTTCTACACCGGGGAGAATGACAGGCGGCTTGTTTACACTAGCCGCCTGACTTTCTCCCTCTCCCCCGACGATCGCCAAGTGACCGGCGGACATCGGGTCCGCTGGTCACACGCCCGGGGAGGTCCGTGACCAAGCTGGAGCGGGAGCGCGCCTCCGGCGGCGCGCGCTCGCTCCCCAGAGCCTCACAGACTAGAGACGTAGACCTACGTCGCTCTGCCTGTGAGGGGCTGACCACCGCAGTAAATATACTGTGAGCAGTTGGCAAGTGGTTAATGCTTTTGAGACTGTGGTGGAAGACACAGCAAACCTACTGGCAATGTACTAATGTGCCATCCTGGAGGAGTTGCTTGTGCAACCTCTATACGGTCCAGGTATTGCCTCATGCTACCAGTAGTGAGACTGACCCTAACCAAATGAAAAACTAGTGAAAACAGTCAAAAAAGATGATTAGGGAAAACATTTCAGTGGCCTCCACCTGTAAAACCATTCTGTTTTGGAGGTTGTCTCATTGTTGCCCATCTAGCGCACCTGTTGTTAAATTTATTAACACCAAAGCAGCTGAATCTGATTAACAACCCTCCTGGCTACTTAACTGATCAGATCAATATCCCAGGGGTTTAATTAACTTGATGCTATACTCTGATTAAAAAGTGTTCCTTTAATTTTTTTGAGCAGGGTACAAATGCTTGAACTATTTATTCATTTTTTTTTTTTTTTTACTGTTTTGATGTTTTGTGCACTGCAAGGCAGCACTTCAAGGTTTCCAGGCTTGACTGGACTCAGCTGCCTGTTGGGATTGCTACGTCACAGTTATCTCAAGAGGCAGTGGGTTTGATTTAATAAAGCTGGAGAGTACAAAATCTGGTGCAGCTGTGCATGGTAGCCAATCAGCTTCTAACTTCAGCTTGTTCAACTAAGGCCCCTTTCACACATACGGTCCGTTTGTCCATTTTTCATCCATCCGTCGACAGATGAAAAATGGACATCAATGCATCTCTATGTAAAAACGGATGCTCATCCGTTAACATCCGTTTTCATCCGCTTCCGTCAATGTCCGTTTTTTGGAACGGATAAAAGCCCTATTTTTCATCCGTCAAAAAAATGGATCCGACAAAAAACAGATGTAAAAGGACAAATGGTCAGTTTTTTTTGCATTGGCAGTGGATGTAAAAAAACGGATGAAAAATTTATGAAAAAAGAATGGAAACGGACGAAAAACGAATGAAAAACAGATGAAAAATGGATGAAAAACGGATGGAAAACTGATACATTTTGACGTGACTGAACTGATGAACTCAGTTCAGGGGCCTAAGCTTTGACAATAAAACCTGGAAGCTGATTGGTTTCTATGCAGAGCTGCACCAGATTTTGCACTCTCCAGCTTTAGTAAATCAACGAATGTGTGCTGAGCTGCAAGTTGGTGGCATATGTGGATGCACACAAATTGACTATAGTGCCCATCCACCAGAAGATGGCAGCATCTGTGTGCAAGTGCGGTTATCTGCCACTCATGCACAGATGTGTCACTGGTCTCTGTCATTTCTCAAATCACTAGAAGAGACCAGCAGTAGACCTGCACATGCACCCTTTTTTTTTCAAAATGGCGGTGCACAATAGGCTGGAAGCGGTAATTTAATGGCGCTTTTCCACTGCATGGAACCGTACCGGTTCGGCACGCTTTTGTGCTTTTCCACTGCGGTACCGCATGGTATAGGGTCGGAACGGTTCGGTACGGTACGGTATAGGTTTGCTTTTCCACTGCATGGAACCGAACGGTACGGTACGGTACGGCTCTGAAAAAACAGTACCTACTCGATTGTGGTTCCAACAGGTACCAAACTGGTACCATATGCCACAATCCTTTGCATGCAGTCACTACTAGCCACTGATTGGTCAGAGAATCACACCCACCCCGTTGTTATCCCATCCACTTAACTTTAGTACTACTTTAGTGGAAAAGCAAACCTATACCGTACCGTACCGAACCGTTCTGACACTATACCATGCGGTACCGCAGTGGAAAAGCAAACCGGGCCAAGCAGGGCCGAGTAGAGCCGAGCCGGTACTAGCCGGTGGAAAAGTGCCATAAGAGTGGTTAAGTTTCTGTTTAAAGAGGAAGTAAACCCTCCTCTGCAAGTTGTACCTATAGGTAAGCCTATGATAAGGCTTACCTATAGGTACTGTAAATATCTCCTAAACATGGACCGTTTAGGAGATATTTACCTTACATGCAGCCAGTGACGTCACTGGCGCATGCGCTCTGAAGGAACGGCCGCTGGTGCCATTCCTTCAGAGCCCTGTGCTGTGACCGTCGGCTCCCACGCACATGCGCGGGAGTGACGTATTTGCGGGTCCAGCCAATCAGATGGCGGGATGCCACGAACCCGGAAGAAGGGTGACAGAACATGTCACCCATGGGAAAAGTGAGCGGTCGGCGCTTCGAGGCTTTGTTCTAAGGTAAGTATATCATAATGAGCTAGTGTGCGATGCATACCAGCTCATTATGTGTTTGTCTTTCAAGGGAAATTTTTGAAAAAAAAATTCTGAGGTTTACAACCTATTTAAGTAATATGTATGGATTATTTTTGGAGAAGGATGTCATTTAGTGTCATCTTAACACTTGTACCCTACTGATCCATTTCCTGTGAAAATGTGAATGATATGTCCACTTTTATATCCCATTGAAATGCCACTGACTATTTACTATGAAATAAAACTACTAGTAAATACTTTTCTTTCTGCAGAATACCTTCTTATGATTATCAGATGTTTCAACTTTCAGGCTAATCAGAATTTTATGGAGCAATTTATTACTTCCTTTTAGAAACAAGCTGTGCCAGGCATGTATTCAGGACCTCAAGCAATGTCTCTGAAACAATAAAAGCATTTCTTAAGGAAGAAGAAAATAAGGTTTAAGTCATTGTTAATTGTTTTTAATTGAAATAAGTCATGTACATGTCTGCAATAAATGTCTCACAGTCTGTTGTGTCCCTGGTTTATGTTTGTTGTTTCGTTACATTTTATAATGATATATTTCTGTAATGGGCAGCTTTGCACTTTAGGCTGTTTTTGCTCCTGGAGGATCAAGGTTCTTGGTAAAAACATTTGTTTGTCATAGAGGCTTCAGTTGTCTTTCGTTATGTTCCCTTCCTGGTCCAGAGATCGTCATGCTATGTCACAGTTCATGGTAATTACAGCTCATTTCTGGTATTGTTGCTGCAAGGTACAAGTTCACTACTTGGAGCGTGCACAGCTATCCCATAGAGAGCAGACACGCAAACAGCCTCACATTGACAGCTCTGCAGCTAGGACTAGGCAGGCCTGGAGTGGGCTGACCCAAAGGCATGCTGATTACCAGACTAACAAATATACACTTCAATTGAATACACAAAGGTTGATTTACTATATCGGCATCTCTAATTTAAAGTAAAAAAAAAAAAAAAATATGTTGCATAGATTAAGATAACTTGTGTTTGCATGGGTAGAAATGATCATGATGATGACATTTTCACAGGTTTGTGATTGTTAACTCTTCACACAAGTAAAAACAAAGATTGCCCAGAGCATGCAATGTATTTGCTGGGACTAAAGGCCCGTACACACGATAAGAAATTTGGCCGGGAAATTTCGTCCGACGATCGATCTGCCGATTTTCGGCTTGTTAGGCAGGCCATAGACGATTCGAATCACGTCCGATTTATCGTTCGATAAACGAAAGCGGCACTCGTGCACATCATCGAGTGTACCATCAATGTGAGCCGAAAATCGTACGACAAAACACTATTTTTTGTGCCTTTTAACCACATCTCTACCGGACACACTCCCTACTGTTCTGTGTTTTGTTAGGCGAAATCATACAACTCCCCCACTATTGATACGAAATTCGGCCGATTTTCGCAAAAAAAAACAAAATGTTGGATATGTGAATTTTTGCTGTCGTACGAAAATCGAACGTTTTACATACCACACTAACGATACGAAAATCGTTCGATAACACTGCCATTTACGATTTTCGAACGAAATTCGAATCGTCTATGGCCTGCCTTAGTATGGTGCTTCCGACAGCCGACTCTGACTTTTCGGCCGAAAAAATCCTGGTGTGCAGGCATTAAAATTTTTGTCCTCCGTCAAAACACGTCCGATTTTCGTCTCATTAGTACTGATTTTGATGGGGAAAAATCTTATGAGCAAGACTAAAGCCTCGTACACACGCAACGATTATCGGCCCTCCGATCGTCCGACTTTTGTCCAAGTTGTGTTTTGTTGGTTGGAATGTGCCTAGACTGCACACGAATTTTCTCGGCCAACAAAATTCTACTTCAGAAGTGATGTCATGTGTTGGTTTGTTTTCTTTGTGTTTTTTCTTCACTGAGCATGCCCAGACTTGCTCATCAGATTTTTCCCTGTTGAAATCTGTACTGACTGCACGAAAATCGGCCGTTATGTTGACGGCCAACAAAAATTTTATAGTCTGCACACCAGATTTTTTTCGGCCGAAAAGTCGGAGTTGGTTGTCGGAAGCATCATACTAACAAGCCGAAAATCGGCAGATCGGACGTTGGCCGAAAATTCCCTGCCAATTTTCGATGCGTGTGTACGGGGCTTTAGACATGCTCAGAGAAGAAAGAACACATAGAAAGCAATCCAACACATGACATCACTTCTGAAGTAGAATTCTGTCATACGGGAAAATTCGTGTGCAGTCTAGAGCACATTCCAACCAACAGACACCACTCTGGACAAAAGATGGACACGGCGGAAATTCGTTGCGTGTGTACGAGGCTTTATGGGCCATACACACTATAAAATTTTCTGAAGACTTTTTCCTTCAGATTTACCTTTTCTATGTAGTGCAAAGGCCTGCCAGATTGCATACAAATTGAAAGTGTTTAGGTCTGACCTCATATTATATGGTTTTGGTAAATTTAAAGGAAAAAGTCTTCAGAAAATCTTATAGTGTGTATGGCCCATTAGGGAGAGGAGAGTTATTAACTTTTATTCTTAACAAATTTTTCCACTTCAGCCCCGGAAGATTTTACCCCCTTAACCACTTCTGGACCAGAAGGATTTGCCCCCTTAATGACCAGGTCCTATTTTGTGATTCGGCGCTGCGTTATTGTAATGGACAATTGCGCGGTCGTGCGATGCTGTACCCAAACAAAATTTACATCCTTTTTCCCCCACAAATAGCGCTTTCTTTTGGTGGTATTTGATCACCTGTGCGATATTTATTTTTTGCGCTATAAACAAAAAAAGAGCGACAATTTTGAAAAAAAATATATATATTTTTCACATTCTGCTATAAACATTCTCAAAAAAAAAATTTAAATCAAAATTTTTTAACATTTTAGGCCAATTTGTTTTCTTCTATATATTTTTGGTAAAAAAAAATCGCAATAAGCATATTTTGATTGGTTTGCGCAAAAGTTATTGCATCTACTAACTATAGGAAAGATTTATGTCATTTTTATTTATTTATTTTTTTTGCTAGTAATGGCGGCGATCTGCGATTTTTAGCACTTTGGGGGTACCAGTGATATTACTACAGTAATTAGTGCTAAAAATATGCACTGTTACTGTAATAATGACACTGGCAGGGAAGGGCTTATATAGAAGGATCACATGAGCTATGTGATCATTTCAGGGAGAAGGACGGTCAGCTGTGTGTACAATAGCCGACCATCCTTCTCTCTCAGCGGGGAGCGATCGCCGGTGTCAGGCGGCAATCAGAGCCGCCTGACACCCACAACGTCTTCCCCGCTGACGATCGGGGCCGGGAGCCCCCTAGCTGCCTTCAGACAAGCGATGTAGACCTACGTCGCTTTGCCTGTAGTAACCAGACTGCTGCAGTAAATATACTGTACGTAGTCGGCAAGCAGTTAATGACCAGGCCATTTTTTTGCGATTCGCCACTGCATTACTTTAACAATTGCGCAGTCGTGCGACGCTGTACCCAAATACAATTGATGTCCTTTTTTTCCCACAAATAGAGCTTTCTTTTGGTGGTATTTAATCACCTCTGCGGTTTTTAGATTTTTGAGCTATAAACAAAAAAAGAGCAACAATTTTGAAAAAAAACACCATATTATTTACTTTCTGTAAATAATAATTAATAAATAATAAAAACTCCCAAGAAGTGTTTATTAATTGGCTTGCACAAAAGTTATAGCGTTTACTAACTGTGGGATAGATTTTTGGACTTTTTATTTTTTTTATTTATTAGTAATGGTGGCGATCAGCGATTTTTAGCAGGACTGCGACATTGCGGCGGACAAATTTGGCACTAAGTGACAATTTTTGGGGACCAGTGACACCAATACAGTGATCAGTGCTAAATAATATGCACTGTTACTGTATAAATGACACTGGCAGGGAAGGGGTTAATACTGGGGGTGATCAAGGGGTTAAGTGTGAGTCTAATTGTGCTTACTAACTGTGGGGGGGGGGGGGAGGCTCTGTGAAAGGCACACAGAGATCGGTGTTTCAGCTTAGCTGAGACACACAATCTCACTGTGCCTGTCTGACAGGAGAGCCGCCTGCCTTGTTTACATAAGCAGGCGGCTCTTCTGTCAGTTTCCCTGAAGATCGTGGGAGGCTGGTGGCAATCGAGCCCACTCCTCCCGCGATCTGGCTCCTGCTGTGTCAAATCAGCACAGCGGGAGACCACGTGCACATAGTCACATAGATGTACGTGATTATGCACAGCCGAGCCGTCCTGCCGCAGTAAATCTGCGTGGGGCGATCGGCAAGTGGTTAAATAATTTACTACATTTTTACATTTTACTTGTAGGAGCTAGATTCTAGACTATGGAAACTTGATCTGACATCCCCTCCCATGCTGCTCTACAGCAACAGGTCACTTGATCATGATCTATTGCTGACTGTAGCAGCATGACCACTTGTAGTCTCTGTGGAGGGAGCATGTGACAGGGTGACAAGGAGTCTCAGACTGGCTATTGTGTTGCCACTCTCATTGCACATGTTCCCCTAGTACCCTGAGAGGAACCCACTCTATTCCTCCTCATCTCTCTGATAACCACCCCATTGGGACTATTTTACTAAGCTTGAGGGGTGGCCCCAGCATGAGGAATGACAGCCCCCCCCCCCCCCCCTGCTATCTGCACCATGTGATTGTGTGTTAGCTTATGGCTATGGGAAAGATCCAGCAGGGATCATAATATAGTGGTGCATGTACACAAGCTTCACCTCTAACATAAAAAGAACAATTCTATTTTCATTAATAATCGTACAGCTATAATGTATTGTATTTAAAATTGTTTCTATTTAATAACAGGTTTTTATTAAAACATTTTTTTGGGGGGGGGGGGGGGTTCACATGACGTAAGAGCGCCAATGGGTTCTATGCAAGCTAAGGGAATTTAATACGATCTCCCAGGAGTGATCTGAGTACACATGTCTACAGTGTTTCTGCTTTTTCTTCCCTCTAGTGCGGTGGGGAGCAAATTAGTCATGTCAAGTGACCGCGGTAAATGGTACCAGAAACAAGGTATTTGTGAAGTGTATAGTGAAATGTGATTATAAGGCATTGCTTTTATTGGTGCATTTGCTGATGATCCATATAAAGTTGCCTGAATTGGTTCAATGACACTATAAACTAAAGCAAAACTTAGCTTTGATTTAAATAATACTCAAGCTGGAAGTTTTCTGTTTACAGAAGAGACACACTGTGACACCTCTGTAATACAGGCTTTTACCTTCCTCCTTGTAAGATGCTTTATAATGTGTACTAAGCTATGCATGCGCAGCTCAGTATACATTCTCGGCACATCTCAGTGCCAGAGTGAATGAACTCCTATGCACATGCGTAGGAGTTAAATCATCTCAGCCCAGCCATACAAGATTATCAAAGACCCCAAACCCAGAAGAATTGGAGAAGATGGAGCTTTCACATTTCGCATAGCTAAAGGCAGGTGAGTATTGGAGGGTTTATAATTCTTCTTTACTATGAGATTTTAGTGATTGAGTTTTTCTATATTTTTAATGTTATAGCGAGGGCTTTTTTTTCTCTGAGAATAGGTGCAGGAACTCCCCTTTTCTGGATCAATTCTTGTCTCTGCCCCCCTACCCACCTCCAAGCACCGTTTCTTGATTCAACCGCTCAACCTCTCAGTGCTGCCCCTTTAGAGAATACAAAGCCAGGTATCATTTTGTGGTGCTAAGTAATTTGTATGGAATTTGGTAATAATAGCAAGAAAAGCAGTAAAATAAAACCCCTGCAGCCACCAGCAATAGACCCCCCAGCAACCACAGATCTCCTAGCAGCCAGCATCAATAGACCCCTTCCTCAACAGCAGGTCTTATCCAGCAACAATTGACTCCGCAGCATCATAAGCCCCCCTCCAGCAAACCAGCAACAATTGACCTCCTCAGAAACAATAAACAACCATGCAAAAACAGATCCCCTCCAGCAACAATAGATCCCCCAGCAGCCTGTATCAATAGACCCTCCAGCACACCCCAGCACCCCTTGCCATTAAATACAGTACCATTCAGTACTGAAGGTGCCGGAACTGCGTTCCCCCGCGTTCCTGCTGAAAAAAAGCCCTGGTTATAGCCATTATTCATTCATCCTTCACACACACGCTTATCGCGCATTTATTATCAATTTTATTTTTTAGATTTATATGGGTTGGAATTTACCCACAGTTATTATATTACGGATTACACTCTGCACTAGACCTGCCCCCCGGATGTACCCTGGGCTTGGATGGGTCTTGTTGCCACAGCCCCGGGTGAGGCTAGTGTCTGCCGCCCCTCCACCCTTCTTTTTAGATGCTGATAATTAATTTAATAATTCAATTTTTTTTTTTTTTTTTTTTTTTCATTTTATTTATTTATTTATTTTTCTGGAAAAAATTCATTATTTTCATACATGTTTTCATTTATTTAGATTTTTAGATCTCTTTGCATTATACTCTTGAAGAAGCGGATAGGGTTCCACGAAACGCGTCAGTGTGCCAAGTGGTTTTATTCATCATGTCTATATCAATCATGTATTTATTTCTTATATATATATATATATATATATATATATATATTCATGTAATTAATTGTATTATGTGCGTACTGTATCTATCATGAATTGTTATATGTCAATTCTCAAATACATATTACTTCTTTCAGGAATAGTTTTTTTTTTTTGTTTGCATTTATTTTTGCTGTATTTTATTTCTCTAACCAACTTGTTAACATATGTACTCTATATATCTACTTTGGTAAAGTGGGTGGGATCACTCAAAGTCCCATGACTTCCTTTATATATTTTTTGTATACATATTTAGGGATGAAGGCCCCCCACTGTGGTTGCTCTGGGTCACTAAACTGTTTTTAGGCCATGGGGAACTTTGTCTAGGGAATGATATATGTTTGTTTCCTTCTCCTAGGCTGGGTATGTGAGGTCGCGGTTCCCAGCACGGGGTCCGGTGCGTTCCTGTTCACCGGTGCAGGTGCGAATCAGGTCCAATTTTATTTATGTATTCGCACCTGAACCAGACCCTTTATGAAATGCGGACTGTGGCTGACCTGGACCTGTGTGAACCGGCTCTATTGAGAGCTAGTCATACACGCATGTCATGTCATTAACCCGCATCCAATTCACACATATGTGAACCCGGCCTTAGAAGTGTTCTACAATGGCAACAAGTTACAATCCAACAGTTTGGCATTGGGCACAATGGATACATCAAGAATAGAAATGAGAGCAGTGATTTCCGCAAAATTTAACCAAAGCGAGAAAGCTCGCAGTTTTGCTTTCATTTTATAATTGAGAAGGTGTGAGTTTTTTTGTTGAGGGGGTGTATTAAGGGTAGTTTATGCATCATTATTTGTTTGTGGTTTGACCTTTTTATGTGCATTTGATGATTATTTGTGTACTGTTGCATTAAATGTTTTTTTATACTTTCAGTTTTTTTCTGTGTGCAAAAAAAAAAATATGCATTATGGATGGGGTGTTTATTGGCACAAGAACAGGTCCAGGATGGTTGAAAGGAGCTTCCTTAACACCTTAGGAAGCCATTTAAAGCTCATCCTAATTTTGCCTTCTCTATTGACTCAAAGCCAATCTCCTGATTTTCCCCGCAATTTTGGGTGAATAAAAACTCAGAGTGGTAGTAGCTATAAAATACATTGACAGAAATCTAACACATGGTATTTGCCCCAATGTTCAGGATATGGATGGATCAATTAGAAGGGTTTTGTATTACCACCTACTGGTCAAAGGTGATATTGCAAGTATATTCTCAGGTTCTTCCTACGGGTGACTTAAAATTTCTACTTTCTCACCCCTTTTAGACATGAATTTCATCAATCTTGCCCAAGCAGACAATTTACAAATTGCCACAGTCCGATTCATATCTTCCAAATGATATATCTAAATATATATACATTATAATGATATATTGGGCAACCATATTCATAATGAAAAATTGTCTCATATTAAGATGACTATATGTCAGAACAAAGGCGTATTAAAAATTAAACTGACATTGCACAAAAGTGAACACTGTGTTCACATGAGAATGTCATCTGCTTACTGTAAGTGTTTCTTGTAAAAAAAAAAAAAAAGCTTGATTTGTTTTCTGCTTAATAGTTATGCTCAGTGATTACATTTTACTGCTCTTTCTTATCAGTATGAGACACAGTAAAGTCTTCTGCATGTCTTAATCAGAATTCCCAAAATAAGGGGTTTAATCTTCATATTAGAAAAAAAAAGGGGGGGAATCCGTGCTTAGGACTGGAATGAGGCTGCTGCCTACCTCCAAAATATGGCCCTGGGGGGGCTATATATGAAAGAAAAAGGGGGGTAGTATGAGGTAGATAGCGCTGCCTATGAGGTTGTATCTAATACAATCACACATACCAAAGTAATACACTGTACTAAGAACTCATAAGACCATAAAAAGTACATCAAGTAGATTTGCAGAGTAGGCTGGAAGCGGACTGGAGAGGAGCGCCGCTGATCGCATAGCTAATCCGTGGCAATCCTCTCTAAATACGGACCTGAGCAGCGCATCTTTGCCCCATCCAGCCTCTCAGGACCCTGGGGGACACGATCATCCAATTATTTTCAAAATCGAGCCACCGGGAGCAGATTTACAATCGCGGCCTAGTTAGGCCTAAGAGGCAATCCACCATAATCTTGCTGCCGGACATCATCCTGAGCCCCATCACTCACCCCAGCTGCCCTATGGGAGCATAGGTATCGGCCGATGCCTATATTTTGCGGGGTTGATTACAAAAAAGGGGTTTGAGCAGGATCGGCAAGAGAGGAGCATCGCCTACCTTACTCCCCAATCTGCAGCCATCCGGCTCCCAGGATCACCTGGGTGGAGAGTCGGTGTACCCACAGCTAATCTGATCCTCCCTGGAACCTTCATCCTGCTTTTTGGTCCGAAATACACGCTGCAGGGAGGCAGACAGGTTTGAGGCCTAGCAGACACTGCATCCAGGACTTTTCCTAAAGGGACGATCCATATATCACGGTGGACTGGGTAGGCACTGAATTCTTCACTTTTTGCCATCCTTCACTTGCTCAAGCCCAGCCTATCCTGCTTTCTGCCTCAGCTACAATCTATCCTAAACAGCGGATCCCTCTCTCCTCAATCCACCTTTACAATTTGCCTTCCTGATCTCATTCAATATCATTTCTGAGCAAGCAGAAATTCTGACAAGCTTCACCCTGAGAGATCATAACGTCCTCACAGACTTATCTATGCCTCTAAATTGCATTCCAAATTAATGAATTACAGTCGATGAAAGATTTAAGTGATATCTTCTCAGTGCGCATGCGCGGAGCAGCGGAGATGGCCGTTTAGCTCCGAGGCTCCGTCTCGCCCCAGACCATCCGGCCCCATACAGCCACATTGAGCAGCGCAGCCGACACAGGACCCCACCATCCAACTCGGGGCACACCAAGGATCAGTTCTATGGCCTCGGGGACGGTCCGCAGGGATCTCTCCCGCAACCCGGGCTTCGGAGCGGAGGCTCCAGGCCTACACAAGATGGCGCCGCCCGCGCCGGAGGATCAAGATCCCGGGACAGAGGGGATGGAGGACAGCGACGGAGGGGGTCTCCCAACCCCCCATGCACTCCCGGAAGGCGCAGTGAGTACCAGCATCATCGCGGTCCCATCCCCTACCTCCACAGAGTCGCTCATCAGGCACACCTTAGGGGATTTACTCCACACCCCAGTCCGAGGCCTACAGTGCAGCCCCTCAGTATCCAACCTCTCTGAGCTTACTCCCCCTGCTCACTCTTTGGACTTTCATGCTATGATGTCGGCCTTCTCTAAGATGCTGTCTGATGGCTTAGCGCAGACAGCAAGCCAAATCACACACACCATTCAAGCAGACCTACAAAACCTGGGTTCCAGAATTGAAATCATGGAGTCCAAGATGGACCAAACAGTCTCCAGGACGAACCAAAACACTGACCGCATTCAGGACCTAACAGATCGCCTGGAAACCGCCATTTCCAAAATTGATGACCTTGAAAATCGCTCACGGCGTTACAACTTTCGCATTAGAGGATTGCCTGAAGCAGTTCAGGATGTCCATGACGCTGTCCAAGGATTTATTGCCTCCCTGATTCCCAACATCCCAGCACATAGGCTGGAGTTAGACAGGGCACACAGGGCCCTTCAAGCACCCCGGAAGGATAATCTCCCCAGGGACATTGTGGTAAAGCCACACTTTTATAAAGTGAAGGAAGAAGTCATGCGACTGGCCAGGTCCTCTGATCGTCTGGAAATTCAAGGACACCCGGTCCAAATATTCGCGGACTTATCGCCCCTGACGATCCAGAAAAGGCGTTCTCTTAAACCGCTTCTACATGCTTTAACCCAAAAGGCAATCAAGTACTGGTGGTCGTTCCCATTTCGTCTTTCTTTCGCCTACAAGAGTAAGACACTTGGTTTCTCTAGCTTTCAGGAAGGCGAAAAACTCCTTCTACAATTGGGCATCATCTCCCTGGAACTTTCACGTTCTACATCCCCGGCTCCAGCTGGCCCATCCAAAAGGCCTTCTCCAGCCAGCCCCATTGCCCAGGCGTGGGTGAAGAAGCAATCTAAGCGATCCAAGGACTCGCATGTCACCTGAACTGCTTTCCAGCCCCTTTTTTTTGTGTTCCAAATTTTTCTTCCACCTCCTCTCTCTGAGAAATGTTTTCATTTTTTTTTTTTTCTCAGATAGGGGACTCCTTGGACTCTTTTTTGAACTCTGTTCCCGGTTAATTTCAGGCCTGGGATCAGGCCGGGTGTGTTAAGTTGGTTAAATTCTTGCTATCTGTTGCTATTTTTTTTTTTTTTACAGGTTGGCCGTACATTGAAATCTTGCTGTACGGCTCTTTTCTTGCTCGATATCCCCCATACCTCATCCTTGCGGTGGGAGTCACATTTTTGCTTTGGGGGGTTGGTGGACGACCTAGGGGTCGCATGGTTTTGTTGGCTGACGCCCGTTGGGTTGGTATAGCCTCTGCCCGGGTCCTTCCACCACCTCCCAGAGGAAGTAGAGGGATTCATCACTCCTTGATTCATCATCCGGAATGACATACATGTTTGGAGGGTGGGGGGTTTGGGTCGGATGGTTGGCCCTGGTTCTCACCACAATGTTGTATTTAAGTTTATGTTCGTTATCATAGCATTTGGGTTGGGGCCGGGTAGGTCTGGGGCGCGAGCTTTGCGCCTCCCTCTGACCCCGTCCAGTGTAATATGCCCTGGGCGGCGTCAGACGTCTGTCTGCAACTTTCGCGGACAGGTAACTTTTGCTTGTCTCATGGTCTGGGCCTAGGCGGGCCTGGCCTGGACCTAGGGGGGGAGGGGGCTCCCCTGGCTTACATGCCTCAGGGGCCTCTGGGTTGGTCTTCCTCTTCCCCGTCTCTTTCTCTTCTTTGCCTTTCTCTCTCTTATCTGTCTGCTTTCTCTTCAGATGCTGGAGTGGACTCTGTCTCCTCTTCAGACGGTGGGTGGACTGCTGTGATGGTGCTCCGGTTCCTCCGACTTCCCGAACTCCTCGGAACTTCAGGTGGGTCCTTCATTGGCGTTATAGCTCCTCTCTGGATTTATGGCGGTTAGTAAACCATCTCTGGCTCCTCTAAAAATTGCATCGCACAATGTTCAGGGGATGAATTCCCCAGTTAAGAGACGGAAATATTTTCAACATGCACACTCCCAAAAATTTGAAGTGCTCCTGCTCCAGGAAACCCACTTCCCTGATACTTATTTGCCTAAATTCATACACTCCAAATTTCCACAGTTCTTCCTGGCTAACGCAGCTAATAAGACAAAAGGGGTTGGCATTTTCTTTTCTAAACACTTGGGCTTCTCCCCCACATCAGAAGTTAGAGACCCGGAAGGGAGATACATTCTGGTGTCAGGGACAATGGAGGGGATTTCCTACACGTTTGTGTCCTACTATGTCCCCAATCAGGGACAGGCTAGGTTTTTCACCAGAATGTGGGCGAAGCTTGAACCGTATTTAACGGGTACCTTGATAGTTGGGGGTGACTCCAACACGTCATTGGATAAGATGTTGGACAAGTCCAGCCCTAGGCGCCCTAGGGTCTTGGGGCCACCCAAACGTGGTCTCACCATCGCTAAGCAACTTAACTCACTGGGTCTGATAGACATATGGCGGGAACTCAACCCTTCCTCCAGGGAATACACACATTTCTCTGCCCCTCATGGCACATTTGCCAGGATTGACCACATTTTCTTGTCATCGGCTGAGGTCCCTCTGGCCATTAAAGCGAATATTAGGGAATCACCTCTTTCGGATCACTCCGTGGTCATCTTGGACCTCCTGTCCCCTAGATCACGGGATGGGGTGCGCAGGTGGCGTCTGAACGAATCTTTGCTCAGTAATCCCTCTCTCTGCAATATGCTGGAAAAAGACATTACTGAATACTTTCATTTGAACGCTCAAAGCGGGGTCTCACCAGAAACCGTGTGGGCTGCTCATAAGGCTGTCATGCGGGGTAAGCTTATCCAGCTGGCGGCGAAACTTAAGCGGGAAAATCAAATTGATATAGCTAAACTGGAGAAGGAATTCCGGGAAGTGTCTAGGGCACATAAGAAAAAACCAACTCTAGCGTCGCGACAGTGTTTGGAAGCGGGTCGTCTGGCCCTGAACATGGCTCTTTCCACCCGGGCAGAGAAAAGTTTACGTTGGTCCTCTGCACAGTTCTATTACCAAACCGACAAAATAGGACCCCGGCTAGCTGCTAAACTTTCCCCCAGGCCCAGATCCTATGCTTTTCCCAAAATTAAGACTTCGGATGGATCCATGACTCAGAACCCACAAAAAATTATGACCGCTTTTTACAAATTCTACTCTCAGTTGTACACTCCTAGTGAGGGAGCGACCATCCAGGGCAGGACGGCCTTCCTGGATGGCCTGGCATTACCTAGTATTTCCGAGGCTCATATGAAATCCATGGAATCCCCCATCTCGGAGCTAGAAATCTTAGAGGTAATTAAGCATTTGAAAAAAGGTTCGGCCCCCGGGCCTGATGGGTTTTCCTCGGGTTATTATAAAGCGTTTGGTCCAGTGCTTGCCCCGCATTTGGCACGTTTTTTTAATTCCCTTAGGCAGGGACAGCAATTAGAGGCTTCGGCCAATACCGCATACATTACGGTTATCCCGAAGCCGGGCAAGGATACTTCTGACGTTAAAAATTATAGACCAATCTCACTGATTAATAACGATTTAAAAATTATGACGAAAATATTGGCCAATAGGTTGGCGGATTTTATAGGCCGCTATATTCACAAAGATCAGGTGGGGTTCATGCCGGGGAGGCAGGGACCTGACCAGATCCGAAGGGCTGTGGACATCATTTCTCTTCTGGGGGCCCCCTGGGATGGAGGGAGACCCCAACAGGGTTTCCTCCTTTCCTTGGACCTCCAGAAGGCCTTTGACACGGTTGAATGGCCATATGTGTTTGATGTCTTGAGCAGGTGGGGTTTTGGCCCCTCTTTCCTAAACACCTTAAGAGCCCTCTACTCTTCTCCTATTGCGCACGTGAAACTGCAGGGCCACTATTCGGACGCGTTTCCGATACACAGGGGGACCAGACAGGGCTGTCCACTGTCCCCCCTCATTTTTGCGGTGGCCATCGAAACGCTGGCTATAGCAATCAGAAGCCATCCTGATATTAAAGGGATTTTGTGCGGGGGTAGAGAACACAAGTGCGCATTGTTCGCTGATGACCTTCTTCTTTTCCTCTCGAGACCGCTCATTACTAGTCCCAATCTTCTCAGACTGTTGGATGAGTTTGGGAAAATCTCAGGCCTCCAGGTAAATCTCTCTAAGTCAATAGCCTTGAACGTCAGTCTCCCGCAATCAATGTTGCAGACCCTCCGGGAAAATTTTCCGTTCTCCTGGGCCACCACCTCTATCCCGTACCTGGGGGTCAATTTGACCGCCTCCATCTCCTCTTTGTACCAAGCCAACTACCCGCCTCTGTTCGCTAAATTGTCTACCGATATGGAACTTTGGGCCAGAGGGAACATTTCCTGGTTGGGAAGAGTTCATTCTGTTAAAATGAACCTTCTCCCCAGGATATTGTACCTTTTTAGATCACTCCCGATACAGGTAACTAAAGGGAAATTGCAGAGTCTTCAATCCAAGATGGTTCAGTTTATTTGGGGCACCAGAGGTCCCCGACTCCCGCGGAGGGTCCTCTTCAGAAGCCGCTTACAGGGGGGCCTAGGGGTCCCCCTGCTTTGGAGATACTACCAGGCAGCCCAACTGGCACAATTCTCGGTGGTATATGCTATGGGGGGCAGACCGGATTGGGTTGATATGGAACGACAATCGGTCCCTAATCACACCATAGATTACTTGGTTTGGGCTCCTCCAAGTAGGAGACCTCCTGTATTGGCACCTTCCCTCTCTCACTCATTAGCGCTGTGCGATAGACTATATACACATCCTACACTTATCTCGGCTCACAAACCCCTGACACATATTTTTAACAATCCGGACTTTGTTCCGGGACTAAACATAAGGGCTTTTCGATGGTGGACCAACAAGGGACTATTCAGGATAGGACACTTCCTCTCACCTCAGGGCCCCTTGTCAGTCGCACACTGTACGAGTAAGCTTGATATGCCTTCCTCAGAAAAATTTAGGTTGCACCAGATTAGACATTTCCTATCATCTATGGTCGCAGGTTCAGATGTTGAACCCCGGGCCACTTCATATGAATGCTGGTGTGCACAAGCTCAAGTCCAGAGGGGAGGTATTTCGTTGATTTACAGGGCTTTGATCGACTCACCTGACAAGCCCGGTTACGCCCTTTCCTGGGAAAGGGATCTGGAGCTATCGTGGGAACCGGACACCTGGAACTCCATTTTCCGGAGGGCTTTTAAAGGTATCTTGAATATATCTCTAGTTGAAGCTAATGTTAAGATTATTACGCGTTGGTACCTTGTTCCCACCCGTCTAGCCAGAATGTACCCGGGGACTGATCCTCTTTGCTTTCGCGAGTGCGGACATCAGGGTTCCTTGCTCCATATTTGGTGGGAATGCCCGCGTATCCGTAGTTTTTGGAATAAATTGTTTAGTCTGATCCGCAAAGTTACCGGGCTTCCGGCTCCCAGGACCCCGGAAGTAGCACTGCTTCTTGGCTCTGGTGTAAAAGGGCCCAGAACCAGTTTGAAGCTCATGCATTTCATGTTGTTGGGGGGGAAGCTTACCTTGGCTCGGGCTTGGAAGTCCCCCTCGGTCTCAATGGGGGCGACCAAACGCAAAATCTCTTGGATCATGACCCAGGAGAAGATGGTCAGCATCTTCCGTGACAAGCAAGCGGAATTTGAAGCAGTATGGGAACCCTGGCGTCTGTACATCTCACCTCCCTCATCCTAATTGTCTGTGTTTTGTATTTTCTCCACCCGATCCCTTCTTGCATCCACTCCAGCATCTCCATCCTTTCTCCTATCCCCTTTCTCTTCTTGTGTTCTTTCCTTCTTTTCCTTTCCTTTTCTTCCTTTCGGATATTCCATACTTCCTCCTTTCTTGTGGCTTATAGGGTATCTACCTCTCTCAGGACCTATATCTTCAGAGGGTGATTATATGCAACCCCAGTTCATAAGATTCAGGGGGGGGGGTTCCCCTTCCTGGTTTACAGAGGGCATTTGTAACTTACATGGAGGTCCACGGTTATATTTTTCTGTGCTTTGCTTGCGGGCTGGGATTCTGTTCTGATCCTCAGACGTTTTAGTAATACTGTTTTAGTAACCATGCCTATCTCGTATTGCATTGTTGCCATTGTTATCATTACAAAGTCCCTTTCCGAGAGGGCTCTGTATATGACACATTGTATACCTTTCTTATGCAATATTTCCTGAGATTGTATGTTATTAATCTACATATGTCTTACAAAATAAAAAACTTTTGCAAGTAAAAAAGTACATCAAGTAAAACAATAGCATGTAATGTATATATATGAACTTGAATAAAAAGTGCCAGAAAGGGCAATAAGTGCTACAGTGCAATAGTATATGATAAAGAAATTATATATAATACGGTGAGGTGATCCCTCACTCGACAGAGTCAGGGATATTAGTATCAATAAACTGTAAACCAAAAGTAACACAATGTGCAAATTAAGAGGTAATGAGAAAATTGTGATTTATGTATATGAGTTGTATATATATAGAATGTTCATAAAACCATAAACGTAAACCAATAATGAGGTGATAAAAAATTATGTAAATAATCAACGTGCTGAGTGCAAAGTGACCACCTGGATATACTGATATTTACAGGTATGCAATAAAAGTATTGATAATGAATATAAATGGAAGGTGACTCAAATGTTATAAAAAATGATTATACAAAATGATACAAAATCTATAAATAAAAGTTCACGTGATGGATGCTGTTAAAGAGTCCCAGAAATATAAATGAAATCTTGAAGTGATCCAAATCTGGATGTGCAGGTGAGGAAACAAGTGCTCCCCTCTCAATAATGCCCGCACTCACCTGAGCTATGTACCCCTGTAGAATTTGTATAATTTTGTATAATAATTTTTTTATAACATTTGAGTCACCTTCCATTTATATTCATTATCAATACCTTTATTGCATACCTGTAAATATCTGTATATCCACGTGGTCACTTTGCACTCAGCACTTTGATTATTTACATAATTTTTTATCACCTCATTATTGGTTTACATTTATGGTTTTATGAACATTCTATATATATATATATATATATATATATATATATATATATATATATATATATATACAACATATATATATATATCACAATTTTTTCATCACCTCTTAATTTGCACATTGTGTTACTTTTGGTTTACAGTTTATTGATACTAATGTCCCTGACTCTGTCGAGCGAGGGATCCCCTCACCATATTATATATCATTTCTTTATCATATACTATTGCACTGAAGCACTTATTGCACTTTCTGGGACTTTTTATTCAAGTTCATATATATACATTACATGCTATTGTTTTACTTGATGAACTTTTTATGGTCTTATGAGTTCTTAGTGCAGTGTATTACTTTGGTATATGTGATTGTATTAGATACAACCTCATAGGCAGCGCCATCTACCTCATACTACCCCCCAATCTTCATATTAGGATAGTTCTTAGCAATGTGTCTACTGCTTGCTTTAGAACCTTTTTGTGGAGACTACAAAAAAGATTTAAAAACTTTAGAAGAGAGCTAATCTTGAATCGGATCATTTTCGTCATATGACGGCCTCCCAGAACTAGCCGTCCGTGCTGTAGCCGTTATTCGGCTATAGCACAGTCAGAAAGTGGTAAGGGAGTATAATCAGGAGGAGGAAAGCTTAGGACAACTTCAGGACATGAGGTAGTATTGCAATTTTCAATATGCATTGTATTGTAGTAGCAAGTCATACCTGTGGAGGGACAGAGAAGACATTTTCAGATGAGACAGTCTGTCATGGACTTGCAATAGTGTTTGGCAGCTTACCTGTTCCTTCATATCTGTATTAGAGGCCAGACTTCACTTCTGGTTCCTTTTTATCATCTCTCCTTCCTGTTCAGCCCCAGCCCAGGTCATCACAGGAAGTCTATATTAACCAGTGCACTGCAGGTCTGCTTTGCTGTTCAACAGTGCTTGTTAGTTGTCTTCCTGTCTGCCGTGTGCGTGATCTATCTTTCCGTGTACCGACTTTGGCTTGTCTCTGACTATTCCTGTTTGCCTGTTACCCTGACCTTCGGCCTGTTCCTTGGTTACCCTCGTCTGCCTGTTGCCCCGACCTCGGCTTACCCATCACCATTCCGTGTGTCCTGAGTGGCTGCTTCCCCTCTCTCCCTACGGAGCGTGACCCGGGGGACCCCAGGGGCCGCGACCTGGGCCCAGCTGCAGCCAAGCCCATCCTCACCACTAGAGGCTCTGGTGAACACCTGCTGGGTCTTAGACTCCGCGCCCCGGGGAATCTTGGACTCACGTTCCGGTCCATCCGCAGCAGTCTGCTATCGGGTTCACTACCTTGCGCTGCACCCCTGCCTCCTACAGGGTGCAGCTGTCACCTGGCCACAGGTGACCTGACACAGTCAGATGATGAGTGCAGAGTCAGAAGTGCTCCCACTTATAGAAATACCCCCACTTTGAGAAAGAGCCCCCACAGCAAATGTGTCCCCTTCAAATGAAATCCACACAATCATTCTCGGTGACTTCAACATCCCTATTAATACTAACATTCCTGTCACTTCCAAACTTCTCAGTCTAACCTCCTCCTTTGAGCTGAAGCAATGGATACATGCTTCTACTCACTCTGAAGGCAATATCCTTGACCTTGTTTTCTCTCGACTATGCACTCTGTGCAACCTCTCCAAATATCCTTTCCCTCTCTCTGATCACTATCCAATTAGTTTCTTTCTCTCCCTCTCCTCCTCCTCTCCCTCCAACCGCCTGTCAGTTACTCGTAGAAACCTTCACCATCTCTACTCTGCTACCGACCACCTCTATCATAGAATCTCACCCCTGTCCTGCATTGACCTAGCCACTTCTGTCTACAACACTTCACCTTTAGCCTCCCTGGACACATTGGACCCCCTCACTACACACAGAATCAGGCCCTGACCCCTTCAACCTTGGCAAACAGATAACACTTGAAGTCTGAAAAAGCATAGTTGTGCTCATAAGCGCATGTGGCGTAAGACTAGGTCTCAGAAAGATTTCGACCTATATAAATCTGCCCTCCAAAAATACAATTCCAGCCCCTGCAGCCAAGCAGACTCTTAATAAAAACTTATCATCCCATCCCCGTCCACTCTTCTCTACCTTTAACTTTCCACTTTGTCCACCACTGCCTCCACCCACTAACTCTCTCACTGCCGAGGAAATCGCCAATCACTTTAAACAGAAGATTGATACAATTCGTGAGGAGATCTCTGCTGTTCAGAAAAGAATATCGGCCAATATCGGCCGATACCGATATGTGATGGTCAAAATATCGGTAACGGCAACAAAAAAACAATATCGGTCGATCACTAGTTCAGATACCCTCCACGCTTCACACTTCATGCCCACAGGTACAATAATTTCTTCCCTCATTCAACCCCACCACTACAGATGAGGTTGCTAAACTACTTGCTAACATCCAGCTAACCACATGCCCTCTGGATCCTGTTCCCTCGCTAACGCTACGTTCACCCTCTGCCTCTATTCTACACTCTCTCACTCACATCTTCAATCTCTCTCTCTCTTCTGGCATCTTCCCTAACTCTCTAAAACATGCACTAGTCAGCCCTATACTTAAAAAGCCCTCACCGGACCCAACCAATCTTAGCAACCTATACCCCATTTCCTTGATCTCCTTTTTATCCAAACTCCTTGAACGTCTGGTCTACAACCGAACTAAGTGACCAACTTGCCGAGAATAGCCTTCTTGATCACCTTCAGTTTAGATTTTGTCCTCAACATTTCACAGAAACTGCTCTCCTAAAACTAACAAAGGATCTACTAACTACCGAATTCAATGAACACTATTCTGTACTCCTGGACCTTTCTGCTGCCTTTAATAAGGTTTACCACCCCCTCCTCTAAAAAAAAAAAAAATTCCACGCCTTTGGTCTCCGTGACTGTACTCTTCGCTGGTTCTCCTTCTACTTATCCATCCATACCTTTAGCATTACTTACAATTCTACTTCCTCCTCTCCTCTTCCTTCTCCGTTGGGGTCCCCCAAGGTTCTGTTCTTGGACCCCTTCTATTTTCAATCTACACCTCCTCTCTGGGTCAGCTGATAGCCTCCAATGGCTTCCAATTCCATCTCTACGCTGACGACACCCAAATCTATTTCAATACCCCTTAGCTCACTCACTCACTCAGTCTCCTCACATATCACTAATTTACTAGCAGATATATCAGTCTGGATGTCACGTAGCTTCCTCAAAATCAATCTATCCAAAACTGAACTTTGAACTTCGAAACTGGACAAAAATGTTTTCTCCACCACGTGCCCCTTCCCCTGATCTATTTGTCAAAATCGATGGCATAACTATCACCCCATCCCTGCATGCCAAGGTTCTAGGTGTATTCCTCTCCTTTAAGACCCATGTCCAATTACTGTCCAAATCTTGCTGCCTCAACCTCCACAACATCCTCAAAATATGCCCCTTTCTAACCAATGACACAACAAAGATCTTAATTTACTCCCTGGTCATCTCTCCCCTTGACTACTGGCTTCCGCTCACCCAACAAATGAAATTCAAAATACTAACAATAACTTACAAAGTCATCCACAACTTAGCCCCCAACTACATCACTAGCCTAGTCTCAAAATAACAACCTAATTGTTCTCTTCATTCCTCTCAAGACCTCCTGCACTCTAGCTCCCACATTACCTCCTCTCATGCTCACCTCCAGGACTTTTCCAGAGCCTCTCTAATCCTATGGAACTCCTTACCCCAATCTGTCCGACTATCTTCTACTCTATTAGCTTTTAGAAGATCCCTGAAAATCCTCCTCTTCAGAGAAGCCTATCCTACCCACACTTAACAACTGTATTTTCATTTTCTCCATCAGCCACAGTTATTATCTTTTGTTTCAGTTGACCCTCCTTTCTATATTGTAAGCTCTAACGAGCTGTATTGAATTGTATTATAACTGTATTGTCTGCCCTCATGTTGTAAAGTGCTGCGCAAACTGTTGGCACTATAAAGATTCTGTGTAATAATAATAATGTCAGTGTTCTACGGATGTGAGCCCACAGGCGAGCAGGTGACATGGGATCCCCCAGGGCATGGAATCTAAGGGCCAGCCGGTCTTCTGCCAGGAACCCCCTCACGGGAGTTTGGACTTAGCTGCGTACTGACCCCAGGTCACAACCCCTAGGTTCACCCTGCTCGCGAGGAGAGTTCCCAAAGAGACAGTGCAGGCAAGGATGGATGGATGGATGGAGCAAAAGGAGAGCCAGATAATGAGCCAAGATCAGGGCAGGCAGCAGACAAACGTAATCAGGAGAACTAGCCGAATCGGTAAACAAGAGATCAGTCCATGAAAAGTCAGGTAGGAATAAAAACACGGAAGGGGCTCAGGAACAAGTGATGCTCAAGCAACCAGAAACTGGTATGAGTGGGATTTAAATATGGAGACACATGGGAGGCTGGACAGGAAGTAGTCGGAAGGAAGGAAGGTATATTAACCATCAGGTGACCAGGCGACACCCATAGCTGCTAAGTCAGTGCAGCAAGAGCAGAGCACAGGCTTGTGGAACCACAGGTGCCCGCAGACCTACAGCAGCAAAAGGTAAAAAACGAATGCAAACAATAAGACACAGATCAACTCCGCAGCTGATCTGTGACAAATAATATTTAAATGTTGGAGATGAGGACATCCTGGTTTTTATTATGATTTTGGTAATAATGATGTTAATAAAATGATAGATGATTTTGGCTTTACAGTTCTCTAGACCAGTGGTCACCAACCTTTCGACCTCACGTATCACTAAACTTACAATTTTGAATCCCGGGGACCACTAACATAAATTTTACATGCCTTAAACACACAATGTTCTTCCTGCCAACCCCTCGACCCCCCCCCTGCACTCTGCATCACACGCACCTAATAAAGTCGAAAAACACAGGCGTAATGTTCTGTTGTGTGTTCTGTGTTTGATATTTAGAAATTTTCAGGGCAAAGGAGACTTGTTTGTGTCATCAAACTTCAACATCTAACAAGATCTAGTATGGCTTCAACCACACCAAAGCCCAACAGAACATTACTGTATACTCATAATTATGCACAAAATTATAATGCCCTGCCAGTCATCCATTCTTATCAAGAGCAAAAGCAAAAATCTGAAAAAACCTGGAAGATGAAACAAAGTTATGGACAATGAGTCTCATAAATTCTACAGCTGAGCTTAAGTGAGATTATCATATAGGTTCAGGACATACGTTTCTTTGATTTATAGATTCTTAGAAGTAATATTTTTCCTGAGCAATGTTCAAGTTCTGTGTGCCAACGGAGATTCTGAAATAAGTTGCTTTAAGCAAATATTTTGAGTTTTCATGATGCCAAATGGAGAAGTACAGTAAGTCTCCTACTAATTTCTAAAATGTGAGTGTGGTTTTCTGGTCAAGTAACTATGCATAAAATGATTCTAATTTTACACAAACATGGGGCTGCTGCTGTAAACAGGAAATACTTTTTTTAGAAAATAGTTTTAATGGGGAGTAGCCAAAAAAATATTATTTTAATTGATGTCAGTAGCTTCTACCATTGTGTGGCTGGTAATGAATTGTAATAGGTTTTCTCATATTTAATATGTTCTGTGTGGTATTAACTCTATGATGCAAGAGATCAAATATACCCAAGTATTAATATAGTAACAGAAGTGTGCAGAAGACAAAATATAGTGTTCGTGTTCGTGGAAATTCTGACTCATGTGTCCCTATTTGGAAAATCTCAATGATCCATCAGTCAGATAAAATTATAACATTTTCCAATATACTTTTTTTTGCCAAAGATAGTTTTTTGAAAACCACATAATTTCATAGATACCGCTGTTCTTATTATCAAAGTCTTCTGAACCTAACCTACAATGCCATACTGTTTGGTTACCACTTCAGCCTTAATATTCATCTTGCAAAACTGTTAAAGGTCCTTTCCTGTATTGAGATTGCTTCCTCTGTTGACTTGCTGCATATCTAATGCGCACTGTGAGAAACTCATAGGGGTTTATTTACTAAAGGCAAATAGACTGTGCACTTTACAAAGTGCAGTTGCACTCTGAAAGAGCAGTTGCTCCAGAGCTTAGTAAATGAGCAGAAGCTGTGCTGATTTCCTTCATCCAATCACGTGCAAGCAAAAGTGCTGCTTTTTTATTTTCCTTGCATGGGATTAGGTATTCCTTGCAAAGAGATGCTTTTCCTGATTTACTAAGCTCTGGAGCAATTGCACTTTGCAAAGTGCATAGTCTAGTTGCCTTTAGTAAATCAACCCCATAGTGTGCTTTAGAAGCTTTTAGAACATGTAGCTACAATCAGATAAAGCGCAGCTTATTTGCTGGCTGGAGGACATTTAGCATCATCTAGCACTTTCCTCTCCAGCCTAACTGTCTAATGTCCCTTCCTTCAAATGGATTTCAGTTATTTCAGAAGTATAGTGTACAGATAGATTAAGAATCCCACTCCTTGAGATTGACATTTAACCAGCAAGCCGTATACATTTGTATAACTCTTCCAAAGAACTAATCCACTGCTTGCATGAGGGCTTTTGAGAGGAGTACTAAAGCTGGGTGCTGTGTTTTTTTCAAGAAGCTATGTAGAGTACTTTTCTGCAGAGTTGTATAAAGTACTCAAAACCCATACTTGAGTAAAAGTACAAGTGCTCAATCAAAAAGCGACTTGAGTAGAAGTGGAAGGGCTTAATCAAAAAGTGACTTGAGTAGAAGTACTAAAGTATTCAACATTTTTTGTACTTAAGTATTGCAAGTAGTTTTTTTAAAAATTTTGCTACTCAAGTACTGAAAGTAAAAGTACCAGTAGTTTTGAAAAAAAAATTGCTACTCAAGTACTGAAAGTAAAAGTACAAGTACTGTGTTATGTAGTTATTCAAGAAAGAAGTCAAAAGTTTGAACATCATATTGTTTTTTATTATTTCAAATGCAGCTTTTATTTATACATGAAGTAGCATTTATTTTCGTATTCACTGATAATACACATGAAACCTGCCATCTACTGTTCTGGCAGTGGTAATTTTTATAATTGTAACTAGTAACTATGCAGCACAAAAAAAAATATTGGAGTAGAAGTATTGAAATCATTGAAAAAATGTAGTGAAGTAAAAGTGGAAGTAGGAGAAAAAAATTCTACTCTAGGAAAGTACAGATACCGCCTTTCGGTACTTAAGTACAGTAGTGAAGTAGTTCTACTTAGTTACTATACATCTCTGCTTTTCTGGCCCATCCCATCAACTGCAACCTGCTTACATTGCATAGAGTAGCCCAGGGACACAACTTGGTCCAAAAATAGAAAGGTTTTATTTAACATTTTCATTTAAATGTTAGTAAGGGGGAAAAAAAAGAATAACAATTGAAAGCAAAATATAAGCGGATTACACTTCAACTTTGATCTATTTTTAACAGGCCTGCTTGGGAAAACATGGTCACAACCAGTATTGGTATTAGCTTCTCATTATTTATGAATATGTTGAAGGGAACTGTTTAGACTCAAATGCAAGCACAGTATAGTGTGTGAGAAAAGCCGAAAAGCTGATATTTCTAACCCCACTGCTAAAGGAAACGTGGTTTTGTTTTACTTTAAAGCAGTAGTAATTCTCAACCTTTCTATTGTTGTTTGTAGAGTCTAGGCAAATGTTTTCTAATCTAGATAGATAAATGGATGCTCCATGGTTCTTTGTGCTAGCAAAATAATGTGCATAATTGTTACTCTAGATCAGGGGTCTCCAAACCTTCTAAGCAAGCGGCCAGTTTACTGTTCTTCAGATTTAGGTGGGCCGGACTTGGCTCTGCAGACTGGCCATTGGGAGTAGAAACGGTCCTGATGTCAGCAGGAAAAAACAATGCCCCATCCTTGATGCCAGTTGGAGGGATTGTGCCTCATTGTTGGTGTCATTGGGACATAGGTGAAGTGTGCATAGCCTATTGTGATAGGGTGTGCACACCAAAGCTCAAACACACATGCATGCATTTATATACTGTATATTATTACTGTATATATATCTATATATAAATTAAGGAACGCTTTTTATTCAGAGTATATCATTAAGTCAATTAAACTCCTGGGATATTGATATTGTCAGTTAAGTAGCAGAGGGGGTTGTTAATCAGTTCCCGCTGCTTTGGTGTTAGTAAAATTAACAACAGGTTCACTAGATGGGCAACAATGAGACAACCCCCAAAACAGAATAGTTTTACAGGTGGAGGCCACTGGAATATTTTTCCCTACTCATCTTTTCTGACTGTTTTTCACAAGTTTTGCATTTGGCTATGGTCATTGTCACTACTGGTAGCATGAGGCAATACCTGGACCATATAGAGGTTGCACAGGCATTCCAACTCCTCCAGGATGGCACATTAATACGTGCCATTGCCAGAAGGTTTGCTGTGTCTCCCAGCACAGTCTCAAGAGCATGGAGGAAATTCCAAGAGACAGGCAGTTACTCTAGGAGAGCTGGACAGGGCCATAGAAGGTCCTCAACCCATCAGCAGGACCAGTATCTGTTCCTTTGTGCAAGGAGGAGCAGGATGAGCACTGCCAGAGCCTTAAAAAATGACCTCCAGCAGGCCACTGGTGTGAATGTCTCTGACCAAACAATCAGAAACAGACTTCATGAGGGTGGCCTGAGGGCCCAACTTCCTCTAGTGGGCCCTGTGCTCACTGCCTGGCACCGTGGAGTTCGATTGGCATTTCCATTGAACACCAGAATTGGCAGGCCCACCACTGGCGCCTTACAGATGAGAGCAGGTTCACTTTGAGCACATGTGACAGACGTGAAAGGGTCTGGAGAAGCTGTGGGGAACGTTATGCTGCCTGTATTATTGTTCAGCATGACCAGTTTGGTAGTGGGTCAGGGATGGTCTGGGGAGGAATATCCATGGAGGGATGCACAGACCTCCAGAGGCTAGACAATGGCACCCTGACTGCCATTAGGTATTAGGGTGAAATCTTTGGACCCATTGTCAGACCCTACGCTGGTGCAGTGGGTCCTGGGTTCCTCCTGGTGTTCAACAATGCCTGGCCTCATGTGGCGAGAATATTCAGCCAGTTCCTGTAGGTTGAAGGAATTGATACCATTGAATGGCCCCTTCACTCTCCTGACCTAAGTCTAATAGAACACCTCTGGGATATTATGTTTTGGTCCATTTGACACCACCAGGGTACACCTCAGTCTGTTCAGGAGCTCAGTGTTGCCCTGGTTCAGATCTGGGAGGAAATACCCCAGGACACCATCCGTTGTCTCAAAAGGAGCATGCCCCGTCATTGTCAGGCATGCGTGCAAGCACGTGGGGGCCATACAAACTACTGAGTACCATTTTGAGTTGCTGCAATGAAATTTCAGCAAAATGGATTAGCCTGTTGCATGATTTTTTCACTTTGATTTTGGGATGTCTTTGAATTCAGCCCTCTGTAAGTTAATATTTTTAATTTCCATTAAACAATGTGGCTTCCTTTCATTCCTTACACATCATCCAGTCCATATCAGTATAGATATCCAGCATGATATTTTTCCCCATTGAGATCTGATGTGTTTTCAAAATGTTCCTTTAATTTTTTTGCGCAGTGTGTGTAAATATATATATATATATATATATATATATATATACAGTATACAGTATATACATACGCATACAGTCTTCCTTGTGGCACTCTGCCCCATCGGTACATGATCTCCCTGCCTGCAGATTCAGAATGAAAGAGAAAGGCTTCCATACTTCTGTTATAAGCAGGGTTGCTCAGTGTGAGATCTTTCCTAATTCCCCACCCACACCCAGAGCAATAATGCTAATGTGAATGGGGTGATTAGGGTGTACACAGGCGCACCCTGTGCAAACATCTATGCATTGGGAGGATTCATGTCCCATCATTGGTGTCATTGGGAGGAATTGTACCCCATCGTTGGTGTCAGTGGGAGGAATTGTGCCCCATCATTGCTGTTATTGAGCCCAATAATTGGTATCACTGGGTCATTAGGAGTAATTGTGTCCCAACATTGGTGTCATTGGGAGTAATTGTGCCCCATTATTGCTGTTATTAAGCCCAATAATTGGAATCACTGGGTCATTAGAAGTAATTGTGTCCCAACGTTGGTGTCATTGGGAGTAATTGTGCCCCATGTTAAGTCTGGTTAGTGTATAGTGCGTTAGCATGCTGGTGGAGAGGAACCATTGCTATACTCACTGAGGACGTTATTCGCATGTGGACTTCACAATTTTTATGTATTTTCATTAATTTAAATGAAATTGAAAATGTATTTATTTATTTGTCTATTCACTATTGCTTATTCACTATGGTGATACCTATTTTATGATGTAAAAGCATGGTCCCTTTGTTTCTTTTCACGGTATAGGTATTTTTTTACACTTTACTACACGCAGCTCTTTATTGTAGTTTATTCATTTTTTTGGGTATTGATTTGTGCAGGTTTAGAACCTATTGGGTTCCTATATTTTCTTTTATGATTTTGGTGCAACCATGCATTGGTCCTGGGCTACTTTATTTCTTGAAGTGCTCTGCAAGGTGCTGGTTCCTCCGGTTGATGGCGTCTTTGTAGTCTGGTGAGGAGTACCTCAAGTGAGATGATATAAAAGTGTTTTGGTTCCCACACTTTATTGGTAAGTAGTAAAATAATGCAGTCAACACAGTTCAGCAAAAAGAAGAAAAAAAGAGCCTCCGACAAACCTTTTAACCCAGAAGTGGTCTGTCAAGTGGTCATACAACACACATTGGAACCCTGAAGAAGAAGTGGGGGATATCTGATCCACTAAGCATGTTTAATCAAAGCTAAAATGGTACACGGCTACAACTACCTACAAAGATTGTGTGAGCGTCAAGGTGTAACCCAACTTTCAAAATACCTTTTATCTGAAGAATCTTTGCATAATCACATAAATATGCCTTATGTGATATATCAGGGGTATGAACAATACTGATGGGCAAGGAATATTCAGCCCAGAAAGAGCTGCCCTACTGTATATTGAAGAAACGAAATACAACATAATGTTTACTCATAAAATATTTAATAAAAGTATCTGTACAAAATATTTAAAAATGGGTTATAAAAGAAGATTATTTAGCAAGGTTTAATTAACAAAATATATCCCACTATATAGTATATATAGAGAAAATATAGAATGATAATTTACATTTCAATATGTACAGTCTTTGAATACATACAATGCATTTACATCCTTGTATTTTAATTCTTCCTCTGGTTGACTAAGGCTGGCCATACTTTATACAATTTTCTTGTACAAGTTTCCTTTAGATTTACCAAAACCCTATAATATGAGGTCAAATCTAAATACTTTAAAATTGGAATCAGCCAGACCCTTGCACTAAATAGCTGAAGGTAAATCATAAGGAAATTGAATAAGAAAATTGTATAATGTATGGCCAGCTTAACTCTTTATATTTCAAAGTCCAAGACCCCCTAGTGTAGCAAGAATATATATTAAACAAAGACTTGTTCACCTAAATTATATTAACACAGGTAGAAGAGGCAAAAGACACTGGGAGGTCTGAAAAATATATTATTCCATCCAAATCGTGCTGCGAGTCATTTGAAAATCCCACAGCTGTGTATTGAAATGTTACTATGCCTTGTACGATAAATAAATTAGACAGTCTTGATAAATACGTTTGCTGACATTTTTAGAACATTTTCTCCTGTGAGTCACTGGAAACCAAATGTTCATAAACATTTTAATAATAATATTTTAAAGGCATGTAGTTAAAGTGGAATAACCCTGTAATATAACTGTCTTCAGAGGCAAGGAGCAGACACTAATAGAAAATATAAAAAGGGAGATATTAAAGGGGGTTCTTCCATTTAGGCTGTTCTGATGCTTCTGTTCAGTAGGTGCTGATGTTTCATGAAGATCAACAGATGGTAAGATGTGCCCTTCTTTGCTCATTATGCATAGACCCAGCGTAAAGGAGACCGCTACTGTGGCTACACTGCATTTAATTTGGAAATCACACACATTTCCAACTTTGAGGGTCCATTCACACTTAAGCCTTCTGTTGCAGTCATTTAATGCACGTGTGTTGGGGCGTGTTGTGGTATGTAATTATGCCCTTATAAATAGGCTGCCAATACAGCGGATGTAAAAATATTCATGACCCTTTTTAAAAATGCAATGTACCACAATATATGGTATATGATTTGTCATGGGATCTGGTGGATCGTACATTGTGCGCATAGTGCTCTATATAATGCGTTGGGATGCCACAAGTGTAAATGGTTCACTAGCGATTTAAGTTAGGTTCCATATTTTTGGGAGCAGGAACTTTTGGCAGCATTAAAAATTCCAAGTAATTGCTTAACAATATAGAACTTTTTTTTTTTCATGTACTGTATAAGTTCTACCACCATGTGCTACCATGAATTCAACATGCCTGAGGAAATCATCAATTCATTAGGGATGATACAATAACTTTTATAAATGATAAAAATGGGCACCGAAAAGATAAATTCATCCACAACTGTGTTATATTTGATTTAAGGCTCCATTCACACTTGTACAACTCAAAAGTTGCACCGATTTTGGTGCAACTTTGTCGCAATTTTGGATGGGTGCAACTTGGATACGACTTTGGCTTTGACCAGTAATAATAGACACATGTTGCGCACAAGTTACATTGTAGAACATTCAGGTATGACTTTCATGCACTATCTGAGGTTAACATTGAAGTCTATGGCGCTAAATTTGCATGAAAGTTTGACCAAAGTAGTGCATGTACTACTTTGAAATTGTTTCAACTTTAAGTCGTGCATATATGAATGGTTTTTATTGGAAAATATGGGGAACGAATTGTCATGCAACTTTGATGTCCAAAATTGCATGACAAGTTGCACAAGTGTGTATAGAACCTTAATCTTTAGATAGCATGACTTTAGACCTAAAGTTTTGTTGTTGGAGGAAGCTTAAGTGCAGTTTAATCTGGGTTTTTCATGTAGAATATTTATGGTTCGATCAGTGAACTCACTAATTCCATGTAGTGAAAATCATAATGATACAATGGATAGGGGGCAAGGGGGAGATGTAAACAATGTACAATGGTTTCAAGGTGTATATTGGAAGGGTCATGTTGAAAGCCTACTCTAGTTGTACCATTAGGTGTGGCATGCTCTGTTGCCATTCTGTGTCTCAGAACATCACTGTGACACCAAAACTATACACGTACACGGAGACTGTAACTTATAAGTACATATAAGTGGTCTACCAACACTCAATATGTTCTACCAATGCTACCAGCCTATTTTAGATTATGTTGTTCAGCTGATTTCCCATCAATCTTTGTTCGCTAATATATTTTTCTGCACAGACAGAAAGATGAGACATCAAAGCATTATATAGGACCTTTCCAGATACAATTCAGTTTTAACGGTGAGCTAAAACATTTCCACGTACAAAATGTTAAATTGTGGCTGGTTTTATCCTTTAGTGGGCAGAGTTAAATGGTGGCCATTCTAATGCATAGCAAATGGTAATGTTAAACGTTTCCACAACATTTTGGTCTACATATACAGTATATTATATGCCATATGGTAGTAATGGTAATACTATATTGATAAAAGGACCTTTAGATAAAAAAGAGGCTGTTTCAAAAGTTTTATCTGAGCTACATGGAGTTTATCTTCTATGGATACATTTTCATAATAATCAGATTCCTAGAGAATCTGCACTGCCATAAACTGTTGTATGTGGACAAAGAGAAGCTCCACATATCATTACCGTACATGGTGGATCTCCTGGTGACCCACCTGCACACACTCCCATTCCAGAGTTATGTGGTGATTAGACATCCCTAATGGTAGACAATTTAGGTTGCAGTACCGGCCCTTCCAGGTTACCTTGCACTCTGTAGTAACATAACTGATAATAAAAGCTATATTTTACATTTTAAATTATTCCACAGAAAGGGGTTTGATTATCTAAACATGTCTTGACAAACATGAATGTTCATTTGAAATGTATGATCATATGTCTATGGGCCTCCGATAGAGGTTTGATGCAAACATTTTCCCGCAATCCTTATGACCTCTAAGACTTGGAGTTGAACAGATAACAGAGTATGTAATAGTTATCAGTTCCCAAGACTGTAGCCCTTCACTATCATTTGTGCATAGAAGAAAGGTCCAGAGGCCTTCTTTTATTTGTGAGTATTACTTTAGAGTACAATGCTTTAGCTATGGCTCATAGCCATTGACAAGACATGCATCCTGTACGTGCAATAGCTCATTCAATAGTTAAAAGCTCATTTAATCTTAGTCTTATTAAATATGCCCCTAAAAGGTTTCTCAGAATCTTTCTCTTGGCAAAACATTTCTTTAAATGAGGTAGGAAGTGTTAGCCTCTCTGTCAGGGTTTTATTGCTGTCTGTGCCCCCATTGCCGATGTTCACCCCTCTGTTTGTACAGGTGGCCATTGTCACCAATAACAAACATGAGGGGAAATCCAAAATGTTAGAGTTGTCCCCTAAACAATAGGTAAGCGGAAATTTTCAAATGGGTACAGGTGATCCATGAAGGGCTTGTGCCTACCAACTCTGGGGGCAGGGCCGCCATCCGGGGGGTACAGCCCATACACATGTAGGGGGCCCGGGCATCCCGAGGGGCCCCAAACAGAGTAGGGTTGCCACCTGTCCTACCATTCAATTGTAAACTCCGCCGTACCCTTGCAGACTGGCACTGTGGGGGGTCCTGCCCCTCACCAGCCCTCACACACAGCTGTAGGCTCCGCCCTCCCCTAGTCTCCAGCTGTTCACTCCTGGACAGGAAGGGTGGCATTTCCTAGAACCGTTCACCTTTATTTTCCTGGGATGGAGGAGATGGGACTGGAGGAGGAGGACATGGTAGGCGGCCCTGGGGAATGTTGGTGGTCAGGTCCAGGGGGGGCCCAGGCCTAAAACTGTGTAAGGGGCCCCAAAATTTCTGCTGGCTTCCCTGTCTGGGGGGCTGGGTTGGGCAGCATTGAATGAAGTTAAAAAGGATAGACAAGGTTCTTTATGTCCTATTGCTTCAGTTCACATCAACGTACTGTGTTGGTGTGCACTGATAAAAAAAAAAAAGACACGTTGGATTTTTACACAACACATTCTAATAACACGCTGTAATGCATCCCAACACACTGCAGTGCATAACAATTACATACAGCTGTGAGAAGAAAAGAGAAGCAAGTGCTGCAATGGGTTTTAACTACACATTGCAGTACACAGCAGTAAGTGTGCACAACACACACCAACGCACGCACATTACGCATACCTTAAAGCAAATTCCCCTCATTTTGGGAGGTCTCCTCAAACTTCCTGTAGTGTCTCTGGAACATGATGTACACAGACAGCAAAAAAAAAAAAAAACCTAGCAGAGGTTTAACCCTTCCCTATTCTATCCAAAACTAAAAAAACTAAAATAAAATGTTATTAATATTAAATATACAGCCACACATTATACATGTGATAGTAGTAGTAGATAACCCACCCCTTATAAAGAAACTTGCAAGGAGATCTTGGTTTTTCAGATCCTCATGGTGGCTTGTGGCTTTTTATATGCAGTGAAACCATAAAACAAAAAACTGCACTCTCCAGCCTAGTGCAATATTCTCAAAACATATATTTTATTAGAAAAAAGTGGTTGGTAATATAGGCTTACCAGGCTATTGCATTTCAAAGGACTTGCCCTCTTCCTTCGGAAGAGGGCAAATACCTCAAAACGTTTAAGAATTTCGGATTTTCCTTGTCCTGCTATGAGATATCATGTATTGAGGACATGACAAGCTTTGGTGTACCTGTTGGTTTGTGAGTATATTACCTACCTATGTTTTGATGATAATGCACTAGGCTGGTGCACCCCCTGTTCTGTTTTATGGTTTCGGTGTATCCAGACTTCCCCAGTCTTGAGAGGGCAGCGAGGCGTGACATGTCCATAAAAGCCAAGAATGCTAATATGGGCAACTACTATCTTTGGGGAACCACTCTCAAGCACAGGAGGTTGTACTTTTTTTATATACAGTACCTGCAATCACCTCCTGTATAACCACTTATGTAGCTGCGGGGGAAAGAATGAAAGAGGAACAGCTCTAAATATGCTGGTGCTGCTGTCATTACATCCAAGCATCCAAGATGGTGGTGCCCAGCAGCAGTCTCAGAGATTTTGCATGTCTACACAACTGAGGCTTTTACAGGTAAAAAATGTCCATTGAATACTTTAAATGCACATATAATCTTATGGAAAGATTTTTGTCTAACTTAATGGTCTGGAAACAGGGTCTCTTTTTTAACTTTCAATCTTTTCAGCAGCATATAATAACTTTCTCTTTACTCCCCGCTGCTCCATTCAGCTGCTGGAAGTGAATGGAAGAAGCCCTTTAGAAGCTCTGAGACATTCTGGTTGGAGCTTACACAGCTGAGGTTGTGGTTGTTACCCCCATCTGACCATAACGGACCAATCACTAATCACCAGCACTTTCACATGAAAGGAAAGAGAGTGACCCACATGCTCCTCCATACTTAATGGCTTATTGGGCATTTGGCTATAGACACACTCTCAAGTGTGGGTTCTGGGAATGCAGGCTTTTGATGTCCATGAGTATGGACTTGCTTTTACTCTTCAGTACAGGCAGACACTGGATGAAAGGCCCTTTCTTATCCCTGGACAGTGCCACAACAGCACTGGACTGCAAACCATGATTTTGTGTCAGTTCAGTAAACCATTTGCAGAAATTCAAGGGCTCTTTCACACAGGCGGACCGTTCAGATCCGCCTGTCCGATTTTTTGGCGGATTCGAACAGTCCCTCCATGCATCCCTATGGGGCATCGGATGTCAGCGGAGACATGTTCGCTGACATCCGATCCGATCCGTCAAATCTGGACTGATGGAAACCCTATTTTCCATCCGTCCAGCGGATCGGATTGGATGAGAATGGACCAACGGTCCGTTCCCATCCGATTTCCCCCATAGAGATGCATGGGGAACTGACAGCTGCGTCTCTGCACACAGCGCGGAGACACAGCTGTCATCCTCCTGCTCAGCGGGGGATCGGCGGATCGTTCCCCCGCTGAGAAAAACGGACTCCGTCCGACGGACGGAGTGTGTGAAAGGGGCCTAATGGTATTGAATTCCATCTCCACTCTACAGAACCAGCTGGGAGTTTTCCCAACCTATCCCTCGTTATATCCAATAGAACACCACCCTCAGTGGCTATACTGCAACTGTATGAGCAGGCAGCGCTCATCACAGGGGACTACAGAAGGAAAGGTCTTGCAATCTCAACTCTGAATTAAACCATATTCTGTGTTTTCCATAAAAGACATTCTAGACTTATGTCATTGGCAGCCAGAAAGAAAAATAGCTATTTTTCTAACCAGAAACAGTGGTATATTATTATTTAAAAAAAAATATTAGAAATGCAGAATTAGGAAAAATAAATAAAAAGTTTTTAGTTTGGAAGTTATAAACAAATGTGATGCCAAAGAACAGAAAAAGAAGGAGCTGCATTGGTGACACTGAGATTTGGTCTATAAGCCCTAAAATACACCTAATGCTCCCGAGTTTGCAATATATGAGTATAAAGTGTGTATGAAGTGTTCCAGCCAAGCCTGCATGTCATTGTCCAGGTGTTTCCTGGACTATAGTCCAAGACTTGCCCTAACCTGCTCTGTATAGAGATTAACACAGTATATCCTGTAGAGACAACCAAGCCCTTCCCTCCAACACTGACCTGCACTGCAGCCATTACTGAATCCACCCCATAGACAGATGAGATCACTTGGCAGGCTGTGTCAAGCCACTCACATGAGATTCTTAACAAATAAGGAAAAAGATTTAGTTGGAAATGAATTTGTTGATATACCTGGGACCTATGCTTCATCCAAAATTGTAAAACTCAGGGAAACATTATACACAAGAAAACCAAAGTCTTACTGAAAACACAAAAGATAACCAGAAATAAGTGGGCTTGTGCAAGAATCAGAATATTCGTCCTCAAATAAATATAACTGTGCAAGTTTACTTATTAAAGATTTATATCTGCCCCTTATTCATTATTGCTTTACCTATTTGAAAAAGACTCTATCCCTTTGCTTATTTAGGGAAAAGTGACAGAGTCTCCTTAAGGTGTATCTGTGCCCAAATTGTATTATATTTACAAATTCTGAACAAGCAGTAAAAGTACTTTAAAATAAGCCTTACTCAACTCTGTATCTATAGGCATTGTGGGATATTTACTAAAACCAAAGCGCTCAGAATCTGGTGCAGCTGTGCATTGTAGCCAATCAGCTTCTAACTTCAGTTTGTTCAATTAAGCTTTGACAATAAAACCTGGAAGCTGATTGGTTTCTCTGCAGGGCTGCACCATATTTTGTACTCTACAGTTTTCGTAAATCCCTCCATTGTGTTTTTAAAGTCTTACTAAACCGGAAACAGTAAAATCAGTCTGTATGTGCAGTAAAGCATGCTTGTTATACTCACTGTGGAACCTAAGGGGTTAATCCTCTGCATTTTGTAAAAAAGCTGTTTGATCCTGTCTTCTCTGATCCTTTCCTTCTTCTACAATCCCAAACCATCTCCTGATAGAACAGAGCCTTGGGGACACGCTGCACATTCTCAATTTGGTGTTTATTGCTAGAGAGTTTTTTTTTTTTGGTCTTGGGAGAGTGCATATGATCAACACAGGGCCAATCAGCACTGTCCAGACAGAGGGTCAGGGGTCATGCAGCCTCATAGGACATTTAGGGAGACTGAAAACTCCTCCTACAAGCTTTAACCAGTGCTCTGCTGGACACTAATAGAAAGCACAAGACTGCTCTAACTGCTGATGAGAAAAGGCATTCAGCAGTTTATATGTACTAAAACAATTGCATTTCCATGTTCTGTGTACTGTGGGAGACCAGATATAGTGAATGCAGGATCCTGGGTTTAGTAAGACTTTAAAGTTCCCAAAAGAGGCACTGAAATCTCAGCTATTTGCTATGGAGAGCAGAGTTTGGCAGCCTGCCAGCCCTTCAATATAAATATACAGTAGGTGTTTCTAAGCTGTTAGTGGTGGCTGAAATTGGACTAAAGGGCTTTTACCCAAACAGTATGGTAAAAAACAAACAATTGATCCAAGTTTGTACTGCCCACCTACAAAATAACATAATGGCTGCTCAAGTCTATTTACAAATTATTTAGCATTCACATAGTGCAGCAAGTCTATTTACATGTCGTTGTGATGATTCACTTCGTAATGCGGCAGATTTAACTTGCCAACTCACATTTTTCATCAATAGCACTTGCAAAATGCACCCAATAAAGTTAACAGAAGTGCACCGTAGCCTTGTGCCTACTGCTTGGCATGCGGTTGTGGCACAGTATTACAATTTGTTGGAAAACAAAAAACAGGCATTTAGCAGGGGGCAGTATTGCCTCCTGCGTAACCAGCAAACTGTTGCTCAACCACCTCCAAAAAGCAATCCACCATTGAACGCTTTTCAGACTGGCAGTAAAGAGTGCCGCTCATGTAAGCTAATCCTAAAGGTCCTACAGTAGGTGTTTACCACTTGAGTACCAGCCAATCATACTCCTTCATTATCAGGTTTTCAGTGCTTTGCTATTTTGATTGACAGTTAATCAGTCATGGAACACTATACCCAAATAATATTTTATAATGTAATAATTATCATTTATATTTTGTTGTGAGCTATCTTTTGGGTTTAATAACTGCTGGGTTTTTATATTTTACAACACATAGCAAAAAAAGACCAAACATTTTGAAAAAAAAAAACTTTTTGTTAAAATAAAAATACCAGGATAGTACAATTGTACAAACACCCCCAAAGGACCCCTTTTTGGAAAGCGGACCTCACAAGGTAATCTCATTTTTTCCCCACAATTTTTAGGAAATGATCAGTGTTGTCTTCTAAACATTACAGTCTTTGTTATGATCTTTGAGAATTAAATACTTTACAGCAGGGGTCCCCAATCCCCAGATTATGGACCGGTGCTGGTCCATGACCTGCTAGGACCCGGGCCACGCGGTGGGGGTTGACAGCAGGTGGAGCAAGTTGGTACAACCTGCACTAACACTCACGACCACTAGAGAGTGCCCGCTCTCCTTCTCCTAGCACTACTACTCCCTTCCCTCTATATGGTCATGAAAAAGGAGAAGGGGAGGGAGGAGATTTGGGCCAGGGACCCAGGCTTCACATACACCCCCCACTTCCCAGGGTTACAGGCTGCAACCATGATAAGAATATGTAATCACTTTATGTCTCTACTCTGGACACAGGCACACTGCACTCCCTGCTATTACTCTGTCAGAGGCATTGGGAAATAATCAGTTTTGTCTATAGTTCTACAACTGCAGAGCTGTGTTTTTTGGCACTGTTATGCACCCCCAGGAGTGTAACCGTCACACTGCAGGTGTCCACTGACCCCTGATACTCAAGCAAAATGAATTAAGGGGAACCCAAAAAGCATTCCTAGTTTAAACCCATATAATTGTAACTACATATAACTAAGATTCTCCTAACACCAGCTATTAAATACCACATCTGTAAATTAGGGAAATAGGCATTTTTAATGTAATTTAAAAATAAACCTAAACTTTTTTTTTTAGATAATTTATTAGCTGAATTAGCAATATGATAATGCTGATGCATTGTCCAATGAGTGTTTGTTTTTGGCAGAAAAAGGGGACTTTATGAGGTTGATTTACTGAAAACCAAGGAGAGAGCACAATTTGGTGCCGCAATGCAGATAAACCAATCAGCTTCAAGGCTTTATTGTAAAAGCTTAATTGAACAAGCTGAAGATAGAAGCTGATTGGCTACCATGAACAGCTGCACCAAATTCCGAGTGCTCCTGTTTTAGTAAATTTCAATTGTGTTTCGATTGTATTTCAATTGTGTAGGTGCAATTCTGCTTTAAGGAAAAATACTTTATGGGGAAAATCATTAAGTACCTCTAAATAAAATCTGCATGTGATAGGTCTCCATTTATCTGCTGCTCCACTAGCTAAATACAAATAGCTATAGATTTACCCATCCTCTGACTGGCCCATAATAATGCAAGCCACTATGTTTCTGGGTTTCAAGCACCATCCTACCTCTTAGCTCACCCCAGCCTCATGCATACCCATTGAAACATAAAAAGGAACTTGCAGAACACCGAAGTTTCGAACAGGAGGTTGCAGTTCTGCACAGAAATGTGTGCTAATAATTTCCGATTAAACAAACGGGGAAGAGCTGATTTTACACTACTGTAGTGCTTCCTGAACAACATTAGGAATTTATTGATTGTTTTCAGGTGTGCCTGTTATTGGTCTGTAAATCCCCTAACCACTTTTCTTCCACATTTGACACGGCAAGACATGGCAGCAAAACTTTTTCACTTTTTAAACAAGAAGAATGATTTATTTTGTTATGTATCTTACTCCATTATTTTTACATAGGCCGCTTACTGTTATAAATATTGATGTTTTTAGGTTCTAAGATCTTCAGCAGCGCAGTAGAAGGTAAGGCTGTACAGACCCTGTAACAAGGTCAGTTAAATAGGTAAAGCATTAGGAATGAGATCCCTGCCCAAATGTGCCTGCAGATTATTAAAAGGGATCGATACAAGTATTGAAGGTATAACAGAAGAAGAAAGCATTAGTTGTGGGAGAAAAACAGAAAATCTTCTCTTGGGATATTGAATGTTGTGGATCAGGGTTACCCTTTGCTCTGAAAAAGATGTGCACCCCTTAGGACTTGGAGGCTTACTAAAAAGAAAGAAGTATGGAGAAGCCCTGGAGATTTGAGTGAGAGCTAGTGGCCAAAAAGGAATAGAAACATCTCATTTGGTGATATTGTGGTGTGCCTGTGGTCCTCCGGAGAGATAACAGATTTTTCGGGGGTTCAAATCTTGCTTATTGCCTTGAAGAACTTTAGACACACCGTGTACTGTGTAATGTGTAGACAGCTGTGTCCACAGTTTTCATTTGGCAACAAGCAAAGGTTCAACTGTTCCCACTGGGCACAATGAATAATTTAAGGAGGTTTACAACCATAAAGGAATAGGATACATAATAAATACCACATAGAAAGCACATTTTTACTACCTTTCCCTACAACTTCAGGTTACACTAAACCTTGAAAAACTGTTTAGTGACACACAGGAGAATCTTAACACTTTGTGGTCTACCTCGGTTTGCCTTTTCATGTCTGTTTTTTCTTTCTAATAAAAAAGTACAGAAAACCCAATCTTGGCAATACATAGGTAAGTGCTACCTGCAACCACAGTTTTCTACAACCATGTCTTCATACTGTTTGTAGACCACGTTGTTGCCAGAGTCTATGTATAGAATACTTATGGGGCTGAGTTTGGAAGGGACACAGCAGCTAGGTGGTGTGGACTCAGGGTCCATTGAATTCATTAAAGTCTGGATTATGGCATGGTTGGTAGGCTCCAGGTGGGATCTTAGAGGAAAATCACACATACCCTCGCAATGGTAAGCTTCATAATCCAATGGGGCTATTATCCAGTCATCCCATCCAAGCTCCTTGAAGTTGACATGCAAGGGCTTCTTACTACACCTTGTTTTAGCCCTCTTGCCTTGCCCTTTGTTGTGACTTGTCCTGGTTGGCAACGTCGTCCTTTTTCTTCTTCTTTTAATGATGGGCCTTTGGTCATGATCAGGAGGATCTAATCCTTTAGGATTCTCCATTGACCTAATTTTGTCCCTGATCTCCTTGAAAAGATTCTCCTTCCTTTTAGAATAGGAGGAGACCACCAGCAAAGCTTTTTCTGGTTCTGCTAAGCCCAGGCGATTAAATCCAAGCTGGGCCGGTGACAAGTATTGGTCTGTGAGATCAGAGACTATCTTTAAGGTAAAGCACAAAGGCTCACCAGGACTCTTCCTGTTGTCCATGGCTTTCCATACATTAAATACTTCCCATTTGGAGAAGGTGGCCATCAGGTCGACAGAACGGGAATCTAAGAGGATGGGCTCCTGCCAAGTGGTGGCACAAGTGTAAAGATGAAGATGAACAACATTCCCGGAGTCTGATACCACAAGACTTATGTTTTCAGGGGGTTTGCATAAAATCCTTAGCTCAGCACCCACAATTTCATCCAAGAACGACAATGTGCTGGTGTCAAACAGGTAATTCTGCTCCATGGACTGAAGAGGTACTTTATCTGGAAAGGCATAAACACAGAAATATAATATTAAAATTAATTTATTTGCTGCATGTCTGTAGCACTGAAATTCCACTATAGAGTACAAGAGACCATTGACATTGCCCTCTGTCCTGAAAGAGGTTACAATGCACTTACCACAGTTTTACAATTGCATATATTTACTCTACATGCAAACAGGTAAATACATAGATGAAATATACAGTAAATATGAGAAAAGTTTATCCTGGCATAACATTATTAATTTTTTTTCAAGCAGTCTTGTGTTTGTTTTTCATCCACGCATTTTCCAAGGTCAACTGTCCTATCACTGGACAATGATTCTGCCGTGTGATAAGGCTAAAGGCTAAGGGTTTACTGTCCAATGAGCAATCAAGTGACCAAGGAAGCTAAATAGGATACAAAAAGCTGATTGTAAATTGACTGACCAATCATAATCTAAAATTCTTTAACATGTAAACACAAACCAGCTGTGAATCTAGCTTGTTGACTGGGGTTTTGCTTTAACCTCTTAGCATGTATTTTTTTATATTATGGAAGGAAATCAAAAGCACACATACAAAATAAAATCCAGACAAATCTCTGGATTAACATACAAACTTCATGCAGGTGTTTTGATGTGAGTCTAGGTTACCAGTGCTGCATGGCAGGTTTGTTAAACACAAAACCACATTGCTACCTGCTTAGAAAAGTTGGGGAGCCTTGAGGTGCTGACTGGAACCAATCAGATGTTTACTGTCATCATCCACTCTAAACTCCACTATAAAAGTACATATTACAATCTAACTAATGGTTTGTATGAATTATAAATCAGAAAAAAATTTGTATTCCTATACATTGACCCTTACCTTTTGAATTAAGGATTATTGTAATGCCCTGGTGCCCAACCTGTGGCCCAAAGGCCGCATGCGGCCCTTTGGTGTATGATGTGCGGCACTGAGATCTCAGCAGTCTGTATTCTGAATATTGAAAGGGTAATAGCATTGCTGCCCGGTTTCAGCCAATCAGAAAAGGCAAGAGAAGCCACTGCACCCTTTGCAGCTGTAGAATAGAGAGATGCATGTGGCGGGAGCACCAAGATGGTGTATATTCATTTCTTTGGGCATCAAGTGATTCCTGGTACAGCGAGTGTTAGCTGGAGATATCCTGACCGGCTGTCCGTACTACAAGGGTGATTGCTGACCGATAAAGGTGTGTGGTTGGCACCTCAGGGATGCTTAGCCCTATGCAAACGAGGCAGAGCACATTGCCATTGTCTGTGAAAGATGCCAATGGGTCACAGTCAAGCTGCAAACCTGAAGTAGGTACGGACACTGCAGAGAGTTCCTGTTGAAGCTATTGCTGAGCAGCCTAGAGCCCAATATCTTGCAGGCAGACTGGGAGACAGGCTATTGCACAGAAAGGCTGGAACCTGCACACAAGTTTCTTAAGAGTGGTGGTGAAGTGACAGAGCAGCTGATAGGGCCAGGACCAGTGGTTGTCAGTCATACAACTGTCTGCAGACAGAGTGAGGCCCTCATATCCACTTGTAGGGGGTCACAACCAGAGAAGACAACAGTGGAGGTTGCCACAGCCATCAAGGCCATCAAAGAAACAGCGGACATGAAAGTACTAGCCGACAGCACTACATAAAGACCAGACTTGACTAGCTCATCAAGTGAGGAGGACCCAGTGGAGTTTGATCCAGGATCACCAAATGTTGCCTTATATGGGTCAGTGTAGGAGAATACTGGAGACTGGAACTCTGTTTGTTGGACTGTGTGGAGCTGAGGGGGACTCTGCAAATAGGGGCTCCCAGACTTCTGAACTGAACCTAGCCCAAAGAGGCTCAACAAATGCAATGTGCTGAAAGTCTCCAGCTTATTGGGTAGTCTAACGAGAGGAGAATCGATTTATCCCCCCTCCCCCCTCTTACACAGTTGCCTGCATGTTGATGCAGGATGAAGCCTACAGCCAACTGATAAAAATGGCCAGAGATCATTTCATCTTGCCCGGGAAAGGGAAGCCAGAAGAACTTACTATATTTTCTTGGCTGCAGGATATCATTCAGAGGTGGATGGCCTTTGAATATGGATACAACTACCCATATGTACCAAAGGAGTTTAGGGAAGATGTTAAATAAAGTGCACCGAATTGTGCAATGCAAGTGCCAAACCCCTTTAAAATAAAGAATCCCCACACCTTTGGCAAAAGTTCCTGAGTATATAAAGGACCTGGAGTGTGGGAATATCCAGACCAGACAAGACAGAGTTGTGGCCAAGAAAACAGGTCATAGGGACCAGGAATGGTCCACAAACATCTAGATGGGAAAATGGTTCAGGTCCCAAATCCTGCATTCTACAGGTAAGTTGTCATCAATCAAAATAAGTTATTTCTTGGTTCATTTTCTTTGGTGCAGGCCTTGCACGGCTAGTGTCGAATATGTTTGCTCTCAAGCTCAATATTTTAAGGAACAGAACTTTTGCTCAAGCTCAAAGGGCAACCACCTTACATCAAATCCCTTCCCCTCATATCCTTACAACTTAGGAAAAGGGAACTTCAGCAAATGTCTGGATGGAAGCTGAAGCCAGGTCTGAGCGAGTCACTGCTATGACATTGGGCAATGGTCTATAATTTGTAAAAAAAAAAAGAGAGATGATTATAGCAGGAAGGGGGTCACCTCTAATGTTGGTCAAGCTGGGCGCCGCAATTCCTCTTAATGACTTTGTGTAGCAGAGCCAAGACTCATGCCACCTCAAAGAACTTTGTGGCTTTGTGCTAGTATATTATTCCTGGCTAGGGAATAGCACTGCTATGCAGAGAATGTAATACAGTTAGCATGGGTAGCTTTAGTTTAGATAGGATGCATCTTATTGCTTTGTTTTCCAGGACTCTGGGGGACTCTATGAGGTAGGATTCCTGTTTCTACTGTACATAATTAATTTAAAGTAAAACTTATTATGCTCACCAAGTGCTAATAGGTGGCATGGTTCAAGCTAAGGGTAGGATATAGTCTCTGAGTATACATTTTTGGTCAAGTAATAGTTACTTATGTACTCTAAAGTAAGCTGTTTTTACTATATTGTTTCTGTGTTTACACTAGTCTATTGCTTAGGATGTAGCATTTAGGTTAATAGGATGTTTTGTGATTTTCTAGAGAGTTATCCTAAGGGGGATCTTCAACAACTGTATTGTTTAGTATAGATGTATATACTAACTTAAGTAGGATGTATACTTTAAATCTGTTTTGTCTTAGGTAAAGATGGTGATACTTTGGCTCAAGTACTGACATTTGACTTTTGAATGTAATTAGTTATTGATAGGGATTTAGTCAGATAGGCTGTATATAATAATGTAAGTTGCTGGTTAGAGAAAACCTAATCTTTTGCTGCCTGGGTCAGTATTTGAAGTATATTCTTATATCAAATTTTCTATGCTGAGAATTATGCTATGTCTATATTGTTTATTACCTTAATGCGGAATGCCACATGTCCTATTGTCAATTGTTAACTTCCCCTCACCCCATCCCTGTTAGTGGGATACTCTGTTTTCTTGTTTTTTTGAGTATTTTGACAGGAGCTGTCTTGCTCGGCCCATGAGGACAGGGCTTATTTTTGGTGGGAGGTGAATGTAACTCCCTCCTAGATAGGTGCTAGGTTAGGTAAATATGGTTACTGGCTCACTGTAATCAGTTTAGCTGCATGTGATTGTTTTTGTCTGTTCTGTGTTTCACTGGCTGCGGGGTTGACTGCTTCCCCCTGTCTGTCTGGATAGGTTCTGTAGGATAGTGGGCAGGGAGAGTCAAATGGGCAGTTCAATATTTATGTAGCCCTGGCCAATCTCTGGGAAGTGGTGCCCAGATGGTTGCTGGGAAGGAGCATAAATACTCTGAGACAGGGAGCAGAGGGGTTCTTGTCCTAGAGGAGGAGATCCCAGCCTGGAGGACTATTGCCCTCCTGCATGTGTCTGCTGTTCATCAGGGTCCCAGCTAGATTAGCTTGGGAGCCTATTCTGCTGAAAGTTGCTGGAGCTACCTGAGGGACATTTGTCTGGGGATCTGGTCTGGTATCACTGGAAAAAATGTCTGGAAGATATTGGAAGGAGGCATCCAATTATCCAAGGACATCATTAAGTACAGACTGGAGTGAGAGATCTCTGAGACTGCGTGTTGCTGTTATCCCTTAAATGCTAAAGTCAGTTTGCTCAAAGGGGACATTGTGCCTGGTTTCCTGGTAATGCTTATTCAACTAACTGCATGTGCATGGACTCTGCTCACAATAATAGGAGGAAGGTTGGTGTCCTCAAGTTGCTACTAAAGTTACTGGAGTATCCCACAGTCACCCTACCCCTGCCTAAGTTCAAGTTCTGCAATAAAGCATCAGAAAAGCTTCTCGGCCTTTTGGCTAAGATCAAGTGTAGTATCTGTTCTTATCAGTTGGTATGGAACCTGATGGCTAGTATCGGTGGGGGCCGAAATGAACCAGGGCGCTCCGGAACAACCGGGGGACTGGGAAGTAAGCCACATCAGAGAAAGCCGGATGGTTCCATTGCCTTCTGATTTGAATGGGTCCGCCCCTACCAGTTTGAAGGGAGCGAGAAAACTGGATTGGTTCCGTGGCCAGTTAGTACTGCTCCTGGATGTGATTGGTAAGGAACAGCGGTGGCGGTGGGGGAGCCTTTCCTCCTGGGTTGAATCTGGCCTTGCAAAAGGCTTGTCCCCAGTTGAAGGTAGGTTCTCCCTAAGCTGTCCAAAGTTCTGATGCCTCCTGGTAGGATAGGGCTACACTCGGTCTGGCCTTTGGGCCGGGGTAGAGAAAGCCCGTAGTGTATGTGCCCCTGGGGTGGCAGCCCAGGGGTGCCTTAATTCTCACTGGTGAGGGGCAGCTCGCCTTGAGTTTTTCGGCACCATGGTCACTGCACCTACGCACACTTTTTTAAGCACCTGCCTCTTGGGCAAGGCCTTTTGGCTTCGACCAGAGGAATTTTTATTCCGGCCGGAAGGCCTGCCCTTGTATTTTCACAAGGGCACTAATTCACCTCTCCACTTCCCCTTCTCCACTTTTTTGTTTGTGCGTGCTTTTTCTTTGTAGTTTGTCACTTTCTGTCACCTTTTTTTCACTTGCACGACTTGTAGGGTGTGGGTCCTCGGGCCCTGCCTTGAGTCTTGGGAGGGGGTGGATATGGCCTTTTGGCTTGGTCCGCCCTCTCTCATGGGGTCTCCCTTCGGGGTAGCCCCACTTAGTACTCGGTAGGGGCTGTTTCGGCAGTCCTCCTGAAGAACGGGGTCAGTCTGGTTTCGGCCAGACAGACCATGAGTACCTTAAATCCCTGTCAGGAGTCTTGCGCCCCGGGGGATCGAGGTTCGGGTCCTACCTCTTCGGAGGGAAGACCATTTGTATTCGCACACCCTGTGCACTTTTTGTGTTCCTCACGTTTGTGTGTGTGCACTTTTTTATGCACCGGGTGAAGTCTTTTGAGTGTGTTTCACACGCTACGGGCTTTTAAAAAAGGAATAAAGCATCAGAAAAGCATACCCCTAGACTGTTCATTGAGCCAAATGAGTAGTTGTGTGCCTGGCTGGGGATGCAACTGTGGGAAAAGACCCTAGGGACCTTAAACTGTGGGCTCCTATGAGCACTACATGCCAATACTAAATCCCCTCTGAATGTGACCATTCAAAACATTTTTTTTGCTCTTTTCAGAGCTTTAGAGATGAAAATATTATCATTTGTGTACATTAGTAAAATATTAGGATGTTATTATTTGGCTTTGGTAGCCTACCCTAACATATTGTGCATCGTTTTTGGGACACATAGGGTTTTGGCAGCAGATTTGGATACATTTTATAGGTAAAAATAGCAAAAATGTTGACAAAAATACATTTTCATGTGATTTTTCCTAACTTTACTTTAATTTGTGCAGCCCCAGCTATTTACCCCAAAATATTATCTATAAAGCCTTCTGACTATGATAAATATGATTTTTATGTAACAGCAGAATAATAAAGCTCTCAGTGAAAGTCTGGGTTTTGATTTAGGAGAACTTTTTTTTCCAGTTTCAATTGCGACACACGTGGAAAAAAATATTTTTGTTTGAACAAATGATTAGTTTAGGATAAGATCATGTTGGTGACACATGATAGTTAAATTTTCACATTTTTATCAACCAGTCTGTGCAACCTCATTCTAATCTCCTTGCTCCCGATTACCTCCAAACTTCTAAAACACTTAGTCTATAACCATCCCAGCTGCTACCTCACTGGTAACCTTCTATACCCCTTATAGTCTGGCTTTCGCCCACAACTATCCACAGGAACTGCTTTCCTAAAACTCACAACTAACTGCTAAACCTAATTGCCATGGTTTAGTACTCCTTTTAGACCTTTCTGCTGCCTTTGACACATAAGGCCACCCACTTCACCTCAAAAACTCCACTCCCTTGGCCTCCAAGACTCTGCTCTCTCCTGGTTCTCCTCCTACCTCTCTAAGCACTTTTTTGTGTCACCTACAATTCTACCTCCTCCTATTCTCTCCCTCTTTTCACCCTCCTTTGGTCAGTTGATAACTTTGCATGGCTTCCAAAACCATTGGCTATGCTGGTGACATGCAAATCCAACTCTATAATCCTCAGCTCACCCCTTCAATCTCCTCACGTATCACTAATATACTAATTGAATGACAAATCAGCATGGATGTCACACCAATTCCTCAAACTCCACCTTTCAAAAACCGAACTCACAGAGCTCAATGTAATGATTCCCTGTATGTTGCCCAGGTAATGTAAAGATTGTCCAGTTATTGCCAACATACTGAAACATTTACCTGTGTGCTGCTGAGTTAGGGAAATGTCATACTTGCGATCCAGCTGCAGCAGGATCACTAGTTAGGACATGAAAGAGAAGTGAACACTCACCTGCTTGCATGTGTTTCTCCCTTGCAGGCTAAATGAGTGAGAAATCACTCTCTTGCCAACAACTTCCATTCCTAAACTGGTAAAGCTTGTGAGTGTTCTGCATATTCGAGAGATTCTGTTGCTGGTGCCTTCATGATGATAATTGTAAAAAAAGATGTAATAACAATTCCCTGTTTGTTGCCCATGCAGAGGCAAAACTAGAACCTTCAGGGCCCCGGTGCAAGAAACCATAAAAGGCCCCCGAACCCTGGCCGACCCCCCTCCAATGGTGGTGTAACACCAGGGCCCGATCGCAAGTACAATCTTTGCGACCCTGGTAGTTCCGCCACTGGTGTCAGTTTTTTTTAATTTTGTTATTTTATTTTTTTTATTATTTTTTACTATTTTATTTTATTTACTTTTTTACAGTTTTATAGGAGCCCTGCTGGGGGGCTTTGGTGAAATATTAGGGGTCTAAACTGACCTTAGATGTTTCACCTTTGGGACAGAGAAAGGGGTTGAGAACACAGCCCTCAATCTCCTTCTCTGAATGAACAGGAATAGCTCCATACAGAGCTTCCTGTTCATTCCCAAACTGAAATACAGTTTACAAATCACTGCCTCTGTTCATTAAAATAATGATGGGGCTGGTAAATAATATATTTACTGGCTCCTTCCCCTCTCTCCATCCTAAGAGATCCCCCGTAGCAGCTGGTGGGAGTTTGGAGGGGGGGAACCCAGCAGCGCTAGGATGAGGGTGGCTGGGAGAGCACAGGAGCCTGATCACCGCAGGAGGGGGATAGGATGGGCGGCATATAAAGAGAAACTGATCCCCTCTGTTTTCCTCTTGCAACCGCTGAAAGGCTACAGGAGGAATATGGAAGGGGATTGGTTCCTCTATATGCCACCCTTCCTATCCAGGTGTACGGGGGCCTCACAGGCCCCCAGTAGCATAGTGCCTGATCACAATTGCAACCTCTGTACGCACGCCCCGTGCCCATGTGTTGTAATGATATTCTATTGACCACATATTGTAACAATTGCCTATTTGTTGCCCATGTATTGTAATCATTTACAGTTTGTTGCCATGCATTGCAGTGATTCCCTGTTTGTTGCCCACCAACTGGAATTATTGTCTTTATCTTCTACACATTTTTGTGGTTTGCTGTTTGTTGCCCACTTATTGTAACAATTGCCATTTTTTTCGCTGCATCTTGCCAAGTCATTGATGTTTATTTGGAGGACCATAATACTAAAATGTTATCCCCCTGTAGGCCTGTCACTATTAAGTCATGTTGCACCCCACTTCCCCACAAAGTGACAGATTCTCTTGACAGGCCACCCAACACCCTCTAGTTTCTCTATCACTGTACTCATCGGTTGACCTCCCAGCAATACCCAGTACTTCCAGACATGGGGGAGCATGTGACTTACTCCCAGAATGCAGTGCTTTGGACTGAGGGGTGAATCACCAGACCTACACAATGTCATATAAGGAGGGGGGAAGCTCTTTAACCCTGTCTAAGCCCCAACACAGAATGCAATAGAGCTTACCCATAAACTAGGCTCAGGGCACTGACAGATGAATGGGGTAGTGAAGTAGCACAGAGAAGGTGTCAAAGAGGAGGTAGCTCTTTTAGAAGAACCTGTCAATTTTTATAAATATTTTTTTAAACTGTTGTTTTAAATCTGTTTACCATATATATTTACAGCATATACAAACTTTGTTTACCAAATAAACATTTGCAGCTTGAGCTATCCATCCTTGTGCACAACCAAATTTTCTGTACAGGCTGTAAGGAGGTGGCAGATCGACGTGTAAAAAGGAGACATGATCGCCACCTCCTGGCTAACAAAGGGCAAACTTTTAGGATGCAATGTTTTGTCTTTACCTAGAAACAAGAAAACATTTTCTATTTTTTTGTAGTCCTAATTACAAACTTTGGATGCTGAACTTCAGCCTTTTCTTCAGTCTTGCCCAGTTGTTCAGATGTCTGTCCTGCAATAAAAATGCTTACTCTGATTTCACTGCACACTGTAAACTACTGTCAGTATGCATTGGAAGCTGCAGCAAGTCAGACATAGCCTGCCTCATTTCCTACCTGCAGGATTTCCTGCATCATCTAACCCTTTCCTCCCAAGTCTGACAGTCCATGCCTCACCCCTTTCTTTCTTTGGATTTCAGTTTTTTTCAATCATGAAGGCTCAGCATCACACGTGGGCATTACCTAGGTCAGTCTGCATGCAAATGCAATCTGCTTAGGAACCGTCACTCATCCAGGGCGACATCCACCCAGCAATACATTCTTATATTTGCATAACTCCCAAAAGTCAGGCCATCGCTTCCTTCAGCGTTGGGGCTTCTTGAGAGGAATACTTAGGCAGGGTGCTGTAATGTTTTCAGGAAGCTATATACAGCACTCTGCCAGCCCCACCCACCAGCTGTGGTTAGCCTGCATTGCATAGAAAACCACAGAGATCCGGTGGTGACTTTACTGGGTCTAATATAAGGTATGTAATGAAAGAGGAAAAGTTTTCTTTAAAAATGTTGTTTGCGTGTTGATAAGGTGGGAGAAAGAAACCAGGGAAAGCAAAGAATAAGCAGAATAAATATCATCAGAATAAATATCAGTAAAACCCCTGTCTGTTTTTTATTTATTTATGTTCTATTCCACTAAGGTAAGTTCCCTCAAGAGCAGACACCAGAACAAGTGTTCCCTTTTGAAGATTTCCCCTCCATTCCTGTTCCTGGGAAAACTTAAAATTTTAGTTGAATCTTCCTAAAGCATAGCTCCCAACCAGTGCTGTATCTTGGCCTAGGCCAACAAGGCCCAGGCCTAGGGCGGCACTTTGCAGGGGGGGGCAGCAAAAAGCTGCACCCTGCACGAAAAAAAAACAGCCCCCTCCTGGCACAAAAAGGGTCCCCGTCGGCTTGCGCTACACTTTTTGTATAGTGCCAGTCTTATGTGGTGAATTGGGCCGGAGGGCAGGGTCCAGGAGGCAAATCAGTCTGGTACCCCCATAAAGCGGTCACACTGCTACTTACCAGTATGATAATTTGGGCAGACCGCAGGCCGCCGACCACACTTAATAAAACTGGCCCAACGGCCGCCAATGCTAATAAGTGTTGCACTGTAGCAAAATGCTCCGCCTACTCTCCTCTGCCCCCAGGCACTGATGGGCGCTAATAGGCTGTACTGATGGGCACTAATATGCTGCTTTGATGGCCACTGATGAGGCGGCAATGGTGGGTACTGATAAACTGCACTGATGGGCACTAATGAGGCTGCACTGATAAGGCAGCACTGATATGCTGCACTGATGGGCTCTGATGAGGCTGCACTGATGGGCACTGATGAGGCTAAACTTATGGGAACTAATGAGGCTGCACTGATAGACTGTGGTTGTGGTCTGTGGTTTACAGATGACAGGGTGGGTCATAAACAGGAAGGGGTGTGGCCTTTACAGGAAGGGGTGGGCCATATTTAAATTAAGGGGTGCACAAGTTTAGTCAGGCCTAGGGCAGCACAAAATCTAAATACGCCACTGCTCCCAACTGTCTCTAATTTTGAGGGACTGTCCCTCATTCTAAGAAAAGTCCCTCTGTCCCTCTTTCCTCCTCATTTGTCCCTTATTTTGGTCTGATCTATACAGTTGTATATAAAATGCACTATTCATCTTTCAAAAAGTGTTTCCCAGTGCTAAACCTTTCATCCAATTTCTAAATTGCTGCATTTGTAAATTTTAAAACCCAGTATAATGGAATAATAGTGGTTAAAAACAAGCCCTTGTCGGTGTAAGGCTCCATTCACACTACCGCGGCACGACTTCGGGGGCGACCTGTGAAGTCCCGTGCACAGCGACTTCGGCGCGACTTGCACGGACTTCATATAATGAATGTCTATACAAGTCGCCTCCAGGTCGCCCCAAAGTAGTACAGGAACCTTTTTCTAAGTCAGAGCGACTTGTGTCGCTCCTATTAGAACGGGTCCTGTAGCAGTGAATGGACCGCGAGGGACCGCTGACAAGTCGCCTGATAAGTCGCGGTAGTGTGAATGGAGACTAAGTCATTTTTTTTTGTTTATTTTCCTTTAAGGGGACATGGCAGGGGGTGTATCCTATGCCTAAATACTTTGGCTAATAGGTGTCCCTTATTCCAATCCCAAAAAGTTGGGAGGTATGCTAATGGAGAAACCGATCACAATAATAAACCATGACTGGGGTTCTATCCCTTCATCTCTCTATCCAAACCTGGCTATGGATACATGTTAAATCTGGTGTTGGCCTACAATTATCAATGGATCATAGATTTTATTGTTACAGACTTTTTTGTTTAAAATCTATTGTTTGACAACAAAGGAAAAAAAAAATTGCTACAATTCGATTGTACTTTAGGCTCAGTTCCGTGCATTGCCTGTAGGGCTGTCCATTCATTTCAATGAAAACAATAACTTCCCCAAAGGGGAAGCAGCTAGGAGTCAACACTGCCAGGACATCGGGCAGCCAGCCAGCTAGATCGTGATCATGCCTCCATCAGGATCTTATAGTGGTGACCTAGGAGAGCAGCCAGAGGACTTCCTATGTGCCATTTCCAATTCTTACCAAATGTGAATACAACAGTTGGATTGTTATATTTATTAAAGCTGTATCGCACTAGGGCAGATGTGCGCTCTCCCGCTTGTTTTTTGGCTTCATTTATTTCAGTGGGCTGCCCTATGTGCAAAAAATGCAGAAATCTCTGACCCTTTTTCCAAAATCGCAGTGCACCAAACCACATGGTGCTGTGACATTATGTAGTTTGGTGCACGTAAAATTAGCTTATGCATTGGGGTGCTGTTAACAATTAATAGCATTGCCACGTGTCTGCTAAAGGGCAGCGTGTTTCTATACATGATAGGAAAGTGTGCGATTTTGTGTACATTCCTGACACACAATAATGTGAATGTAGCCTTATACAAAAATCTGTGTCACTTTGATTTTTTATTGGTCAATCGTTTTCCAATAAATAGTGCCAGCCAAAAAGGCATTGATTTTTCATGACATTGGCTGTTTGGTACAATTGTTTGTCTGAGAAGATGGTTCAATGTGGCACAAATGGTAAACCCATCGCCATTAATCCAACCACTTTACAATCAAAGGTTTATTGGAAAAGGAAGAATGAACCAATTGCTCTGTACATCACACAATTAGGTGAATAATGGCAGATGTTTTTAAACCCTTCGGATTGCTTTCATCTTTAACCACTTCCCATCCTTAGGCTGTTTATTAACAGCGGCTGGTTTAAGTTGTTATGCCAGGATCATAATTGCAGCTACGATCCTGGTATTGTTATTTTCAGCTGATGATTCCCTTTTAGGTAAAAGTGATTGAGCGGTCATACAGCTTCTAGATCACTTTTAGAGGCGACAGAAGGGGGCCTCCCTTCCCTCTATCTTTACAGGTCTCTCTCGTTCCATTGGGCTTCCCAGTAAGGATGCAACCGGTGGCATCAGGTTCCCCGAACACAGTGAGAGGAACTGATGTTGTTCCTCTCACTGTGTGACGTCAGAAACCATAAGTGACGAGGATTTTGTCACTTATGACTTTGGTCTGATGGATACAAGCCATTACCAGCTTGCGAAAGCATCAAATCAAACTCATCTTGGTTTGATCAGATGCTTTGGAGGCCAGAGGAGAGATATGGGGTCTAATAGAGACCAAGATCTCTCCATAAAGAGGATATGTCATGACACATCCTATCCCAAGGGAAGTTGATCCAAAATTAAGTTAAAGGTACAGTGTAAAAAAAATAATGAATAAACAAATAATATACTGTAGGTAGAAAGAGATCCCTGAGATAATGAAAAACAAAGTAATAGCTGCAGCTGCCTAGTCAGTCTTGCCTAAGCTGAGTGAGCTTCATATCTTTTTTTTAAACAAATAATATAATACAAAAAATATAAAAAGCGCCCTGTCTCCCCATGCTAAAGGTACGCACATGTAGGTCTTAATGGCGATCGCACCACACATGAGAGGTATCGCTGTGAACGTCAGAGCAAGAGCAATAAATCTCCTGTGTAACTCTAAACTGGTAACCTGTAAAGGCTTTTAAAATGTACTCTACAGAGATTTTTAGGTACTGTAGTTTGGTATCATTCCACAGGTGTATGCAATTTTAAAGCGTGGCATGTTAGGTATCTTTTACTTGGCTAAACATCATCTTTTATGTTTTACCAAAAAATTGGGTATTATATTATGTTTATGTTCTCTAGAACTCATGTAAGTGTATTTTCTCTCTCGTTCATTGACGGACACAGCTCCATATCTTCTTGACCCTTGGGTTTATGTTGCCCCCCACAGGAGTAGGACACAAGGCAGAAAGAAGTTTCACAATGCCTATAGGGGAAGTGGGTATACTCCCACTTCCTGCTATAGGTCTTCAGTTTGTTTCTGCCTAGTCAGGAGTAAGGACCTAGTTCCTTGCTGGGATCTCTGGTCCTAGAATTTTTTTCTTTTGAATTGACTTTTTTCTTCTTTTATTATTTTCTGTTCCTGTGAGAACTACAATCAACTGCCAGACTGGGCGAAGGACTGGATATCCTAGATCCTTACGGTCTTCCCAGTCTGGCCAGTGAGCGTGACCCGATCTTAGCTCCGGGCTAGGTTGGCTGCAACATAGCCCAACTGGACTGGGGCTGGCCGGCCAGTTAAATGCCTCACAAGGACCCATAGCCCTGTTCATGACCCTGGTCACAACCTGAGTCGCAGCGTGCCTCTGGCCCACAGCACCCCCCTTCCAAGATGGTGCGGTGATCTGCCTGGTGTGGTTCCCACCCAGTTCCATGGTGTGGTAAGTAGCACCCCCCCCTCTCCCTTGGTGGTCTTTTGAGGTGGACATGGACCCCTCCCTGGGATTGTCAGACCCCTGAGTTCCCCTCCATTCCCCTCAGCCCCTCTAAACAGTCACTGTGGGTCTTTTGGCCCCATCCCCCCCTTCCCTCCCGGGTGCTGTAGAAGCAGGCTTTGCCACATGTTCCATGGGGGGGTTCGATGTGGTTGCTGCTGACCCGGTTGCACAATGGGGGGTTTTGAGAGGGTTCCCTGCCGCCTGGGGGTTAGTGACTGGGGCAGAATTTAGGCCGTGGCTTTGCGACCTACTCGCGGCTGATGGACCAAGCTGTCTGAGCTACTGACCAAGCTGTCTGAGCTGCTGGACAAGCTGTCCGAGCTGCTGACCAAGCTGGGGAGCAGATGTTTTATCATCTGTGAGTACGCGCCTCACGTGGCCGGATCGGGCAAAAGATTTAGGCCACAGCTTTGCGGCCTACTCGTGGCTGACGGACCAAGCTGTCCGAGTTACCGACCAAGCTGTCCGAGCTGCTGGCCAGCTGTCCGAGCTGCTGACCAAGCTGTCCAAGCTGCTGAAACTGACAGAGCTGCTGACGGGCATCCGCTCCCCCCCCCCTGCTGCCCTTGGTGGTCGGCTCCGCTGGGGCTCACATCCTGGTGGCTTAGTATATAGCAACCCTACTGGGTCTATGTCCACGCACTTTGAGTGTTCTGATAGTGAGGATGCTTCCACTTTTACCACATATGCACATGAAAAGGAACTGGTGGATGCACTGATTGTATCAGTGCAGGAAATTTTACACATGGGGGAGGCAGCTGATGCTGCGTCAGAGGCGCTGGTCCCTGTGGTGTCCACAGATCCTCTACAGTGGGAAAGATTTTCCCGCCTACTGTGACAAAATTGTCACGAGTCAGTAGAGCTGTCCTAAACGCCTAAGTGCCTAAGCGTTTTGATAGATGGTATCCCTTGAGGGGTCTCTGTTGAATAATTGGGAATTTCCACCTGTGGTGGACTTTCAGGTCTCCGGGCTGAATAAATCCACCCTAATTCCAGTGGAGGAGTCTCCAGTTTTTAACAGATCCTTTTTACAGGAGAGCCGAGACTTTGGTCCGCCACATATTTACTGTCTGTGTGGTCTCTCTGGATGCGGCTACCTTAAGCCCCGTACACACGTACTGATCGTCGGCCGAACGATCGGCCGTCAGGACTCTGAGCTTATCATTTCTTAACCTCTGTGCTTCTGACCTGTTCTGGCATTGTTTCGGGGGGCAATTGGACTCTTGTATTTTCACTCTTTTGCCCCCCCCTTCCTAGTTTAAATACTCTTTCGCAAATTCTTGGAGTTGTTCACTAAGTACATATGTTCCTTTGAGAGAAAGATGAAAACCATCTTTCTTGTACAGTTCCTTTCTATTCCCAGTAGAGCTATCATGAGAAACAAAGTCAAGAGCAAGGATTTGGCTTTGTTTCTCATGATAGCTCTACTTGGAATAGAAAGGAACTGTACAAGAAAGATGGTTTGCATCTTTCTCTCAAAGGAACAAATGTACTTAGTGAACAACTCCAAGAATTTACGAAAGAGTATTTAAACTAGGAAGGGGGGGGGGGCAAAAGAGTGAAAATACAAGAGTCCAATTGCCCCCCGAAACAATGCCAGAACAGGTCAGAAGCACAGAGGTTAAGAAATGATAAGCTCAGAGTCCTGTCTACAAATGCATGCAGTTTAGGTAAAAAAATCAATGAACTTGGGTCAATAATGGCATCTGAGAATGTAGATTTAGTGGCTGTTAAGGAGACATGGTTTAATGAAAGAAATGACTGGGACATAACCATACCAGGGTACTCTTTATACAGAAGAGACAGAGAAGGCAAGAAAGGAGGAGGAGTGGCCCTGTATGTGAAATATAGCATTAAATCTAACCTAATACAAGTTGGTGAGGCCAACATAGAGTCAGTTTGGGTTACGTTGCAGTTTGCTAATCATGCAGTAACTCGTGTAGGTGTGATATATAGACCACCTGGTCAAGTTAAAGAACTAGATGATCTACTAGTTGAAGAAATAGCTAAAATGACAATGAAAGGAGAAGTTATCATTATGGGAGATTTCAATCTTCCAGATATAAACTGGAAAACCAAAATAGCAAGTTCTACCAGGAGTACAGATATTCTAAATTCCCTACTGGGGTTGTCTCTGCAACAAGTGGTTGAGGAGCCAACCCGGAGGGAGGCCATTTTGGATTTGGTATTCACAAATGGGGATTCGGTATATGATGTCATTGTAGGCGAAACCTTGGGATCTAGTGATCACCAGTCAGTGTGGTTTTATATAAGAACTGTGAAAGAGTCACACCACACAAAAACAAAAGTTTTAGATTTTAGAAAAACAGACTTTTCAAAAATGAAATTAGTCATAAATGAGTCCTTATCAGACTGGAAAGGATTACATGGAGTCCAGGAGAAATGGGACTACTTAAAAGGTGCATTATTGAAGGCAACAGAAAATTGCATTAGACTTGTCAGTAAAAGCAAAAAAAGGAAGAGACCACTGTGGTACTCAGCAGAAGTGGCCCAAATCATTAAAAATAAAAAGCTAGCATTTTGTAATTATAAAAAAACCCAGAGCAATAAAGATAAGGAAATCTACAAGATTAGGCAGAAAGAGGCCAAGCAAGTTATAAGAACTTCTAAAGCGCAGGCAGAAGAAAAACTAGCTCAGTCTATGAAAAAGGGGGATAAGACATTCTTCAGATATATAAATGAAAAAAGGAAATTAAAACAAGGAATAACTAAATTAAAAACAAAGGACGGAAGGTATGTAGAAGAGAATAAAGGGCTAGCCGACTGCCTTAATGAATACTTCTGTTCAGTTTTTACAGAAGAAAAAGAAAAAGAAGGAGAAGGACCTCCACTTGAAAGGATGACTAATGAATCATTTGATGCGTGTGTCTTTACAGAGGAAGACGTTCTAAAATTGCTGTCTAAAGTGAAGACAAATAAGTCACAGGTTCCTGATGAGATACACCCAAGATTATTAAAAGAGCTTAGTGGTGAGCTGGCAAAACCATTAACAGATCTATTTAACCAATCATTAGTAACAGGAGTCGTCCCGGAAGATTGGAAATTGGCAAATGTCGTGCCCATTCACAAGAAAGGTAGTAGGGAGGAATCGAGCAACTATAGACCATTGAGTCTGACATCAATAGTAGGCAAATTAATGGAAACCCTATTAAAGGATAGGATTGTGGAACATCTTAAATCCCATGGATTGCAAGATGAAAAACAACATGGGTTTACTTCAGGGAGATCATGTCAAACAAATCTTATAGATTTTTTTGACTGGGTGACTAAAATAATAGACGGTGGAGGTGCAGTAGACATTGCATATCTAGATTTTAGTAAGGCTTTTGACACTGTCCCACATAGAAGACTTATCAATAAACTGCAGTCATTGAGCATGGACTCCCATATTGTTGAGTGGATTAGGCAGTGGCTGAGTGACAGACAACAGAGGGTTGTAGTCAATGGAGAACATTCAGAACAAGGTCATGTTACCAGTGGGGTACCTCAGGGATCTGTACTGGGACCAATTTTGTTTAATATCTTCATAAGTGATATTGCAAAAGGCCTCGATGGTAAGGTTTGTCTTTTTGCTGATGACACAAAGATATGTAACAGGGTTGATGTTCCTGGAGGGAAACGCCAAATGGAAAAGGATTTAGGAAAACTAGAAGAATGGTCAGAACTCTGGCAACTGAAATTTAATGTGGATAAGTGCAAGATAATGCACCTGGGGCGTAAAAACCCAAGGGCAGAATATAGAATATTTGACACAGTCCTGACCTCAGTATCTGAGGAAAGGGATTTAGGAGTAATTATTTCAGAAGACTTAAAGGTGGGAAGACAATGTAATAGAGCAGCACGAAATGCCAGCAGAATGCTTGGATGTATAGGGAGAGGTATAAGCAGTAGAAAGAGAGAAGTGCTTATGCCGCTGTACAGAACACTGGTGAGACCCAGTGTTAATTTCGTCGACTAAAACCGACTAAAACGTTTTCGTCGACTAACACAATTCAGATGACTAAAATACGACTAAAACTAAAATGGCATTTTAGTCTTAAGACTAAAATACGACTAAAACTAAAATGGCATTTTAGTCAAAAGACTATAACTAAAACTAAATCGAAATTTGCTGCCAAAAATTAACACTGGTGCATGCTCAAAGCATAAATAATAACATATTCGATTTTTCACTCCAGGACCAGCAGTAGTATATAATGAGTTTTGAAATTGTAGAGAAATGCTTAAATAATGCATTACAAATTACAATTGAACTACACCCATTTGATTATAGATGACTAAAATTAGTTTTAGTCGACTAAAATGTAGGGCGTTTTAGTCGACTAAAATATACTGGAGTTTTGGTCGACTAAATACGACTAAAACTAAAACACTTGCAGAAGACTAAAATAGGACTAAAACTAAAATGCCATCTTAGTCCTAAAACTAAGACTAAAACTAAATTGAAATTTGCTGCCAAAATTAACACTGGTGAGACCTCACTTGGAGTATTGTGCGCAGTACTGGAGCCCATATCTCCAGAAGGATATAGATACTCTAGAGAGAGTTCAGAGAAGAGCTACTAAACTAGTACATGGATTGCAGGAAAAAACTTACCAGGAAAGGATAAAGGACCTTAACATGTATAGCTTGGAAGAAAGAAGAGACAGAGGGGATATGATAGAAACTTTTAAATACATAAAGGGAATCAACTCGGTAAAGGAGGACAGCATATTTAAAAGAAGAAAAACTACCACAAGAGGACACAGTTTTAAATTAGAGGGGCAAAGGTTTAAAAGTAATATGAGGAAGTATTACTTTACTGAGAGAGTAGTGGATGCATGGAATAACCTTCCTGCAGAAGTGGTAGCTGCAAATACAGTGAAGGAGTTTAAGCATGCATGGGATAGGCATAAGGCTATCCTTCATATAAGATAGGGCCAGGGACTATTCATAGGATTCAGATATATTGGGCAGACTAGATGGGCCAAATGGTTCTTATCTGCCGACACATTCTATGTTTCTATGTTTCTATGTTTCTATGTTTTGTCCAGGGCTGTCGTGTCTGTTGAAAACTGCAAAAGACTGCACACGAATTTTGTCGGCCAACAACAGCCGACTGCAGAAGTGATGTCATGTGATGGTTAACTTTCCTTTTCTTTTTTCTTTTCTGAGCATGCCCAGTCTTGCTAATCTGCTGTCTGTCGGCCAAAATCTGTACTGACTGGCGAACAATCGGCCGTTCTGGTGATGGAAAACAAAAATGTTAAAGTCTGCACGACAGATTCTGTTCGGCCGAAAATGCGCTGTTGGCTGTTGGAAGCATCATACTAACAAGCCTACAATCGGCCGATCGGTCATCGGCCGAATATTTACGGCCGACAATCGGTACGTGTGTACGGGGCATTAGTCTCCAGGCTGTCCATGACAGCAGTGGTCCTTCGGTGCAGGATATGGCTGAAATGCTGGTCTGGGGACCAGGCTTCCAAAAAGGCCTTATCTGATCTTCCCTTTGTGGGGGATTACCTGTTAAGGTCCTCCCTGGATGATATCATTAAGCAGAATTTCAAGACAAGGGAACAAAGTCTGTAAGGACCTCCTCCAGACGTACCTGTACCAATAAGACCTGGTCTGGTAAGCCGAGAGCGGATCCTTCCGGACCCGTGGACCTCCCAGATTCAATTCAGATGGGTCCACGAGGTGATTCAGTCTGGCTATAGGATCGAGTTTCGGGTTTACCCTCCAGAGAGGTTTTTACCTTCCTACCTGCGTTTATCCCCAGACTGCCTGAAAGGTTTCTTCGGGGCGATGCAAAACTTGCTACTGCAAGGGGTTATTGTTTCAGTCTCAGAATCGGAACGTTTTTTCCTGGGTTTAATTCAAACATGTTTACAGGTCCCAGGCAGGAAAGCGAGGTACGTCTAATATTGGACCTCAAAGCTCTGAATTGCTTGTGCAGGTACAGATGTTATGAATGGAGTCCATTCATACGGTAGTGGCATCCCTACATCAGGGGGATTTTCTGGCCTCTACTAATATCAAGGTCGCTTATCTTCATATTCCAATATATGTCGGTCATCCGCGCCTCCTCCGCTTGCCGTGGATGAGGAGCATTATCAAGAGGTCTTGCCTCAGCTCCTTGGATCTTCATGAAGTGTTGGCCCCGGTGTTGGCATTGTTGCGCTGGTGGGGGATTGCGGTTCTGGAGTACCTGGATGATCTTCTTCTGCGAGCAGAGTCTACGACTGCTCGGATGGACAACCGGGAGTTTGCTGTGCGGACTCTGCAGGAGTTAGGGTGGAAAATAAATTTCCAGGCATTGGCTCTGGTTCCGTCCACCTAGTTGGACTATCTGGGTCTGCTCTGGGCTCAGCTTCAGCCAGGGTGTTCCTCCCATGGGACAAGCTACTAAATCTGAAGGATAAATTTGACTACTGTTGTCCAGCATTTGGTCGTCTTTCAGGAATGTCATGCAGGTACTGGGTCTGATGGTGTCTACCTTCGAGGCCATTTCTGTTTGCATTGTTTCTCACAAGACCTTTACAAGAGAGATTCTTGACATGTGGAGCAAGAATCCACAGTCTCTAGACAATCTGATCCTGTTGAGCCGGGATACGAGAAGGTCTCTGATTCGGTGGCTTCGCTCTCTGGCGTTTTCGACAGGGAAAATCTATTTCCCCTATACAGGGCGGTGGTCACCACGGATGCCAGCCTGTCTGAGTGGGGCATCACAGATTTTGCTCAGGGGGTCTGTACTGTTGGTCTCTCGTCTCAACTGGAAGGTACAGAGGTTCATAGCAAGGTCTCAGGATCCTCTGGCTGACGCCACAGACGCATTGATGGCTCCTTTGGGGCTAGTATCGTTTGTTATACGTTTTTCCTCTTCTGTAAATTCTGCCAAGATTCCTGCATAGGTTCCAGGCAGAAGGGATTAGGGCCATCCTAGTGGCTCCAGACTGGTTGGTCACCAATGATCCTTGGAGACTTCCTCTTAGAAGAGATCTGTTGGCCCAAGGGCCAATCTTCCATCTTGCCTTACAGTCGCTGGCTTAACGGCTTGGCTGTCGGAAGCCTGGTGTTGAAGGATAGAGGGTTGTCTAAATCTGTGATTCCCACACTGCTGCAAGCTTGTAAATCTACTTCTTGGAAGATTTACTATCGCGTTTGAGGAGCGTACTTTGCGGGTGTGAATATCTTGGGGTTCATCCCCGATCCTTTTTCAGTGACTCGGAGTTTGGCTCTCCTCCACCGAGGTGTTGAGCAGCGTCTGGCCTCGGATACCATCAAGGGCCAGGTTCGGCCTTGGCAGTTTTCTTTCAATGTACTTTGGCTATGCATTCTTTGGTTAGCACCTTTGTTCGCCACTTGGCTCCCAAAGTGTGGTCTCCATTGCCCTTTGTGAGATCTCAACTTGGTACTGTCGGTTTTTCAGTAACCACCATTGGAAAATATTCCCAAGATTGCTCTGCTTACTTTGTCCCAGAAGGTAGCATTTGTGATGTTTGTTTTCTTCTGCACGTAGGGTGTACCAACAAATATGTGAAATCAACCCCCTGCCTAAACTATGGGGCTGACTTACTAAAGGAGTAGAGACGTTTCACTTTGCAAACTGAATGCATAATAAGCGTAGTACATAAGGTCAAGCTTCACTTCAATCATCCAATCGTTCTAGCAAAAATTCTGTTTTGTTTTTTTTTTTTTTAATTTACCTAGCACACGATTGGGTGTTAAGAGAGAACATAGGTTCACCTTATTTCCCAACATTCATTGCCTGAAGTGAACATCCCCTACTCCTTTGGTTCCCAGAGTCAGTTCTCAAGTTCCCTTACATAAAATAGATGTCATAAATTCCAAGCTATTGACATTGATTTAAAGCACCTGTACAAGGTGGTAATCTTGAAAACATGACCTGTTGGGGGCACTTGAGCACTGAGGTTGGGAACCACTGCTCCACTCCTTTGGTAAATCAGCTCCAATACATAGTTACATCAAGTAGTCTCTTACACTGCATAGTTTTCAGTACAACAAATGCTGGTCATACACGTTAACATCTGACTGTACAATCCTTATACATGTAGTGTGAGAGTCAAACCAAACAATCCATACAATCAGGTAGACCCCCACCAAATACAGTTGCTGGTAAATCTTAGGTATATTATACAATATGATTGTAATGGACTGTAATGTGTAGTGTGCCAGCTTTAGAATATTTTTTTAAATAACGGCTATATTGGTCGATGGTCCCATTAGAGGCATTATACAGTCCCCATCCCAGCAGGCAGTAATTCCAGCTATGTGTGTGTAGTCAGGTGAGGATACCCAGAGGTGTGAGCTCTGCAGAATGTACACACACTACAACAGGCAGAATTTCTGTCTGATCCATTCCTCCCCAGCCTGACATTCCTGCATTGCTGGAGATAAGGAGCCCTTTGAAGGGTCATCTGGATTCATTTTCTATTAAATGGGGAAGAGATAGGTCAGAGCTGGCCTCATTAACCCTTCCTGCGCAGGAACCATTCACCAGGCAGCGCATTCACAGGTCACCACCAGTCCAGGGTGGCACACAACTGGTTAACAATGCCTCCTCTCTTCTATCAGCTTATTACAAGCCATCTCCACATACTTCTTCCTGGATCTACTAAGCCTGATGAGCCAGTTCACTGGCTGGATTTACTGCCTGGTGCAGCCCTGTACATTGTGACCTCTCAGTGTCTGCTGGGGATCTGTAAACATGAGCAGTCAGGTGTGAATGCTGGGATACCCATATATCCTATACATTGTGCTGGGATACATATATATCCTATACAATGTGGTGTATTTGCTGGGATGCCTATATATCCTATACAGTAAGGTGTGATTGCTGGGGATGCTGGGATACCATATATCCTATACATTGTGGTATGATGGTGGTGACACATATATATATCCTTTACATTGTGCTTTAATTGCTTGGATGCCTATATATCCTATACAGTAAGGTGTGATTGCTGGGGATGCTGGAATACCTTTTTATCCTATACAATGTGGTGTGATGGCTGGGATACTTATATATCCTATACAATGTGGTGTGATGGCTGGGATACTTATATATCCTATACAATGTGGAGTGATGGCTGGGATACATATATATCCTATACAATGTGGTGTGATGGCTGGGATACATATATATCCTATACAATGTGGTTTGATGGCTGGGATACTTATATATCCTATGCAATGTGGTTTGATGGCTGGGATACTTATATATCCTATGCAATGTGGTGTGATGGCTGGGATACATATATATCCTATACAATGTGATGTGATGGCTGGGATACTTATATATCCTATGCAATGTGGTGTGATGGCTGGGATACATATATATCCTATGCAATGTGGTGTGATGGCTGGGATACATATATATCCTATACAATGTGGTGTGATGGCTGGGATACTTATATATCCTATACAATGTGGTGTGATGGCTGGGATACTTATATATCCTATACAATGTGGTGTGATGGCTGGGATACTTATATATCCTATACAATGTGGTGTGATGGCTGGGATACTTATATATCCTATACAATGTGGTGTGATGGCTGGGATACTTATATATCCTATACAGTGTGATGTGATTGCTGGGATGCCTATATATCCTATACAGTAAGGTGTGATTGCTGGGGATGCTGGGATACCATATATCCTATACATTGTGATGTGATGGTGGTGATACATATATATCCCTTACACTGTGCTTTAATTGCTGGGATGCCTATATATCCTATACAGTAAGGTGTGATTGCTGGGGATGCTGGGATACCCATATATCCTATACAATGTGGTGTGATGGCTGGGATACATATACAAACCCTATTCCAAAAAAGTTGGGACACTGTACAAATTGTGAATAAAAACAGAATGCAATGATGTGGAAGTTTCAAATTTCAATATTTTATTCAGAATACAACATAGATGACATATCAAATGTTTAAACTGAATTTTTTTTTATAATTTTAATGTAAAAATACGTTGATTTTAAATGTCATGGCATCAACACATCTCAAAAAAAAGTTGGGACAAGGCCATGTTTACCACTGTGTGGCATCCCCTCTTCTTTTTATAACAGTCTGCAAACTTCTGGGGACTGAGGAGACAAGTTGCTCAAGTTTAGGAATAGGAATGTTGTCCCATTCTTGTCTATTACAGCCTTCTAGTTGCTCAACTGTCTTAGGTCTTCTTTGTTGCATCTTCCTCTTTATGATGCGCCAAATGTTTTCTATGGGTGAAATATCTGGACTGCAGGCTGGCCATTTCAGTACCCGGATCCTTCTTCTACGGAGCCATGATCTTGTAATTGATGCAGTATGTGGTCTGGCATTGTCATGTTGGAAAATGCAAGGTCTTCCTTGAAAGAGACGATGTCTGGATGGGAGAATATGTTGTTCTAGAACTTGGATATACCTTTCAGCATTGATGGTGCCTTTCCAGATGTGTAAGCTGCTCATGCCACACGCACTCATGCAACCCCATACCATCAGAGATGCAGGCTTCTGAACTAAGCACTGATAACAACTTGGGTTGTCCTTGTCCTCTTTAGTCCGGATGACATGGCATCCCAGTTTTCCAAAAATGATTTCAAATTTTGATTCGTCTGACCACAGAACAGTTTTCCACTTTGCCATGGTCCATTTTAAATGAGCCTTGGCCCAGAGAAAACGCCTGCGCTTCTGGATCATGTTTAGATATGGCTTCTTTTTTGACCTATAGAGTTTTAGCCGGCAACGGCGAATGGCACAGTGGAATGTGTTCACCGACAATGTTTTCTGGAAGTATTCCTGAGCCCATGTTGTGATTTCCATTACAGTAGCATTCCTGTATGTGATGCAGTGCCGTCTAAGGGCCCGAAGATCACAAGCATCCAGTATGGTTTTCCGGTCTTGACCCCTACGCACAGAGATTGTTCCAGATTCTCTGAATCTTTGGATGATATTATGCACTGTAGATGATGAGAACTTCAAACTCTTTTTCTTTTTCTCTGAGAAACTCCTTTCTGATATTGCTACACTGTTTTTCGCTGCAGCATTGGGGGAATTGGTGATCCTCTGCCCATCTTGACTTCTGAGAGACACTGCCACCCTGAGAGGCTCTTTTTATGCCCAATCATGTTGTCAATTGACCTAATAAATTCCAAATTGGTCCTATAGCTGTTCCTTATATGTACATTTAACTTTTCCGGCCTCCTATTACTACCTGTCCCAACTTTTTAGGAATGTGTAGCTCTCATGAAATCCAAAATGAGCCAATATTTGGCATGACATTTCAAAATGTCTCACTTTCAACATTTGATATGTTATCTATATTATATTGTGAATAAACTATAAGTTTCGAGATTTGTAAATTAGTCAATTTCTTTTTTACTCACAATTTGTACAGTGTCTCAACTTTTTTGGAATCGGGTTTGCATATCCTATATGATGTGGTGTGATTGCCTATATATCTTATACAGTAAGGTGAAATGGCTGGGGATGCTGGGATACCCATATATCCTATACAATGTGGTGTGATTGATGGGGTGCCTATGTATCCTTTATAGTAAGGTGGGATTGCTAGGGGTACTGGGATACCTATACATTCCATAGATTTTGGTGTGATGGCAAGGATACATGTATATCCTATACATTGTGGTGTGATGGCAGGGATGCCTATATATCCTATACACTGAGGTGTGATTGATGGGACACACACTGTATATATCCTATACACTGAGGTATGATTGGTGGGACACACACTGTATATATCCTATACACTGAGGTGTGATTGGTGGGACACAAACTGTATATATCCTATACACTGAGGTGTGATTGGAAGGACACACACTGTATATATCCTATACACTGAGGTGTGATTGGTGGACACACACTGTATATATCCTATACACTGAGGTGTGATTGGTGGGACACACACTGTATATATCCTATACACTGAGGTGTGATTGGTGGACACACACTGTATATATCCTATACACTGAGGTGTGATTGGTGGACACACACTGTATATATCCTATACACTGAGGTATGATTGGTGGGACACACACTGTATATATCCTATACACTGAGGTGTGATTGGTGGGACAAATGCTGTATATATCCTATACAATGAGGTGTGATTGGAAGGACACACACTGTATATATCCTATACACTGAGGTGTGATTGGTGGGACACACGCTGTATATATCCTATACACTGAGGTGTGATTGGTGGACACACGCTGTATATATCCTATACACTGAGGTGTGATTGGTGGGACACACACAGTATATATCTTATGCAGCAAGGTGTGATTGATGGGACACACACTGCATTAATCCTATACACTGAGGTGTGATTGGAGGGACACACGCTGTATATATCCTATACACTGAGGTGTGATTGGAGGTACACACGCTGTATATATCCTATACACTGAGGTGTGATTGGTGGGACACACACTGTATATATCCTATACACTGAGGTGTGATTGGAGGGACACACACTGTATATATCCTATACACTGAGGTGTGATTGGTGGACACACACTGTATATATCCTATACACTGAGGTGTGATTGGTGGACACACACTGTATATATCCTATACACTGAGGTGTGATTGGTGGACACACACTGTATATATCCTATACACTGAGGTGTGATTGGTGGACACACACTGTATATATCCTATACACTGAGGTGTGATTGGTGGACACACACTGTATATATCCTATACACTGAGGTGTGATTGGTGGGACACACACTGTATATATCCTATACACTGAGGTGTGATTGGTGGGACAAATGCTGTATATATCCTATACAATGAGGTGTGATTGGTGGGACACACGCTGTATATATCCTATACACTGAGGTGTGATTGGTGGACACACGCTGTATATATCCTATACACTGAGGTGTGATTGGTGGGACACACACAGTATATATCTTATGCAGCAAGGTGGGATTTGTGGGACACACACTGTATATATCTAATACAGCAAGGTGTGATTGATGGGACACACACTGTATATATCCTATACACTGAGGTGTGATTGGAGGGACACACGCTGTATATATCCTATACACTGAGGTGTGATTGGTGGGACACACACTGTATATATCCTATACACTGAGGTGTGATTGGGGGACACACACTGTATATATCCTATACACTGAGGTATGATTGGTGGGACACACACTGTATATATCCTATACACTGAGGTGTGATTGGTGGGACAAATGCTGTATATATCCTATACAATGAGGTGTGATTGGTGGGACACACGCTGTATATATCCTATACACTGAGGTGTGATTGGTGGACACACGCTGTATATATCCTATACACTGAGGTGTGATTGGTGGGACACACACAGTATATATCTTATGCAGCAAGGTGTGATTGATGGGACACACACTGTATATATCCTATACACTGAGGTGTGATTGGAGGGACACACGCTGTATATATCCTATACACTGAGGTGTGATTGGAGGGACACATGCTGTATATATCCTATACACTGAGGTGTGATTGGTGGGACACACACTGTATATATCCTATACACTGAGGTGTGATTGGAGGGATACACACTGTATATATCCTATACACTGAGGTGTGATTGGTGGACACACACTGTATATATCCTATACACTGAGGTGTGATTGGTGGACACACACTGTATATATCCTATACACTGAGGTGTGATTGGTGGGACACACACTGTATATATCCTATACACTGAGGTGTGATTGGTGGACACACACTGTATATATCCTATACACTGAGGTGTGATTGGTGGACACACACTGTATATATCCTATACACTGAGGTGTGATTGGTGGGACACACACTGTATATATCCTATACACTGAGGTGTGATTGGTGGAACAAATGCTGTATATATCCTATACAATGAGGTGTGATTGGTGGGACACACGCTGTATATATCCTATACACTGAGGTGTGATTGGTGGACACACGCTGTATATATCCTATACACTGAGGTGTGATTGGTGGGACACACACAGAATATATCTTATGCAGCAAGGTGGGATTTGTGGGACACACACTGTATATATCTAATACAGCAAGGTGTGATTGATGGGACACACACTGTATATATCCTATACACTGAGGTGTGATTGATGGGACACACACTGTATATATCCTATACACTGAGGTGTGATTGGTGGGACACACACTGTATATATCCTATACACTGAGGTGTGATTGATGGGACACACACTGTATATATCCTATACACTGAGGTGTGATTGGTGGGACACACACTGTATATATCCTATACACTGAGGTGTGATTGGTGGGACACACACTGTATATATCCTATACACTGAGGTGTGATTGATGGGACACACACTGTATATATCCTATACACTGAGGTGTGATTGGTGGGACACACACTGTATATATCCTATACACTGAGGTGTGATTGGTGGGACACACGCTGTATATATCCTATACACTGAGGTATGATTGGTGGGACACACGCTGTATATATCCTATACACTGAGGTGTGATTGGAGGGACACACACTCTATTTATCCTATACACTGAGGTGTGATTGGTGGGACACACGCTGTATATATCCTATACACTGAAGTATGATTGGTGGGACACATGCTGTATATATCTTATACACTGAGGTATGATTGGTGGGACAAATGCTGTATATATTCTATACAATGAGGTGTGATTGGTGGGACACACGCTGTATATATCCTATACACTGAGGTGTGATTGGCGGGACACATGCTGTATATATCCTATACACTGAGGTGTGATTGGTGGGACAAATGCTGTATATATCCTATACACTGAGGTGTGATTGGAGGGACACACACTGTATATATCCTATACACTGAGGTGTGATTGGTGGGACACACACTGTATATATCCTATACACTGTATGATTGGTGGGACACACGCTGTATATATCCTATACATTGGGATGTGATTGGTGGGACACACACTGTATATATCCTATACACTGAGGTGTGATTGGTGGGACACACAGTGTATATATCCTATACACTGAGGTGTGATTGGTGGGACAAATGCTGTATATATCCTATACACTGAGGTGTGATTGGTGGGACAAATGCTGTATATATCCTATACAATGAGGTGTGATTGGTGAAACATACGCTGTATATATCCTATACAATGAGGTGTGATTGGTGGGACACACGCTGTATATATCCTATACACTGAGGTATGATTGGTGGGACAAATGCTGTATATATCTTATACACTGAGGTATGATGGGTGGGATACACACTGTTAATATCCTATACATTGAGGTGTGATTGGTGGACACACACTGTATATATCCTATACACTGAGGTGTGATTAGTGGGATACACACTGTATATATCCTATACAATGAGGTGTGATTGGTGGGACACACCCTGTATATATCCTATACACTGAGGTGTGATTGGTGGGACACACGCTGTATATATCCTATACATTGGGATGTGATTGGTGGGACACATACTGTATATATCCTATACATTGGGGTGTGATTGGTGGGACACACATTGTATACTATACAGTGAGGTGTTATTGATGGAATACCTATATATCCTATGGAGTGAGGTGTGATTGGTGGGACACAGGGACATTGATAGGGGGGGACCACCAGTCCTCTTGTAGAGGGCCCGAGGAAACAGGGGGGCCCATGCAGGTAGAGGGATTTGTGATGAACGACATTTACAGATATCTTTTTCTGGCAGCTGAAAGCTGATCTCTCCCCCTCTCCCTGCTGCCAGCTTTTATCTGCTTAGAAAGACACAGTTTTCCCTCACTAATCCCCCTCCCTGTGTAGGCCCCCCCTCCCTCCCAGCCCTGGCTCTAATGTTAGCTCAGCCCTAGAGTTTGTTATCTTTGTAACTTTGTTTCTCTCCCTGCAGTTCTTCCTATACTCCTTGTCCCAGCCTGTATATTTTTTTCATATCTCTCCCCCTTTGCTCTGTCTTCCTGACACAGTCACAGCTGATCAGCTGCATTACCACAGGGTGAAGAATTTACTGTTACACTGTTCCATAGCTGCCTGTTATCTTGTCCCAGTGCAGTTTAGTGTGCTTTATGTAGCTGGGCTTCCCACTCTTCTCCCCCAGACTGCTTGCTGATCTATGCAACTTTGCTTCTTCTTCTCTACACTGTCAGTTCCTTCTGCATCCATGTATCAAATCCTTTTTTTTACCTATTTACTAACTGATCTCACAGTAGTAACCTCCATTTTTTATATTGTATCTGCAGGTAAGCCTATAATAGGACTTACCTGTAGGTTCAGTGAATATCTCCTAAACTTAGCAGCCGGGGATAGCACTAGCAAGGGCCGGACTGGCCTAGCGGGATACCGGGAAATTTCCCGGTGGGCCGCCGGCCCTGGGGCCACTTTAAGATGCGGCCGCTTTAAGATGCGCCACTTTAAGCATTTGACCGTGCCGCGGCCGCGCTGTGATGGCCGCTGCAGCCCAGGCCCAGCCCCCGCTGCGCACCAGTGACGGATCTTTCCTACTTCAGCCGCTATGAGCGGCATGACGTCACATCCGGGTGGCGGGAGCGGCTGTGTGAGTGTGCGGCGGTGGATCATTCATCTGACTGCAAGTAACTCTGCAAGACGGTAACGGGGGGGGGGGGTGTTGTCACGGCGCCGATCCCTCCCACAGCACACAGACGCCAGCAGCAGCAGCATGAACGCAGGAGGCGTACTGAGTCTGACAGTGACTGAAGGAGCGGAGGCGGAGAGGAGCAGAGCCTGAGACAGCCAGCTGAGCCAGGCAAGAGTAAATGGGCTAGGGCCTGGGTACTAGTACTACAATGCTAACCTACCCCCTCCCCCTAATACAATGCTGACCTGCCCCCCCCATACAATGCTTATCTGCCATGCCATCCCCCCCTGGACCCCCTCCCCCTAATACAATGCTAACCCCCCTCCCCCTAATAAAAATGATGACCTCCTCCTAATACAATGCTGATCCCCCCCCCAAATTTAGGGGGAGGGAGGGGAAACAGCATTGTATTAGGGGGAGGTCATCATTTTATTAGGGGGAGCGGGGTTAGCATTGTATTAGGGGGAGGGGGTATCAGCATTGTATTAGGGCCCCTAATAATTCTGACATCTCCTGTACCATGTCCACACAGCCCCTGACATCTCCTGTACCATGTCCGCACAGCCTCTGACATCTCCTGTACCATGTCCGCACAGCCTCTGACATCTTCTGTACCATGTCCGCACAGCCTCTGACATCTCCTGTACCATGTCCTCACAGCCTCTGACATCTCCTGTACCATGTCTGCACAGCCTCTGACATCTCCTGTACCATGTCTGCACAGCTTCTGACATCTCCTGTACCATGTCCGCACTTTTTCCACTTTTAACTAGAATTTGCTCTTTTATATATAAAGACCTATATGCTTTCATATATGTCTTATCAATATTTAATACACTCTTCAAACTTGCTTTAAAATGCATGGTTTTCCCTTTTATGAAGAAGATAATAATGGCGTTATGCTGTTGGGTCCGTATAATAATGCTATGGGGCTGGTATGAAATTTTTTCCAGGGCTGAATTTTATTCCCAGTCCGGCCCTGGCACTAGCACATGTGAACTGCGCTCTCAATGGCTGGCATACCATCCATTAAGAGAGCTGTGCTGTGACCATGACTCCCGCACGCATGCGTGTGAGTTACATCATCGCAGTTTGGCCAAATGACTGGAGCCCAAGAAACCAGAGAGAAGACCCGAGGAAGATGAAATATTTCTTAGTAGTGACAGCACACCGCTGGAGAGATCTGTTTTTTAGGTAAGATAAATATAATTAGGGGCTCATTTACACAGGTACTCTGGCTATGTGAAGGAGGGGTTTGGGCTGGAGCCACCTGTCATTCTATTGGGATGCAGCGCCTGTATGATCACAGCAACAGGCCCTACTTGGACAGGTGTGCAGGTGAGCGGGCCCGCAATGCACACTGTCTGTGTTCGGGCTGTACACCTGCATTCCCTCGCCTGTAAAATTAGGACCTGCAGCTGTGTTTATACAGATCCAGGTGGCTTAACCCCCTCCCATCCGCGCTACAGCCTATATACGGCTGCAGCGCGGACTCGAATTTTCGGGAGGCCGTTTTTAAACGGCCTCCAGTGACACGCCCCCCCCCCCGCGCGCTCCCGCGAGCGCGCATCGGGGAGAATCTGTGTCGGCCGTGTCCCTTGGACACGGCTGATCACAGATCATGGAGAATGGCCAATCACAGCGGCCATTCACCACGTGATCAAGCCGTCCAATGAGAGATGATCTCATATGTAAACATATGAGATCATCTCTCATCGCCGGCGCTCCTTCCTCACACAGACACTGCAGTGTGAGGAAGGAGGGGGAGCCGACAGCCGCTGGGGACACAGACAAATGTAATCAGGGCACTGATCACCAGTGCCCTGATTACTGAAGGTAAAAAAACCACACACATTGCCCCCCCATCAGTGCCCACAGTGCCCGCCATCAGTGCCCCCATCAATGCCCACAATCAGTGCCCATAGTGCTGCCAGTCAGTGCCCATCAGTGCCTGCTCATCTAGGCACTGATGAGCACTGACTGGCAGCACTATGGGCACTGAGTGTGGGCACTGATGGTGCTGCCCATCAGTGCTCATCAGTGCCGCCCATCAGTGCTCATCAGTGCCACCCGTCAGTTTCCATCAGTGCCATCCGCCAGTGCCCATCAGTGCCGCCTATCAGTGCCCATCAGTGCCGCCCGTCAGTGCCACCTCTCAGTGCCCAGCAGTGCCACCTCTCAGTGCCCAGCAGTGCCACCTCTCAGTGCCCAGCAGTGCCGCCTATCAGTGCCACCTATCAGTGCCGCCTATCAATGCCGCCTATCAGTGCTCATCAGTGCGGCATATTAGTACCTCCTCATCAGTGCCCATAAGTGCCACCTCATCAGTGCCCATAAGTGCCACCTCATCAGTGCCCATAAGTGCAGCCTATCAGTGCCCATCAGTGCCGCCTCATCAGCGCACATCAGTGAGGGAGAAAAATTTATTTTCAAAATTTACTCGCAGAAAATAAGAAAAACTTATTTTTTTTTTTCAAAATTTTCTGTCTTTTTTCTTTTTTTTTTGTAAAAAATAAAAAACCCAGAGATTATTAAATACCACCAAAAGAAAGCTCTGTTTGTGTGAAAAAAAAGATAAAAATTTCATATGGGTACAGTGTAGCATGACCGCGCAATTGTCATTCAAAGTGTGAGAGCGCTGAAAGCTAAAAATTGGCCTGGATGGGAAGGGGGTTTAAGTGCACAGAAGGCAAGTGGTTAAGCCACATAAATGAACCACTGATTCACACTGTACAGACCACAGCACCCATGTGCATGAGCTCCAACACCTCCCCACACACACAGATTTATTTATCAACTCACTTTCATATTTTAGATTTAGCAGGAATTCTGTGAGTTATGCTGTATTTGTGTCTGCAAATAATGATTTTATTGTATTTTTATCGAAATATAGCTTTAATATTTTCTTGGGGGCCCTGTTAGGTAGTCTGTACGGGGCCCCGTGATTTCTATCAGCAGCTTTGGTGGGACACACAGCTATACACTGAGCTGTGATTGGTAGGACACACACTGTATATATCCTATACACTGAGGTGTGATTGGTGGGACACATGCTGTATATATCCTATACATTGGGATGTGATTGGTGGGACACAAACTGTATATATCCTATGCACTGAGGTGTGATTGGTGGGACACAAATTGTATTTATCCTATACACTGAGGTGTGATTGGTGGGACACACGCTGTATATATCCTATGCACTGAGGTGTGATTGGTGGGACACAAACTGTATATATCCTATGCACTGAGGTGTGATTGGTGGGACACACATTGTATATATCCTATACACTGAGGTGTGATTGGTTGGACACACACTGTATATATCCTATACACTGAGGTGTGATTGGAGGGACACACGCTGTATATATCCTATGCACTGAGGTGTGATTGGAGGGACACACACACTGTATATATCCTATACACTGAGGTGTGATTGGAGGGACACATGCTGTATATATCCTATACACTGAGGTGTGATTGGTGGGACACACGCTGTATATATCCTATACACTGAGGTGTGATTGGTGGGACACAAACTGTACATATCTTATACACTGAGCTGTGATTGGTAGGACACACACTGTATATATCCTATACACTGAGGTGTGATGGGAGGGACACACACTGTATATATCCTATACACTGAGGTGTGATTGGTGGGATACACGCTGTATATATCCTATACACTGAGGTGTGATGGGAGGGACACACACTGTATATATCCTATACACTGAGGTGTGATGGGAGGGACACACACTGTATATATCCTATACACTGAGCTGTGATTGGAGGGACACACACTGTATATATCCTATACACTGAGCTGTGATTGGTGGGACACACACTGTATATATCCTATACGCTGAGGTGTGATTGGTGGGACACACGCTGTATATATCCTATACACTGAGGTGTGATTGGTGGGACACACACTGTATATATCCTATACACTAAGCTGTGATTGGTGGGACACACACTGTATATATCCTATACACTGAGCTGTGATTGGTGGGACACACACTGTATATATCCTATACACTGAGCTGTGATTGGTGGGACACACACTGTATATATCCTATACACTGAGCTGTGATTGGTGGGACACACACTGTATATATCCTATACACTGAGGTATGATTGGTGGGACACACACTGTATATATCCGATACACTGAGCTGTGATTGGTGGACACACACTGTATATATCCTATACACTGAGGTGTGATTGGTGGGACGCACACTGTATATATCCTATACACTGAGGTGTGATTGGAGGGACACACACTGTATATATCCTATACACTGAGGTGTGATTGGTGGGACACACACTGTATATATCCTATACACTGAGGTATGATTGGTGGAACACACACTGTATATATCCTATACACTGAGGTGTGATTGATGGGACACACACTGTATATATCCTATACACTGAGGTGTGATGGGAGGGACACACACTGTATATATCCTATACACTGAGCTGTGATTGGTGGGACACACGCTGTATATATCCTATACACTGAGGTGTGATTGGTGGGACACACGCTGTATATATCCTATACACTGAGATGTGATTGGTGGGACACACACTGTATATATCCTATACGCTGAGGTGTGATTGGTGGGACACACACTGCATATATCCTATACACTGAGCTGTGATTGGAGGGACACACACTGTATATATCCTATACACTGAGCTGTGATTGGTGGGACACACACTGTATATATCCTATACGCTGAGGTGTGATTGGTGGGACACACGCTGTATATATCCTATACACTGAGGTGTGATTGGTGGGACACACACTGTATATATCCTATACACTGAGGTGTGATTGGAGGGACACACACTGTATATATCCTATACACAGTGGCGTAGCGTGGGGGGTGCAGGGGGGGCCGGCCGCACCGGGCGCAACATTTGGGGGGGCGCATCCACAGTGTCACTCTGTCTGTCTGACTCTGACATACACAGTTCACACACTGTCTGCGGCTGCCTCCATCTTTAGGTTGGGAGATGTCCAGCGCAGCCGCCCTATGGCTGAAAATGGCGGGTCGGGTGGGGCTGGACTGTGCCTTACCTGTCCATTGGTGTAGGGTGGGGTGGCGTTGCAAGCTAAGCCCCACCTATACCGACTCTCCTCACTGCTCAGTCAGTTTAGCAGCGAGTGAGTCAGCAGCCTGGCGCTGTCACAGAGTGGGTTTTTTTTTAATCACCTGATTAGAGCCAGAGGCTCTAATAGACTTCAGCTAATCCGAGACCCGCTTCCTGATTGGCTGAAAGGCGAACGCATGCCATTGGCCGAGGAGGAGGCGGGAGGACTCTAGGAGACGCGTGGGAACTGAGGAGAAGCCGCCTCTGCAGGTAAGTCTCTCTGCATTGAAAGGGGGGCACGATGATCTCTCTGCATTGAAAGGGGGCACGCTGGTCATTCTGCATTGAAAGGGGGCACGCTGGTCATTCTGCATTGAAAGGGGGAACGCTGGTCATTCTGCATTGAAAATGGGGCAAGCTGGTTATTCTGCATTGAAAGGGGGCACGCTGGTCTCTCTGCAATGAAAGGGGACATGCTGGTCTCTCTGCAATGAAAGGGGGCACGCTGGTCTCTCTTCATTGAAAGGGGGCACGCTGGTCTCTCTTCATTGAAAGGGGGCATGCTGGTCTTTCTGCATTGAAAGGGGGCACGATGATCTCTCTGCAATAAAATGGGGCACGCTGGTCATTCTGCATTGAAAGGGGGCACGCTGATCTCTCTGCATTGAAAGGGGGCACGCTGGTCATTCTGCATTGAAAGGGGGTACACTGGTCACTCTGCATTGAAAGGGGGCACACTGGTCACTCTGCATTGAAAGGGTGCACGCTGGTCACTCTGCATTGAAAGGGGGCACGCTGGTCACTCTGCATTGAATGGGGGCACGCTGGTCACTCTGCCTTGAATGGGGGCACACTGGTATCTCAGCATTGAATGGGGGCACGCTGGTCTCTCTGCATTGAAAGGGGGCATGCTGGTCTCTCTGCATTGAAAGGGGGCACTCTGGTCATTCTGCATTGAAAGGGGGCACGCTGGTCATTCTGCATTGAAAGGGGGCACGCTGGTCATTCTGCATTAAAAGGGGGCACGGCACGCTGGTCTCTCTGCGTTGAAAGAGGGTACGTTGGTAATTCTGCATTGAAAGGGGGCAAGGCACGCTGGTCACTCTGCATTGAAAGGGGCACGCTGGTCATTCAAACTTGTATTTAGATGCATTTTACTTTAATTACATCAGTATTTTCATAATAAACAGTACATGTGCTTAGGGGGTAAGGGTTTCTTTAACTAATCTAGTGGAAGAGACTCAAATGCTAAAATCCCGTGGGTTAGGGGGCGCAAATTACTTGCCTTGCCCCGGGTGCTGACAACCCACGCTACGCCACTGCCTATACACTGAGGTGTGATTGGTGGGAAACACACTGTATATATCCTATACACTGAGGTGTGATTGATGGGACACACACTGTATATATCCTATACACTGAGGTGTGATTGATGGGACACACACTGTATATATCCTATACACTGAGCTGTGATTGGTGGGACACACACTGTATATGTCCTATACACTGAGCTGTGATTAGTGGGACACATGCAGTATATATCCTATACACTGAGGTGTTATTGGTGGGACACACACTGTATATATCCTATACACTGAGGTGTGATTGGTGGGACACACCCTGTATATATCCTATACACTGAGGTGTTATTGGTGGGACACACACTCTATATATCCTATACACTGAGGTGTGATTGGTGGGACACACGCTGTATATATCCTATACACTGAGGTGTGATGGGAGGGACACACACTGTATATATCCTATACACTGAGGTGTGATTGGTGGGACACACACTGTATATATCCTATACACTGAGGTGTGATTGGTGGGACACACACTGTATATATCCTATACACTGAGGTGTGATTGGAGGGACACACACTGTATATATCCTATGCACTGAGGTGTGATTGATGGGACACACACTGTATATATCCTATACACTGAGGTGTGATTGGAGGGACACACGCTGTATATATCCTATACACTGAGGTGTGATTGGTGGGACACACACTGTATATATCCTATACACTGAGGTGTGATTGGAGGGACACACACTGTATATATCCTATACACTGAGGTGTGATTGGTGGGACACACACTGTATATATCCTATACACTGAGGTGTGATTGATGGGACACACACTGTATATATCCTATACACTGAGGTGTGATTGATGGGACACACACTGTATATATCCTATACACTGAGCTGTGATTGGTGGGACACACACTGTATATGTCCTATACACTGAGCTGTGATTAGTGGGACACATGCAGTATATATCCTATACACTGAGGTGTTATTGGTGGGACACACACTGTATATATCCTATACACTGAGGTGTGATTGGTGGGACACACACTGTATATATCTTATACACTGAGGTGTGATTGGTGGGACACACACTCTATATCCTATACACTGAGGTGTGATTGGTGGGACACACGCTGTATATATCCTATACACTGAGGTGTGATTGGTGGGACACACACTGTATATATCCTATACACTGAGGTGTGATTGGTGGGACACACACTGTATATATCCTATACACTGAGGTGTGATTGGAGGGACACACACTGTATATATCCTATACACTGAGGTGTGATTGATGGGACACACACTGTATATATCCTATACACTGAGCTGTGATTGGAGGGACACACACTGTATATATCCTATACACTGAGGTGTGATTGGTGGGACACACGCTGTATATATCCTATACACTGAGGTGTGATTGGAGGGACACACACTGTATATATCCTATACACTGAGGTGTGATTGGTGGGACACACACTGTATATATCCTATACACTGAGGTGTGATTGGAGGGACACACACTGTATATATCCTATACACTGAGGTGTGATTGGTGGGACACACACTGTATATATCCTATACACTGAGGTGTGATTGGAGGGACACACACTGTATATATCCTATACACTGAGGTGTGATTGGTGGGACACACACTGTATATATCCTATACACTGAGGTGTGATTGGAGGGACACACACACTGTATATATCCTATACACTGAGGTGTGATTGGTGGGACACACGCTGTATATATCCTATACACTGAGGTGTGATTGGTGGGACACACGCTGTATATATCCTATACACTGAGGTGTGATTGGTGGGACACACACTGTATATATCCTATACACTGAGGTGTGATTGGAGGGACACACACACTGTATATATCCTATACACTGAGGTGTGATTGGTGGGACACACACTGTATATATCCTATACACTGAGGTGTGATTGGTGGGACACACGCTGTATATATCCTATGCACTGAGATCCTGCACTGGAAAGAACCCACCTGAATTTTATATGAAAATTAATGGATTTGTTATTCTTGACACAGTAATAAATTACGTAGATATTCAGAATATTCTGTAACATATTGTCTGAATAAACGAATCCTCATCAGATTGGGGATTCCATGTCACACACATCTTTACATATATGGGGTGATATACCTGTCCTGTACATGTGTGTATGGAGAAATGGAAGTCTCTGGATAATTACGGATAGATATTCTGGTTTATATTTTAATAATGAGCTGCATCCTCCCTTTGTGCCTTTGGAAATCATCAATGACAATGACATCGGCCGATTATAATGTAAAACAGACAAGAATGATAGAATGCCTCCTATACGATCGCTGTGTGACAGTGCAGCAAGCGTATGGAACAAGGAATTACATACAGTTATAATATATACCATAACGTGTATTCAGTTCGGCTTCATCCACCCAGGCAACAAAATTCCAAAAATTATTTTTGTATAAAAAAAAAAGCTAAAAATCGTGAATATATTACACAAACATTAATGCCGATTCGTTTTGAAAGTGCTTGCAACTTAAAAAGAAAAGAAAAAAAGGACATGACTGAGTTTGTGAACCTTTAAAGCTTTATAAATATATATATATATATATATATATATATATATATATATATATATATATATATATATATATATATATATTTATATATATAGAATACTTTGTGATATATTCATATATATATTTATTTATTTATATATATAGAATACTTTGTGATATATTCATATATATATTTATTTATTTATATATATAGAATACTTTGTGATATATTCATGTATATATTTATTTATTTATATATATAGAATACTTTTTGATATATTCATATATATATATTTATTTATTTATTTATATAGAATACTTATGATATATTCATGTATATATATATATATATATATATATATATATATATATATATATATATATATATATATATATATATATACATATATATATATAGAATACTTTTTGATATATTCATATATATATTTATTTATTTATATAGAATACTTATGATATATTCATGTATATATATATATATAGAATACTTTGTGATATATTCCCTACCTGTCCCCTATACATAGTACATCCTTCCTGCCATGGCTGGGGTCCCAGGTGTGCAGCACAGAGCACACCTTCCATATATGGTCATGCCAGTGACAGCTCTGGGGCAGAGACTGATGAGAGTCAGGGGAGGCAGTGGAAGTGTCATTAAGCAGAGGCAGGGGGAGGTGACACGGTAGCAGAACAGGGCACTATGCCCCTCAGGTTATCTGCAGGGGGAGAACCTGCTGGTGGGAATGGGCTGAGTACTGAAGCTCTCCATGGTGATAGTGTGAGGCTTTGCAGGCATCCTAACCAAAATCTCCACGATTGCAATTTAAAACCAACAGGAGGCGCATCAGGTCAAGCCAATCCCAGCCACACAGGAAGAGAGGACATATGGACACAGGGATGCCTTTCTACCCCTAGGTGCAATGTTCCCACCAGAAGGAGCAATAAATGCGGCCAGATGAGGGAGGAGAACTCTACAGCAACCACAGATGTCACAGCAGTAACCTGGAATCCTCTATATTTAATTTAGGACATCTTGCCATCTACACAAAGAGCTAAAACAACCATTAACACGGACTGATCATGTAACATCATAGCAAGAAACAACAAGCAATAAAATAGTAGAAATACACAAGAGCAGGGGGATGAGCCACTATGCACTAAATCTTCTCTAAACGGATTATTCATAGCAATGCACAAAAATCAGAAACCCCACAACTCATCAGAAATGATCCCTTAACTCCTTACACTGTACTGAAATGTGGATGCTTTGGGGTTCTGCATTTTTACCAGTTATATAATTAGGACTGCTCTATTAATATACTGTATATAAAGAAGCAATAAAATGCTACACGGATGGGAAAAGCCGTAAATTATATACTAAACTCTCTCTACAAACTTCAGTAACGTGATCATGCAGTATAAAATGTACAATGATAGGAAAAATGGAAAACAATATATAAAAGTTAAAAAAATAAAATAAATAAAGCTAAAGCAACTTGAATCGTCAATGGTTAGCAAGGTGCCATGCTGGCATAAGGATGGTGATAATGACACCAACAGAATTCAATGCATCTATTACTTGTTAGTAACACTATGACCTATATGCAACGAATGAAGTCACTAAAAAGAAGCGAGACCGCTAAAATCCACTGCAATAATATTATATGAAGGTCTCATAGTAAAACGTGCAATAAGCCAGAACATCCATAGAGCATTATGAAGCCATTGCCTTTCACTGCGCTCATTTATTTCTGAACAGTTCCTGGAGTTCACACGATAGATAGATAGATAGATAGATAGATAGATAGATAGATAGATAGATAGATAGATAGATAGATAGATAGATAGATAGATAGATAGATAGATAGATAGATAGATAGATAGATAGATAGATAGATAGATAGATAGATAGATAGATAGATAGATAGATAGATAGATATCATTACTCTGTATAGTACAGTAATTTATATATATATATATGCCATCACTACTCTTTAGTACATACAGTAGAGCGATAGTAGATAGATAGATAGATAGATAGATAGATAGATAGATAGATAGATAGATAGATAGATAGATAGATAGATAGATAGATGGATGGATGGATGGATGGATGGATAGTAGATAGATAGATAGATAGATAGATAGATAGATAGATAGATAGATAGATATTACTCTGTATAGTACAGTAATTTATATATATATATGCCATCACTACTCTATAGTACATACTGTAGAGAGATAGTGGATAGATAGATAGATAGATAGATAGATAGATAGATAGATAGATAGATAGATAGATAGATAGATAGATAGATAGATAGATAGATAGATAGATAGATTTATCTCACTACTCCCTGTCTCTCTTTACAGTACATTTTAATTGTTTCGTGCATTTATTTTCACAGCACAATAGTAATATTATATATTGGTGTAGGGGTCTCAGTCACTCCTCTTTAATGGTATATATATATATATATATATATATATATATATATATATAAATATATATATATATATATATATATATATATATATATATATATATATACTTATGTCATAACTATGTCATCACTAATCTTTGTAGTACATTTTAATGTTAAAGTCACCCCAATCATCCAGGGTATATTTTCATTTAAACTGACTCACAGGAGCCACAGACTATTACAGGATTTTAATTATAAATATTCTGATATGTCATTGTAATATATATATATATATAATGCAATGATTAGTGAAATACAAATTTAGGTTGTGGATTTAAGTAGTCCATATATAAAGGCGTATAGGGGTCGGCAGGACCGGGCTATGGACTGGGGGCAGGTGTCACCTTTTCCATGGCATTGCCTGCTTTGGCTATTGCCACCCTAAAGCCCATCGTTACCTATAGAAGTTGGCTTAGCTGGTGACAGGTGGATTGTAGATTTCGGATCTTGCTAAATACTGGTGATATGGATATCCCCGTTAAATAAAAAAAATGGTTTATAGATGATTAAAGACTGTGTTGTCTATCAGCAGATAAGACGACACAAGTTGGCAGTGCCCCTGGTAAAATGATTATGCCACCTGAAGATGTCAGTTTATTTTTTAAAATGCATAAATTTATTAAAAAAGCTCCTTTTTTTATTAATGATATATATATATATATTTCTTTTTTAGTAAGGGAGTGTGATTTAGAGAAAGTTCTGCCTCAGACACCCATACCCGACCACCCTGAGATCAGACTCACCGTGCCCCTGGTCCACGAAGCTGGCAATCGTGTTGGCAGTTGCCCTGTCCCGGGTGCTGTTGCTGTGCAGTCCTCTGTGCCCTTTGCGGGATAGTCTCCTGTAGAGGGACAGCATGTATTCATGGGGCACCACGGCAGCCCTGGCACAGTTGTCCTTCCTAGAGGTGAAGTGGTGGTGGGTATCCCTGTGCGGAGTGCCAGTCTCCAGCGCCCTCCTGGCGGCTCCTTGCCTGTGTGCGGAGGGCAGCACTGCTGCAGCCTGGGGGCTCTGGCCAGCCCAGAGCCAGGCGCTCCACAGCCCTAGACACAGAGCGGCAGCCTTCCTTAGATCCATTTTATCAGTGCACTCTGCTAGGGAATGAGAGACTTGGAGGGGGTTTGATGACTTTGGGAACTCCCCCGTTGCTTTCCTAAGATTGTCTTAATAACCTGCTGCGAGGGGGAGTCAGACAGGTTCGATGGCGCCCTCTAGTGGGTGATAAAGGGTACTGGTGAGACGATACCTGCGGCTGCGAATTTTCCCAGCTCCTGCAGGGACCAGTCATCCTGGAATTTTGGAGGATGACTCAACAGGCTGGCCTTTTCAACAAAACAATGGCTGAAAAAATCCTTATGACTCTTTTATGCTTTTCTTCTTCCCATGCTGGCTTTAGGAATTTTATATATATATATATATATATATATATATATATATATATATATATATATATATATATATATATATATATATATATATATATATAAACACAAATAATATAATACTAATAATAATAATATAAAAAGGAGAAAAAGAAGAAGAATTGCACCCATACAATTTAATCAAAAACGTGCAATCAATATATATTTGTTCTGCACTGGAGATTGTGGGTACAGTATTTTCACTCCTGCAGGCTATTTCTCCAGTGCCGAGTTACAAATCAAAAGACTACAAGTGCTGTGATGTGACTTGTGCTCAACAATTCGAAAACAATAATAATAATAAAAAAATGCATCCATTCCACACTGATTAATAAAAAATGTGCCGTTAATTATTTATTTTTTTGCAATGGAGCCTGCAAAGCATTTTAACCGTGATCAGTGGGTCGCAGGTGCAGTGCTCTCGCTTCTGCAGACTATTTCTCCAGCTGCAGGTCCATACTGGGTTAAGCATCAAGTGACCACCAGTGCTGTGATGTCACTTGTGTGATGTCACTTGCTTTTTTGCAGCCCCTTTGAACCTAAACAAGCATTTAACCCTTGTAGTATGAAAGCAGCCCCACTGCAAGGAAGGATTTTTACTTTCCTCCGGAGATAGACCTTAACTCCTTTTTAAATGACATGCCCATCTAAGACTACCCTATCAAAAAAGTGACAACGCTGCTGAGGGATTTCACAGCAGGATGAACTGTGTTGTCATTGTATTACAGGAAGCATAAAATCAATGGATCCCAGGAGCCTATAGGCAGAAAATTCTGAAGTTCCTCCCCTTCACTTAGGGGTGTACTCACTTTTGATGCCAGGGGTTTAGACATTAATGGCTGTGTGTTGAGTTATTTTGAGGGGACAGAAAATGTACACTGTTATACAAGCTGTACACTCACTACTTTACATTGTAGCAAAGTGTAATTTCTTCAGTGTTGTCACATGAAAAGATATAATAAAATATTTACAAAAATGTGAGTATATATATATATATATATATATATATATATATATATATATATATATATATATATATATATATATATATATGTATATATAGATTTATTTATTTTTTAAAAACTTTGCAGCATTTGTTCACACCTGCCTAAAACTTTTGCTTATTGCTGGGTTTACAAAAATTTGCAGGGCATATAAATCCTGTATAACTGCATGTACAATTGTTTGGTTCGAATGGGAGCAAATTTGAATGTTTCTAGACTATTTTCTCTCAGATTGAATGCTATTTATTCATACAGAACAGAGTATATCAGGAAAATACTATTAAGGCTCCATGCACACTGGGTTTAAAAAAAAAAAAGCTCATATAGAGCTTCAATCAAAAACGCAAACCAGTAGGGTTTTTTCTACCTGTAAATGCTGACCTTAAAATATGCCTCTAAGTCCCAGTTCACATTAGTGCGATGACAGACATTGCATGTGATTCGCAGTGCACTGCTTTGAAAATCACATGCGATGTCTGTGCTATGCGAATTCAGCCATACAGATTGTATGGCTGAAGTCGCATTGCATTCGGATACAACACGCACAGGACCCTATGCGATCCGATTTATGTCCGAACTGACTGCAATTTGCGAACTGATCTGGGGGTGTCGTTAACTTTGTATTGACACCCCCATCGATTCGCATATGGCAGTGTGAACTGCCTGCGATTTGAATGTGATGCGGGAACCCGCAGTGGATTCGCAGGGTTCCCGCATCGCATATATGTGAACCGGCACAAAAGGTCCTAATGTACATGGACATATAGGATAACATTGAGCTGCTTCTACAAGAAAAATACAAAACTCTTGTAGAAGCAGCATTTTTTGAGCCCAGTGTCCATGGAGCCTTAAAGAGGAAGTAAAGTCTGTTGATTGTTTTTGTTTTTTCTTACTTGGAAAGTAAAGGCACAATGTGCTAGTATGCATCACATACTGGCACATTATGTCACACTTACCTCCAAACAAAGACCTTGTCGTCCCCGCTGGAGGCCACATCCATCTTCGCCCATCTTCCTTCCGGGTCTGCGGACTCTGGCTGTGCTACTGGCCGGAGTTGCTTGATGTCACTTCCACGCATGCACGCAGGAGACACCGGTCACGGCACAGGGCTCTGAAGAAATTACACGGATGGCCGTTCCTTCAGAGCTCATGCGCCAATGACATTAAAGTGGTAGTAAACTGCCATGAAAATATAAAAATATCTGGGGCTCATGCAGGTTTAAAAGGATTGTAAAGGCAGAAAGTTTTTCATCTTAATGCATTCTATGCAATATGATAAAAAAAACTTCTGTTTGCAGCAGTCCCCTTCAGCCTTCCTAATACTTACCAAAGAGAAGGAAAATGTATTAAATATTTTCTTCAGCTCTGTGTATACAAAGGAGCATGGGGGAGCTCATGACCATAATAAAGACAGTATTGACACAGCCCCAAATGATCCACAATGGCTCAAAACTGATATGGTCCAGAAATATTTAGACAGAATAAGGGTGGATAAAGCGCCTGGACCAGATGGCATCAACCCACGCATTCTAAAATAATTGAGCACTGTAATTTCAAAGCCTTTGTTTCTAATTTTTAGGGACTCGTTAAGGACTGGAATAGTACCACTGGACTGGCGTAGGGCCAATGTGATGCCTACATTTAAAAAGGGATCAAAGTCTTTGCCAAGTAACTATAGACCTGTTAGTTTAACTTCTATAGTCAGGAAGATACTGGAGACTTTAATAAAAGACCACATAGATGAGTTCTTGCTGGAAAAAAATGTTTTAAGCAACAGACAGCATGGATTCAGGAGAGACAGAAGTTGTCAAACAAACCTGATTTCTTTTTATGAGGAGGTAAGTAAAACCTTGGATAGAGGGGTGGCTGTGGACGTAGTATACTTTGATTTTGCAAAAGCGTTTGACACATTTCCCCACACACGGCTAATGTGTAAGGTAAAGTCTACAGGCTTGGAAAGATCAGTTTGTAAATGGATAGAAAATTGGCTAAAATATAGAATTCAGAGAGTAGTGGTTAATGATTCTTACTCTGAATGGTCTAAGGTTATCAGTGGTGTACCCCAAGGTTCAGTGTTGGGACCCTTACTTTTTATTATCTTTATAAATGATATATGGTCTGGGATTAAAAGTACCATTTCAGTCTTTGCAGATGACACCAAGCTTTGCAGTGGAATAATTTCCTTACAGGACGTTTCCAATTTACAAGCTGACCTCAATGCACTGTTTCATTGTACAACTATGTGGCAAATGAGGTTTAATGTTGATAAATGTAAAGTTATGCACTTGGGGGCTAAGAATATGCATGCATCGTACATACTAGGTGGAGTAGAACTGGGGGAATCCATAGCGGAGAAGGATCTGGGTGTTCTGGTAGATCCTAAGCTTAATAATAGCATGCAATGCCAAGCTGCGGTTTCCAAAGCAAGCAAAGTCCTTTCTTGTATTAACAGAGGCATGGACTCCAGAGAGAGAGATATAATGTCGCCCCTGTACAAATCATTAGTAAGACCTCATCTGGAATATGAGGTTCAGTTTTGGGCACCAGTTCTTAAAATGGATATGGATATCGGGGAACTGGAGAAAGTGCAGAGGAGGGCAACTAAACTGATAAGAGGCATGTAGGAGCTAAGCTATGAGAAAAGATTAGAGGAACTGAATTTATTCTCTCTTGAGAAGAGGAGATTAAGAGGGGGAAATGATCAACATGTATGAATACATAAGGGGTCCAAATAGTGAACTTGGTGTTGAGTTATTCACTTTAGGGTCAACACAGAGGACAAGGGGGCACTCTTTATGTCTAGAGGAAAACAGATTTCGTCTCCAAATACGGAAAGGTTTCTTCACCGTAAGCTGTGAAAATGTGGAATAGACTCAGGGCTGGCCCAAGACATTGTGCTGCCTGGGTCCGAGAATGAAATGCTGCCCCCCCAAAAAAAAAAAAAAAAATTCACGCCCCTCAAAAAGGCCCCCACATTCTATAGGACTATGAAAGCAGTCAGAGGAGTGTGAGTGTGTACTGAGTGACAGCAGGAGCAGGACAGAGCAGTAGACACTGGGCAGATGAGCGCACCAGGCTTTCTACTGTCTATAATGCCACAGTGCCCTGCAGGGCTGTGGGCATGGTACAGGAGAATGCAGGGCTGCGGGCATGGTACAGGAGAATACAGGGCTGCGGGCATGGTACAGGAGAATGCAGGGCTGTGGGCATGGTACAGGAGAATGCAGTGCTGCGGGCACGGTACAGGAGAATGCAGTGCTGCAGGCATGGTACAGGAGAATGCAGTGATGCAGGCATGGTACAGGAGAATGCAGGGCTGCGGGCATGGTACAGGAGAATGCAGGGCTGTGGGCATGGTACAGGAGAATGCAGGGCTGCGGGCATGGTACAGGAGAATGCAGGGCTGCGGGCACGGTACAGGAGAATGCAGTGCTGCGGGCACAGTACAGGAGAATGCAGTGCTGTGGGCACGGTACAGGAGAATGCAGTGCTGCGGGCATGGTACAGGAGAATGCAGGGCTGCGGGCATGGTACAGGAGAATGCAGGGCTGCGGGCATGGTACAGGAGAAGGCAGGACTGCGGGCATGAGAATGCGGGGCTGCGGGCATGGTGCAGGAGAATGCAGGGCTGCGGGCATGGTACAGGAGAATGCAGGGCTGTGGGCATGGTACAGGAGAATGCAGAGCTGCGGGCATGGTACAGGAGAATGCAGTGCTGCGGGCATGGTACAGGAGAATGCAGGGCTGCGGGCATGATACAGGAGAATGCGGGGCTGCGGGCATGGTACAGGAGAATGCAGGGCTGCGGGCATGGTACAGGAGAATGTAGGGCTGCGGGCATGGTACAGGAGAAGTCAGGGCTGCGGGCATGGTGCATGAGAATGGGGGGCTGCTGGCATGGTGCAGGAGAATGTGGGGCTGCGGGCATGGTGCATGAGAATGCGGGGCTGCGGGCATGGTGCAGAAGAATGCGGGGCTGCGGACATGGTACAGGAGAATGTAGGGCTATGGGCATAGTACAGGAGAATGCAGGGCTGCGGGCATGGTACAGGAGAATGCGGGGCTGCGGGCATGGTGCATGAGAATGCAGGGCTGTGGGTATGGTAGAGGAGAATGTGGGTCTGCGGGCATGGTACAAGAGAATGCGGGGCTGTGGGCATACTACAGGAGATGCAGTGCTGTGGGCATGTACCATGCCTGCAGCACTGCATCTTCTGTAGTATGCCTGCAGCCCCGCATAATGGCAGATTGGCAGGTAGTGTGGCTGCAGCGTGTGTGGAGCAGTCTCACTTACCTTTGTAAAGGCGCCTTAGGATTTAAAAATGGCGCCGCCCGGCGCCAGACGTCAACACGTCCGCGGCCGGCCTGACATGCACACTGCGCATGTGCTGCCGCCGCAGCTCAGAAAAGCTAATACATGTTCGGCTATTCCCGGAAATAGCACAAGGTTTACAGGCTTTGCCGAGCGGCGGCGAATGCGCAGTGTGCATGTAAGGCCGGCCGCGGGTCACTTTTTTTTTTTTTTACTTACCGATAGCCAAAGAAGAGAAGAGGCGCCCGCCCCTCTCTAGTGCCGCCTGGGTCCCATGGTCCCACCGGGACCCATGGTAGGGCCTGCCATGAATAGACTCCCTCCAGAGGTGGTTCTGGCCAGCTCACTAGATTGCTTTGAAAAAGGCCTGGATTCTTTCCTCGGTGTACATAATATAACTGGGTACTAATATTTATAGGTACAGTTGATCCAGGGAATATCCGATTGCCTCTCGGGGGAATCATGAAGGAATTTATTTCCTCTGCTGTAGCAAATTAGATCATGCTTTGCTGGGGTTTTTTCGCCTTCCTCTGGATCAACTGGGGGTATAGGATTGTTTATATGGGATTGTATGATTGGGTTTTCTTTACTGTTTTTTTTTGTTTTTTATTGGTTGAGCCAGATGGACTTGTGTCTTTTTTCCAGCGATGCTGCAGGAGTGTCTAAGCTGTCTTGGACTCCCCCTCCTCATTGGATAAGAAAGTAGTGCGGCGCGATTGTCTCCAGCTGCTATCAATCAAAATCATTCAGCAGGAGAGAGAGGGGGCTGGGTCGCGGCTCTGTGTCTGAATAGACACAGGGAGCTGTTACTCGGCTTGGTTGCCCCCATAGCAACTTCTTGCTGTGGGGGCACTCAACAGGAGGGAGGGGCCATTGGAGTCGAAGTCGAAGAGGGACTCGAGAAGAGGAGGATCTGGGCTGCTTTGTGCAAAACCAAATGCACAGAGCAGGTAAGTATAACATGTTTGTTATTTAAAAAAAAAATAACTTTACAATCACTTTAAGTCATAATGTACTAATGTGCACTGCATGCTAGCACATTATGACTGACTTACCTGCACAGTGCTGTCATGGCTCCCTGCTGCTTCCATCTTCACCTGGTCTTCTATTTGGGCTCTGGCTGTATGAATGGCCATGGCCCTGATGATGTCACTTCCGCAGTATGCAGTTTCTTCAGAGCACTCACATTTATGGAGGTATATACAGACATTAGAAAGCGGTAGTATAAGCTGTCTTGATTCAATAGCCTGACGGAGCTCTGCTCACTGGCTTCCCAGCTTGTATCGCATTCAGGCAGCTGAGTCTGGCATCACTAGCTCCTCCTACGCGTTACGTCACCAGACACGTGACTTTCTCAGGGCAGGATCTAGATAGTGAAATGCCGGAACTAAATACTCGCCGGCCTGTGTACATTCCGTTGTTATGGTAATGTCTCCTCAGCTGCTCAGTGAAATATACATCTATTATCATCTTCATCTTGCAACACTATTAGTTTACTGGATAAGCATAAAAATCCCAAATTAGGTAAGAAATTAAAATATAAATACTTAAAATAATACATATATTAAAAACAACATTTGTTTCATATAATCTTCTGAGGGGGACGCATAAGTGTCATTATAGGTATACAAACAGGTAAGATCAACTCTAAAATAAAATGACTGGTAGGGACCAATCATAATGTAAGGAAAAAATGGGGAAATACATTTCAAGGCCCCCCACTTTTCCTCATGGGATTGTGGAGGCAGCCGTTTCAAGCTGCCAGGTAAGGTTTATGAGGTACTTGTTTTCTAATTGGTCAGTGAAGTCAGGTGGTTTAGGAATATTCCAGAGTTTAGGAAAGGTGTCCCAGGATTGGTCCACTGGGCCACCTGACCCTTGGAAAATCCTGGAACACAGGGATTTGCCTATAAAAAGGCACTTTTAGCGCAATTTTTTGTCAGTCAGGAAAAGGATTTCCCACGACAACTCCCTGCCCCCCCCCCCATCGCGGCTTGTTTTGTGGTGGGACCCCCCCTTTTCAATAGGAATAAGAAGAGGGGGGTAATAGTCTTGTTTAAAGTTTGAAGACTCAAACCATAGTGGCTGGGCCATGTTTTTGAAGTTTCAATATTTTGAGATGAATTATTCAATAATATGTTTAAGTGCCGGTTCACACTAGTATGACTTGTCAGGCGACTTGGTCAGCCTGACAAGTCGTGCACCGTCGCGGTCCATTGTGTGGTACAGGAACGGTTCTAATAGGAGCGACACAAGTTGCTCCGACTTAGAAAAAGGGTCCTGTACTACTTCGGGGCGTCCTGGAGCGACTTGCATAGACTTTCATTTTATGAAGTCCGTGCAAGTCGCGCCAAAGTCGCGGTGCACGCGACTTCACAGGTCGCCCCCGAATTCGTGCCGCTTCAGTGTGAACCGGCACTTAATGTTTTGATTATAATTTTGTTTTAAACCAATAATAAAGCCGCGGCCTTGATTTATCCAATTAAGGAGTAAGTGAGTTTTATTTATTAGGTAAATAAATGTATCTTGCCTCCTACAATACCCATATATATTCCAAGGTAGGCATGGTGATTGGCTCTGTGTTTGGTAGCGAATGTTAATAGAGTCATGTATATTATATTAAACCCTTCTATTCAGAGAGTGGAATATCTTAGATTAGTCCCCTGGATAATCATAATTTATATAAAAGGTCAATAACTGGATTTAAAGCAGTTTAATTCAAAGTCAAC